>NC_088909.1:88843601-89168601 GCF_037157495.1 Lathamus discolor | reverse complement strand
CAAGGATTGGCATGAAGAACTAAAGTCCATTGCCTCCAGGGCTGCTGTCCACTACCTCAAGTATTGCTGACACTCTTGAGCAGTTCAAGAGCTGGCTGCAAGTCCAGCACATGATCAACCAGGAATGCACAGTATGTGACATTAAGAACAGGGGTACTTCACCCCAACACATAACAAAAGGTGACAAAGCTAATCACCTGGGTGGCCACCCACGACTGAAGGCTACAGACCCTCAGGATGCTGCTAAGTCCACAGCGGTGACATTCTCTCTGCACTCCAAATGCTTGCTTAATTTCTATCCTCATTTCCAATCTGTCCTATTGCTACTAAATAATTATCTTTTTAAATCATTATCTCTTTATAATAAACAAATTGACCAATTGTGGTACTTGACCTCATTTGCATCTTCATTTCACTCTGGAGATCACACACAAAATATTTCTGACACATGGTTTTATCCAGTCAGAACTTGATGATCCCTTAGATTCAGCTCCTACGCGTGCAATTTAGCAGTTTTGTACTAAAGAAGTAAGACTTCAAAGCTTGGCAGTGTAGCACATTCATCAGAACCTGCGTCTGCTGGCATACAGATAGCCATGCAGTTCAGCCAACCTTATACTGAACCCTTTTGAATTAATGTGGTCTGATTGCCTGTCTGCCCAGTCTTGCAGTCATAAGCCCTCATTCTGCAAGTTTGCTGGCAACACCAAGCTGAGTGCTGCAGCTGGCATGCCTGAGGGATGGGATGCCAGCCAGAGGGACCTGAACAATCTCAAGTGGGTCCATGTGAACCTTAGGAGGTTCAACAAGACCAAGTGCAGGGTCCTACACGTGGGTTGGGGCTACCCCCCCTATCAGTACAGTCTGGGGGATGAAGGGAGTAAGATCAGCACTGCTGAGAAGGACTTGGGGATACTGGTGGACGAATGCGCACTCACAGCCAAGAAAGCCAACCCTGTGGTGGTCTGGATCAAAATAACCATGACAAGCAGGTCCAGTGAGGTGATTCTACCTACCTACCCTGCTCTGGTCAGAACCCACCTGGAGTACTGAGTACGGTTCTGGAGTCCTTAATATAGGAAAGACATGGATCTATTTGAACCAGTACAGAGGAGGATTACAGAAATGATCAGAGGGATAGAACACCTCCTCTGCAAGGAAAGGCTGAGAGACTTGGGCTTGCTCAGCATGGAGAAAAGAAGACTCCAGTAAGACCTTATAGTAGCCTTCCAGTACTTAAATGGGGCTTATAAGAAAGATGGATACAGACTATTTGGTAGGGCCTCTTGCAACAGAACAAGGGGTAACAGTTTTAAACTAAAAGGGTAGATTCAGACTAGATATAAAGAAGAAATTTTTCAGGTCAAGGGTGGTGAAACACTGAAGAGACTGTTTCCCAGAGATGGGGTAACTGACACGTCACTAGAAACATTCAAGGACAGGTTGGACAGGACTCCCATCGTCTAGTTGAAAATGTTCCTGCTCGTTGAAGGAGAGTTTGATGGTGACTTTTAAAGGTCCTTTCCAACCCAAACTGTTCTATGATTCTATGAAAAAACTAACTGTATCTAGCTTCAGATACAAACCGCTTGTCTCTTAGGGGATGTATTCCAACCAGCAGATATTGCAACCATAAAATATTGAATTGTGAGCATCTACAACAGTTGCCATACACAGTAAGCTGAAATGCATTTTTATATATATATATATATATATGTACGTATGATTTGAGAATGCTTCCTCTTCACTAACACAGTGATTGAGGGATAGCCTGCATTTGTTGGTAGAAACAGCTCTGTAAAACTGAGGTTACCAGAATGAAGCTGACAAGTAGAAGGAGAGGAACCTAAAGAGTCTAGTTCAGTGCAGGCAGAGAGGCCAGCTCTTGACCTTTATCTGACACTTAACTGAACTATACGACTCCCTCTTGCCTGGAGATTGGACACTGTCTCTGAATAATTCCTTTCCTAACATTCGTCAACAGGGTAAGAACAGACTTCCCTCTGGTATTTTAAACATTCTGCCACTCACAATGCCATATATGTTAAGACGAAAGATTTTGCTTTGAGCAAAGGATTTGAATTTTTTTGCCAACATGTCCTGCTCCATCTTGCACCCTGACACTTCTCACCAAAAATTCCTGTATGCAACTTTGTAATTCTACAAGTGGATTGGGCAACAGGCATTTTGCCTCAGGCATTACTATTGACACCTCTCTATGCACCCTGTGATTAACTTCCCAATTTTTAAAAGTTATATCCTTAACATATAAAGCCAATAGAAAAGAGCACTGTCAAAATTTCTTTTAAAACATTCTATCTTGTTTCTCAAAATGCCAGCACGAATGAAGTGTCTGATAACTGATGCTTACTTCACCTAATGCCAGTGTTGAGTGCAATAGCTCCCTACACCTCCTCATTCTTCTTTCTTCCAGAAACTGACTATATCCCAGGACTGTTAAACATTTGAATTTCATCCTGCTGCAATACATTTTTTATTAAGATTTTTGTGTGGTTGGGGGCAGGGATTAAGGGCTGATATTTTCCTGCATTGTTTTCAGAGGCTCTTGCATGCACTGAAAAAAAAAAAAAAAATCAAAAAAATAAAAAAACACAATAAGAAAAAGACTCTAAATTTTCCTTTTTTGATGGTGAAATAGAAGGAAAGGAAGTAGGCTACATGGACTGTCGTCGCCATTACTCATATCAAAGGATTAAATATGACTTGCTTACTGTGTCTTGTGATTCTGATCACAAGGATATCTTCAAGCTTCAGAAGCAACACTCTTTTATCAGTCTTGTAGGGTTTCAAGTAAGTTCAAGTCAAAATCCATTTTCTACTGAAACTGATGCAGGTCTCTTACCCTTCTGACTGCCTTCTGATGAGTGTATAATCAGCCTCACAGCACAGTCAAATACCTTTCATCAACAGGTACCCAAAGTGCTTGTGGTGAAGTAGTATTTAAGTTAGAACTAGCTGATTATATTTTTTTTAAATAATGCAATTTTTTCAACAAAATCTCCTGAATTCAATGCATATTTTTAAATTTTAAAATAAAATTTCAATATACAACTGATGTAGCTACATTTGCCTTTATCTGACATGATCTCTTTTTTTTGCTTTTTTACTTGCTTCCTCAGGAAAAAAGGATGAAGTTGCAAGCAAGGAAGGACAAACATTTTTGTTTTTTCCCTTCATCTTCCCTCTAAAGGCACACAGTAGGTGCACCCTACTATTGATCTTTGCAGTCTTCAATGCCAGGGGTACTTCAGCTGTCATACTTACATCTTAACCTGAATAGCTCTTATGTTCTTGATTTAAAATTTACCTTGCAGGAGGACAGCAGCAAGCTGTGCCATTACCCATGCCTTAAGCTCAAGAGCAGGACAGTGGCCCAGGATGTAGCAACCATGAGTATGATGGCCTGCACTCTGTGTAGGATGTTCCGGGAGGAATCCAACGTCCTTAGTTTCAGATTAAAACTGTTTAAATTAGAGTGCTTTTGTTTAGGTTCTAGTACAATGAAGACAAGATTACATCCTTTGGATAAGCTGGCATGTTTGTGCATGCTTTCCTGGGCAATGACATCCAGAAGAAGATACAGCCAGTCATTTTTAATCAGCAGCATGTAGTATGGATCCACTCTACAATCCTACTGACAAATTTTCATTACAGCAGCTACTGTTACTGTTCATAAGTAGTGATGCCAAAACCCAGTGGCCTTCCAGAATAATAATCATAATGACTGGCTTCAGAGCTATGGATTTATCAGACTGCTTTATGACACCAGACTACAGTGGTAAAACTTTACAAGTGAATCTTACAAATCCAGCAAAATGGGGAAAATGCAAATCTCTGTTCTGGCTGTAAAGACTTCTACTGGAGATTATATACGTTCATTATTTTGCTCTCTATCGTAAGCTACTCTGTGTTGCAGTATTTCACATTACTACTACTGCTACTAATCTTCTGCATACAATAAATCCTAAAATCCACCAAGGAAAGGAAAGGAAAAATTCAATTGCTCAATAAAAAGGAAGCTTTCCGTGCAAGGGGAGTGCTGACCATAACCATCCTTATCTGTTAAAACACAGTGGTAAAAGTCAAATGAATTATGCGTGAAATTACATCACTTTTTTTCCTGTCTTTATCAAAATCTAAAGGAAGTTCCTGGAATAAAATGCAGTTTTTTCTCCTTCCAATTCACATGTCACTAGCCTTTCTTTTAAGATATATATATAAATATATATTTTTTAAGTGCAGCTATGGAGATGTGAGTCATAATTGCGACTTTAGGTATTTGAATGAAATAAGAAGAGGTCTAGGTGACACATCAGAAGGCTATTGAAGTTCCCCGCTTGTTGCCAAGCAGGTACATTTCTGATTATCTCATAATCCACTGCTAGTTTTCTCTCTTAGCAAGCTCTGTCTTTTGTCTTCAGCAACCTAGTAATTCTTCTTAGGGCAGCACTAAACTGGTTTGGAAGTTGCAAGTAAATAAAAAAACTTGTAAAAACAAGTCCAACTTGTTTTTCTATTTACAAAACACTTCATTCCAGATGTCATTTATCTATATATTCTTAACATTCTTTTCATAAATACTGTGTACTTACTATTATTACATGCCCAGATATGTAAATACCTTTACAGTGGAAGTGATGGGGGTTTCTGCGGACAGCACCACAATGCCAGTGCTCAGCAGCGGGTAAGTACTGTGGTATCCTACCAGCAGCTAGGAACTGCACAAGAAATTGTGGTCTCAAAGCAGGACCCTTACACAGCTGCCCACATCTAACCTGGTATCCCTGCAAGGACTGCAGCTGAGACCCTACACTTCAGGATGTGCAGCAGAGGGGCACATCTAGAAGTTCTTATTTCTTCTGTAAATAGCACCGTTACCTCAGAACTCTTGTGCCTGGGCAATAATTTGATAGGGAGAAAAGCAGTTTAACCAAACCACTATTTTTTTATTTTTGTTTTTATAAAATACAGTTTTAATGAGATATTGTAAAATTCTATACCATGGGTAATCTATTCCAGTTCTCAATGAGGCCAGTGCCTTTTATATGGCTATTTTTGCATAATTTCATTATATCAATTCTAGCAACTTATTATAAGGCATAAACTGTGTCTATGTCATAAGTCACTAAACACAGCTGCTACTTGGCATTGCTTAGAACATTTTTCTCCAGTGAGTTGCTCATAAAGGAGGTTAATAATTCTAGGTGAGACAAGGTGCTAACTGTCTTTTATTTTAATAACTGAAATATTCTTTTTATATCGCTACAGTGACCTTTTACAACAGATCACATTCTGTTGTGATGCTCTGAAAACTTGGAAAATTCTCAAAAACATTAGACACATATTTAATTGAATTTCATTGGGAAACATTGTTTTGCCTGTTTCTACTAAATAAGCCACAGCCACACAAGGGGGCTGACATAGAGACAGAGTGCTGGTTACCTTCTATTTCTCTTGCTGAAGACAGACTAGAATTTGTGTAAAAGTGTGAAATTTTATATTTTTTCAAGTTTTATGGAACTGCAGAACAAAATGAAGCTTCGAAGGCAGACCTCAGTAATTTCACTTTAGTAATTTTGAAAAACTTGAGAATTTTTACCCCAAAATTTTGAGCAATTGACTGACTTGCCCACAGCAAAGAGGGAAAATAGATTCTGAGGGCTACTGAAAATCATGGCATTTTCAGGAAACTAGCCCAAGGATTTTCACAATATCATCCATAATTGAAGTACAGTGGGGAAAATTGCTTCTTTGACCTGTATGGTGTTTTGATTAAACGTGCATGCACTGAAGTATGACAAAATGAGGTAGCATATCAGCTGGTTTAAGACATAATAAACTAAATTCATGCCTTCTGCAACTCTTTTGAAGACAGCAGTATTCTTCAATGGACAGACCTGATCCATGAGTCGCCTACAGGTTTGGGGTTTTTTGTTTATCTGGGTGTTTCTTTTCCTTTTCTCTATCTGGATGTTTCTTTCTGGATTTTTCTCTCTATCTGGATGTTTCTTTTCCTTTGCACGTAAGATGGCTAGAACAAGGTATTAGACTTTGCAAGGAGAGCTTTGAACCTGAAAGTTCCCAACTTTACCTCCGAATCTATTGCCACCTAATAACTAATGCACATCACAGGAATAAAGACAGGTGTGATATTAAATAGCTGTGCATCCTAAATAAAACTCCTATCAAAAACTAAAATCTCTGCATCTATTTTATAGTTAAATGGGCTTTGTTGATTTTTTTGCAGATAGTTTCTGCCCCTAGAGGGCAAGAAAAAGCCAGAATCTATAAACATTACACACTCTCACATCAAAAATAGTGAAGCAAGTCCAACCCAAAGTGTGCTGCTGTCCCACCAGCTTTAGCACTCTTGAAAGCATGAATGACATCAGTGGATACAATCAGCAGCTTTCAGCTCTCTCTGGCCAGAACCACAGGCACTCCAGGGAGCCCAGACAGTCCAGGCTGTTTTGGACAAAGAGATGACCCCTCACAGATGTGTGCCATTAATTTAGTAATGTCAGTTCCAAGCCTCAAGCCATAGGCTGGGATAGAGCCCACAGATGAGCATTCAAAGGCAGGAGGAAAAGCCACATTTCCTGGCTTGCAAAAAGCTGGCACTAGGTCTCAGGACTGGCTAAAATAAAGACAAAGAGTAAAATGTACTTGAGGCAATTTTCAATGGTCAGTTCAACCAAATCAGAGCCTCTTTGGCTCAGCTCTGGCCTGGCCTCAGGTTTACGATAATCTATCCAGTGTGACGAGGGCATTAGCCTCAATTTTAGGAGCAGAAATCTCTGAGAGTACTCCTCAATATCAAGCCTACTCTACAAAAGCAGGCTGAGCTGATTCTATGTCCTGAATTCTCTCACTTTCTGACTGCTCCTTTCTTGCCTTCAGGAGACTACAAGTGCCAAAATACTCCTCCAGGGAAAACCCCAAAGGCAATCAGAAGCAGCTTTCCCCTAGGGCCTTTGCCTGAACAGCTCCACATTAATTACCCATGTTACTCACCATACATAGGAAGCTCTAGAAAGAAGGTGGAAAACGATGGAAGCTGAAGGGCCACCAATCCGAAGGCAATACCCAGCCTGGCATTTGGCTACTCTAGACATAACTTTTCCACAGCCTCTGCCTGAGATCAGTGTCTGGATGACAGGCCACTGTTGCCTGGACTCAGGCTTGACCAAACAGCTCTGAGTGTGGTCTAGGTGTTGTATCTAATGGTTTGGGTGATACTATATGATATTCTCTCCAGTATGTTCCGTACAAAATCCCTTAGGCCTATGTCCACCCACCAAATCAACCGCAGTGGTAACACCGAGAAGCAGAAACAAAGTATAAACTAAAATAGCCCACAGATGACACCTTTAGCTTACATTAGCCTATTGCTTCTGTGTGTAAGTTATGGTTTGGCAGAGGGGGTGTAAAGAGCTCTGAAATGTGAAAGTCAATTCGAAAGGATTATATTGACACTGCCTAATAGCAAAAGATGCTTCAAGCGCTGTTTAGTACAAACAATAAAATAAGATGTTATTGTAAAAGAAGCATATACTGACCTCTGCTTGTGCTGGCCAGCATTTTCATTACAAGGCTCTTGTTCCTTTCTCATTTGTTTGTCAGTTCGTTTGCTTGTGAGATTTTTTTTTTTTTTTTTTTTTTTTTTTTTGCATTCTTAAGACTCTCACTATTTTCAACAGGTCTGTGAAGCTTGTGGGAAGGTTTGGATGGTTTTGTGCCTCTTTCTTTTTGTTAAGTCCTATCAAATTTTGTTCAGGATTGGTAATTTTAAAAGTATTTTATAATCCATCTGTTTCCTGCCCCTCATCTGCATTCTGCAGGACAATGCTGGCACCCTGCCTAATTAGCTTGGGAAAAACATCTGCAATGTTGGCATTTGTGACCACATATAAATGTAAGGATTGAGCCTTCAGTCCTCTGTGGGCCTGAGAATTTGCCTTTTTTCTTAATTGAGAGAGGTGTGAAACACCAACAAGTCTTCTGTACTCACTGCACAAGCCAAGAAGCCATTCCATTACATCAAATAGCTTGGACTACATTCTTCCTATGGCAAGGTGCATGCACCAAAAGTTTTTTGTTTCCAGTCCAACACAAGGAATTTAATACTGCAGAGTTGCCCCTGTCTGTGGCTGGAAGTCACAGTGGCTACTCAGAGCTCGTCTATAAGGCAGCAAGATAAGGTGAAGCTCACAGCAACATAGACCCAAGCAAAGTGACCTGGGCTGAGATCCAGAAACACAGGAGATACAGTATTATTTTTAAGTATGAGAAGTGTGATCAGTTTTAGATTTTGCAGAGCCCTGAGAGGACTGTCTGCATGCTAAATGATAGCCACTTTGGATTTTCTCCAGCCACATCCAGAGATAATAGTCACCCATACTGTTAAAATCACTTCTCTGAGCAGCTATGAAGCAGAAATTCACTCCCAGCATCATTTTCTGTTTCTTCTCTCTGAGGGATGATTTTTTTTTTTATTATGTTTTTAATGTAAGAGTCACAATGTGGTCCTGAGAGTTGTTTTATTCTAAAGACCAGGTTTTTAACTACAAGGAAACCGGGGGACATCCGTTTGGGGGATTTTGTTGTTGTTTCTGCCAGACATACAGCGTGCTTCTGTCAGGATGGGGTTGTCAGGAAAATGTAGTGAGAAACATTTTATGGAGATTTCTACTTAAAGAGATGAAGTTGCATGGTCACAAAATCCAGTTTGCAGTTTGATCCAATACAGATTATGCCAGCATGTCTTTCCCTGTTTCCTACCCTTTCATCTCCCCAGCCCCAATCATAAGTATAGCTGGCCAGTGCAAGTGTGCGTGCATTGCTCTGCCAGTACTTCTTGTCAGATGTGTGATTCAGACCCAAATTCAGCCTGGACTGCAGCCACAGAGCAGAGAAAACTCAAAGTTATGCAACTTTTTTCTCACTCTATAGCAGTCTAAAAAAGTATTTTTTAAGGAAGAAAAGGTTAAAGCCTTCATACCCATGCCCATCTTTGGTATTCAACTATTGAATCAAGTTGCTAAAACGCAATTTTATGTGGCTCTGTCTGAAAACTAAAACCTTCTGCTTTCTATTTTGATTTTGCTTTAATTGCTTGAGCTTCCATAGGTGGATTAGCAAGGAGATGAAGCTCTCTAAACTGTGAGGAGGTTGCTCGTTAGTGGAGCAAATACAATACTGCAACCAACCAAATATTGATTTAAAATAGAATTGATTTCTCCCCCCCAAAAAAAGCCCACTTAATCCCCTGGTTATTTGGGGGAGGGGAGGCGGATAGAGGGGATAATCTTAATGGAACTCAAATTAAGATTTTGAAAACTATAGCGCAGAAATAAAAAGCCCCATCTTTTAAAGCAACCGGATGCATCCCGGGAGCGGGATGCAGCAGGAGCCGCCCGTGACCCAGCAGCGTGGCCGCCCGCAGGGTCCTGCCGGAGAGCTCTTTTCGCTGCCTGGAGATGCTGGCTGTGACAGGCGCCGGCACCGCGCCCGCGGACCGTCCCGCCGGGGTTGGCACGGGGGTCCTGGGCCGCTCCCCCTGGTCCTGCCCGTGTAAGGAGCTGGCAGAGCTCCAGCACCGGGAAACTGGCTGCGACGTCGCGCGGGGAATGGCGCGTCCCGCCTCCCTGCTCTGGACCGGGGGGGTCAGCGAGACCGAGCTCATGTGCCCCTGCTCCTGCCCCAGCCGGCAGCTGAGCTCGGCGGCGCCGGTTCGGCGGCTGTGTGTGCTGCCGCCATCCCTCACCCTGCAGCGGGAGGGGATAACGGTACGGGACGAGAGAGGGGCAGAGGAAGGGGCACAGGAGATGCAACCCTGCCGTCCGGTAGACCCGGCCTCGGGGTCCCAGGGCTCTCGGTGAGGTCGGGCCCGGGTTCTTGCGACAGCCCCCAGGGCGCAGGGAGGAGCCCTACGGAATCTGTCGTGAGGCCACGCTTTCCCAGCTGGGGTAGTGGCCGAGGAGCCTGCAGGAGAGTTTGCAAAGGAAAACATAACAAATATAAAAAGCAGAACGTGCAGAAAGGCACTTGCGGGAGTCGACAGGACTCGGGGAGGAGGCGGGGAGAGAAGCAAACCCGCCGCACGGCAGCGCTCCCACCCCTGCCCCGAGGTACCCCGGGGGCTTTGCCCAGCCCGCACCCTGGCTGGTGAGGCTCCAAAGACATAGGATATACGAGCACCCGGGACAAGTTTCGGTTCCCTAAGCGCCGCAGGGTGACTCTTGTCACACTCTGGCACTTAAGAAACATCCAGGACACAGGTGGTTAGAAGTGATCAAAGACGAGATAAGATCAAAGATCACTTTAATTGTGAAAATGAGGTCACATAGGATTTCCAGAAAGTCAGCTATATATCTGAGGCTGTGAAAAGCACTACTGTCATTTAATGTAAGCGGCTGAAGTTCAGAAATGACTGGACACTTACATTCACGTGACTCACAGATTTAACATTCCCTTTTAGCTAAAGGTAACACAGATTGCACAAAAATAAACAGGAAAATATATATATATATGTATGTATTTGGTCAAGCATTCATTTCAGGCAGCCTGTCACAGAGGTACACGGCAGCCGGCCTAGGGCCAGTACCGGGCCGGGCACCATCACTAGGGCACAACAGGAAAGAGCCAGGAGAGCAGGGCTGTGAGGAGGACAAGGCTGTCCTGCTGTCCTGCTATCCTGCTGCACCCCTGTGCCAGGCGACGAAGGGGAAGCACTCCTGGTTTCCCGGAGGCAAGCAGCTGGGATTGAGAGGAGAGGTGGAGCCCTCCGAGGGGAGAGACATCGCTGGGACCAGCCAGGCCAGGCTTGGCTCTCCCTGCCCTTGGCATCGCGGTAACACTGGCTGCTTCTGCTGCATGTCTCAGCTTGTGGGGAGGGCGGTAGCGCTCACTCCGCTGAGGCTGCCTGCTCCCTCCCTCCCCTGCCTCCGAGGAGCACATGATAATGTTTTGGTTGATCGGTTTAGTCCGGTTTGTTGTTTGTTTGTATATTTTATTTGTCTTATGATGTGGTTTTTTTCTATCCCCAAGTAATAGGTGCCGCTGGCTGCCTCCGGAGCAACCACAACGTCTCCGGGAAAACTTCCCAGCGGCCTTGAAAAAAAAAAAAATTAAAAAAAAAAAAAAGGAAACGCTATTTCACAGGCTGCTTAAACTCACTGTGTCTCTGCGTGCGCGGCGGTGAACTCACAGACAGTCGCCCAGCGCCAAGCCTATCCCTGGTGGGAGACCCTAGGTCAAAGGCATTACAAAAGATCCCCATATAGTGAGGGATGCTGTCGGGGCTGAAGCTCCATCACCTCCCTGCGCTGTGATGAAGGGAAGCTCGATGACTGGAAGGTCCTAGCATAGCAGGAGAGCGGTTACGCACACGTAACACAGACGGGGATGTTGCTGTTTAGTACCTTACAAGGTTACAAAACACGTTCGCTTTCCCCCCCAAGAAAATCAACTTGGTCGTTTCAGAGTTCAAGAAGGGACGAGACCAAAGCTCCTTTCTCCGCTCAAGGAGTCACCTTCAGCCTCCGTGCTCACACTGTCGGACCGAGGTCGGGATTTGAGCCCCCGCCGTCTCCTCTTAAATCCAACAAACCCTCCCGTCACGGCGGTTTTCTGCATTTTTCATCTTATTTTTAACGATGCTACTCGGGCAGACCCTGTGGCTTTACGCCGACCACTAGCAACTTCCTGCAAACCCTAAGTCTACCCAGAATGATAGGGGGAGGCGAGCGAGAGGCGGTGGCAGCGCCAGCGCCTGGCAGCGGAGCCCCTGGGAGAGGAGCCCCGGGGAGGCCAGGCGAGGAGACAGCGGCAGCGGAGTTCCCGGTGGCCCAGCCCCGAGGGGCTTGTCCTACGGTCAGAGGAGAGAGGGGGTCGGGCGCAGAGCGGGGTCCTGAACCCCCTGCCCTTCTGCCGCCGCTGTAGAGGGGCTGGGCGAGCAGGACGCTGCAGCGCTAGCCAGGCGGATGGAGCGAATGGCAGGTGCCCTGTCCCGGAGCGGCGGGCTTCACTGCCTGCAAAACTTGCACTTGATAATCTTCTTAAAAGCACTTTGGAAGTCTTTGTTGAAATAGGCATAGATGATGGGGTTGAGAAGGGAGTTGGAGTAGCCCAGCCAGTTGATGACTGCACCCAGCCACTCGGGCATGTAGCACTTACTGTCACAAAAGGGCAGGACCAGCGCCACGATGAAGAAAGGCAGCCAGCAGAGGATGAAGGTGCCCATAATGATGCCCAGGGTCTTGACAGTCTTCCTTTCGCGGGACAGAGCCATCCTTCGCTTGGCCTCCGTGTTCTTCTCGTTGCGCTTCTCGAAGGAGGGGGGCTGCGGGGAGCTGCACGCTTCGCTGGGCAGCGGCAGGTGACTCTTGGAGGAGCTGTTGCAGCGCTGGACCTCGATGATCTCCAGGGCAGCCCCGTCCTTGCCATGCCGCACAGCGCCGTTGACACAGACACCAGGCTTGAGCTCCGCTGTCCGCCGCCAGCCCTTGCCGGGCTCCCCACTGCTTTTCTTCTGCAGGACGGCGGGGGAGAGAGTGAGGCAGGTGTCAGCGATTTTCTTCTTCTCCACTTTCTTGACAGTCTTGCGGATCCTGAAGCGGGCTGCCTTAAAGATGCGGCCGTAAAGGACCAACATGAGGAGAAGCGGGATGTAGAAGGCGCCAAAGGTGGAGTAGATGGTGTACCCGTGGTCCTTACTGATGGTGCAGGCGTCGGGGTCCGAGCGGTCTTCGGGCGTCCTCCAGCCCAGCATGGGCGGGATGGAAATCAAGAAACCGATGACCCAGGTCAGGCTGATAAGTACAGCTGCCCGTCGGGGGGTTCGCTTGTTGACATAGTCGATAGGGTCCGTAATGGCCCAGTACCTGTCCAAGGCGATGGCACACAGGTGCAGGATGGAAGAGGTGCAGCACAGCACATCCAGCGAGATGAAGATGTCGCAGGTGACTTGCCCCAGTGTCCACTTGTTCAGCACCTGGTAGAGGGCCGCCATGGGCAGCACCAGCACGGATACCATGAGGTCGGTGACGGCCAGCGAGCCGATGAGATAGTTGGCCACGGTTTGGAGGGAGCGTTCCAGGGCGATGGCCGCGATCACGCAGGCGTTGCCGCTCACGGCGCACAGAATGAGCATTCCCAGGAGCAGGGAGGTAAGCAGCTGGTAGCCCAGAGTCACTTCGCCGAAGCCGGGGCCGCCGGCACCCTCGGAGGAGAGCTCTGGGGAGGTAGTGTTGTTGGCCACATCCATGCCGGGCGGGGGATTCGCTTCAGGAGACGGGCATGGGAAGAGGCTCTGGTCACTTGTGTGCTCCCATGGCAGGAGGCATCGCCGCCCCGTGCGCTTTGGCCACGCTGGACACCCGCGCTCCGCTACCCTTCCCTCCCCTATATATTGCGGCGGGAGGTGGCCGAGCCTCGGAGGACGGCGGCTGGCGGAGCCACCCTGCGCCCGCCCATCCCCGCCGTCTCTGCCCAGCCCGCAGCCCCGGGCGGTGGGGGCGGCCCTCCTGCCGCCTCTCGCCGAGCTGCTGCCCTTCGCTCCTCCGCTCTCCCTCGCCGCTCCTTCATGGTCTGCCTCTCCGCTTTCCCCTCCCTTTCTCCCTCCCTCCTTCCCTCTCTCCTTTCCTTCCCCTTCCATGCCCCCCCTCCATCCCGCCCTCCTGCAGGGGGGTCTCGTTGGGTCGCCGGCGGACGGTGAGGGCGGACGCCAGTGTCCGCCAGCCCCCGCCGCCCCCTCCCTGCTGTGGGGACACCGCAGAGAAACCCACTACGAGTGCTCCTCACTCCCACCTTTTCCAAACCTGCACGCCGCAGCTCCGCCCGGGCAGCGGGGACTCTGGGCTTCCCCTAGGGACCGGCGCCGGGGTCTGTGCAGGGTATGCGAAGCGGGGAGCTGCTCTCAGTGGCCAGGCACTGCCGGCTGGGGAGGGGGGCACCGCACATCGCTGGGCTGCCTCCGGACTGGGGTGCCGGGGCGAGTGGCGCCGGGGCGCTTATCGCCACCTGCAGGCAGGCGGCTGCGGCCCGAGGGCTCGGCGCCTTGGAAGGTGCGGGCGGGCACCCGCGGCCAAGGGACGGCGGGACTTTCTGTGGCTCTGCACCACCACCCCCTGCCCGGCTGCAGCCGGGGGTTGCCCAGAGAGCAGCACAGGCCACGCCGCCGCGGGTGCAGGGAGAGAAGGATCACGGGCAGCAGTGTTGCATGGGAGTCTCGGGAGGGATTGCTGTACCGTCCCGTACCGTGCAGGGTACGAGTGCTGTATCAATGCAAGTTCATTTCGCGATGATTCATGCCCTCTCCCCAGCGTCCCGCCGCGGGGAGGGAGGTCGCTGCCGTCGGGGGCTCCGCGCCAGTGCTCTGGTCCCCGCCGTCCCGTTCACCACTGCCCCCCGGCTCTCCCGAGACAGGAATTACAGTGCAATACACTATTGAAATCACTGTCCTCCCAAAACAACAAGAAGGTGAGGGGGAGAGAGAGAAGGCGAAAAAAACTCTATGTGTTACAGGCTGTATCTGACAGTGAAATGAGAAAAATATCTCCGTGAACAATCTTGAATAAAAAAGAGGGTGTCAGATATCATAAGAAAATCAGCGAATGACCAGTAAATAGAACAAAAATCACAAGCTTGGGACTCATCTGTCATTTAAAGAAAAAAAAAAAAGTAAAAATAAAAAAATGCGGTGTTACTGACAGGTTTAACTCCAGCTGTCCGTGAAAGGTAAAAGAAAGTAAGTCCTCTGACACAACTTCTGTGGCAGGCTCAGTATTCTTAATGACGTGAGATCTTTCGCTCTGCTTTGTAATTGTACCCTGCAACCTCAGAACATGCAGAAAGCCAAATAAGTAATTGCTTATAAGAAAGATTTGCCAGATTCTTACTTAATCAAACTTGAGATGAGGATCACAGAGCCTGGCTTGCACAGGCTTAGGTGTCCTCATCTCCTCTCGGTCAACACTTAAAAATAAGGCTGAGTTCAGAACTTTACAACACTTGGGCAGATTTCAGCCCTTTCCTTTTTACGAGGGGTCCAGGTTACATTTCTACCCCCCCTAGGCTTGCGATCTTTAGTATAAACGATCAAGGCACAGAGATGCGGTGGATAAGCAGAGGAGAGCTGCAACCCTGCATGCCTGTTGTACTGACATTTTCATGTTCTGTGCCCTATTGAGTGAAGACTTACACTGCAGAGACACAGACAAAACAAAATGTAATCGATATTTAAATATGCTTTTCTCCTTCACCACCAGAACCTATTTTCTTTTTAATTTCCCCTCAACTGCACGGCATGGTTGGCTTCTGAACAGCTGCCTATTTAAAGACCCTTTCCCTTCAGTGAAAGCAAAGTTTGTGCTTCCTGCTGTTTAGAGCCAGCCTGATGCAACGAAGAATGCAGCTTTCTTGCATGGTGGTTGGCAAATCATTAGCCTAATTAGATCAGCCTGAAATTAGCGTTTCAAAGCCATAGGGGATGCGGGTTTTAGGAATCCACGAAGGGCTCTTGAGGAAATTGTTTCCGGAGATGTTTTGCACTAATACAGCCAAAGGAAGTCAACCCCAGACACTTTTTGCCAAGAAAATCCAGTGAAGAGAAGTCGGCAGGATCCTTTTTCAACTGAAATCTTTTAAATCGGCTTTATTTTTTGAATGTATTTTTTGTTCAGAGACTGAAAGTCATTTCACTCTGAATTAAATTGAGAAGCAATTTAGGCAGCCGTGGAGGAAGGGGAGGGAGTAGGAGGTGAAAGATGTAGACGAAAGGAAAACTCACTCTTCTGATGTGATAGTGTCTTTAATCCTAGTAGCATTTGAACACCAAAATGCCGGTTATACTTCCAAGCAACTAGACGATGTGCTAATGTCTTTAGATAACCTAGACGAAGAGCCCAGCAAAATTCTTTGAGGAAAGCCACATAAAATCCAAGCTGACTTGAGAGTAAATGAAACCTGAACACCGCACAACCTTAAAAAGTCCAATTAAAATATTAGCGTTATTCAGTTATGACAGCTGCAGCAAACAAGAGGTTCCTCGGAAAGTATGAAAAGAAAAAGTGTTAAGAAACTGTGGCAGAAGATGCTTCCTGAGCAATTGCATTCTACACATTTCGAAAAAAGAGAGAGCTACATATTCTTGATGCTTTCAAATTCTGTCTGTTATCTATTTGCTGAAATGAAATTGAAATGCTACAACCACAACACCCTGTTTTTATGATTCCATATTGCACTTTGATTTGAAAAGGATTTGGGTCTTGAGTTGTTGGGGTTTTTTACTATTCATCAGGATAAAATACAGTATTGTGTTATCCAAGAGATTATATTCCAGTAATGGTTTCGATATGTGGGTTTTACTAGGCAGCTAAAGAAATGAATTATTTCAGTTCACTGAAACCGATCCAGGCAAATTGCAGTTTTCTGCGAGAGAAGTTCAAACAGGCAGAAGGAAATATGTGCCAGGAGACAACCTATCAACTACAGCCTTCTTGAATTTTCTCATTAGGCATTTTGGAAAGAGAGCCAACAGGAATTAGCACTGCTCCTCACTGTTCAAATCCTTCTGAAGAACAGCTATAACTTTAAAATACAGAAAAGCAAACAAGAATTTCACGGCTGAAATGACTTCATCATTGAAACCCATTCCTTTCACGTAAGCACATGCATTCCACTACGAGATCCACTTCAGGATACCTGCTCCCACCTTTCATAAAGCAAAAAGTGTTTCATAGTGTGAGCAAATTTAAGCTTTCTACTATAAATTCCAAAAGATGTAAGAAAGGGACAGAAAAGTTAAAGGCCATTGTTAACATTGTAGCTGACTAGCTGTCAGCCAAACTTCTCTGGACCAAAATGAGTCCAAATTTGGCATTCTGTTTAGTCCTGACTTTGTGGAGAAGATGAACCATCCAGGAACCTGAAGGAATTTCAGTACCAGTAGCAGAAATGTTCCCTGTGACCTCTCTCTAGCTATGGTAAATTTGTGAAGTCCTGCGCATAGAAATCACATATACGAAGAGCGGGGGAAAAATCCCTCTGGAATGCTACAATTATCAACTCAGAATCAATAAACTACAAGTGCAGTGCAGAGCACAAAAAGGAAGCCTATGTTTCCAAATTCTGGACCACCTTTGTGCCATCTCAGTTCCCCATGGAGCCCATGGGGCTGGCTAGCTGTGGCCCACTAGGAGCCATTCAGTGCTGAGACATTGCATTAGCTCTGCAAGTATCAGCTTGGGTCTAATAGGTAACAGCATCAGCACATCAGCACAGCATTCAGCTTCAGTACTGAATTAGGTCCTACTGAGATGTCTCTCGACCTACTTAACACTCACAGCTCTGTGAACAGAACAGTGACAACCAAGGACAGGTCTGGAAAGGTCTTATAGCTCTGGTGTCTGTCATGCCAAAGCAGCAGTGCTGCGTCATGGCTTTAGCAGGTCTTGGGAATGGTACAGCTGGGTTCACACACTGCTAATTCAGTTTCTGGTGGCTCTGCCCTGAACCCAGTCAGATTTCTGTTCCCTCTTCATTGCACAGTTAGAACCAGATCAGTAATCTGGGCCCTATATCTCAGAAGAATACCATGGAAGGCACAGGAATAACAGCCACCTCAGGATGTTGGAGTGCCTATTATGTTTCCCATGTTATTAACCATGTTTTCAGTTGTCTGAGATAACCCTGTTGCCACAATCATACTAGACAATGGTGAGCAGAATGCAAATTCCTATTTCCTGTCCTATTTCATTCCATTCGGCTATCTTACAGCAACTCTTGTGTTCATAATTTTCATTAAGGCCAGAAATTATTTAGATATGTAAGTATTTATATGCTACTTCTGCCTTTTCTCTGCCAAGAGCTTACTGTAATGACTAACATTGTAGCATAACTCAGCATAAGCTGCAAAAGAGCGTAATTAATTCCACCTCACAGTCTTAGAAGTAATAGAACATTGGGTAAACATTTAATCCTAAATGAATAAATGTTATGTATATTCAAAGAGCATCACTGAAATTAAACTGCTCCTAGTGATGCCTGCTATCAAAATCCTTGGGCAGCTTTTAAACAAAACTAGAAATTTAAGGTGAATTTTGAAAGAAGTTCACTTTCCTCTCTGAAGGAAAGAGAATTTCAAGCATTTTTGTTCAAATAGTTTTTGTAAGTCTGTAGAAACTTCACAGAATTTTTACATTGACTTTAGGCTAAATTTTCTGTTTTGCCCCTTCTGTACACAGTGCAGCTGTGACGAAGAAAGAGATGGAAGGTTTTCTCTTAACCACTTGTGTATTTTCTCAATGCTTAGACAGCTAAGCACAGATTTGATCCCAGAGAAACTCTGAGAATCTATTTAGTTAACTCTAAGCGGGCTGTGGGGAGCAAAGCAATGTTTCCGAGGTTTTTATCAGCACATCTGTGTCAGAGACAAGCGAAAACAATACACAGAGGTAGTGCATTAGGAACTGGTCTCTATGAATGAAGATTTTGTAGTGGATTAAGAATCACCTGTGTGACACGATGCTGTTCCAAGAACACGGAACCTGACTAAAAGGTTTCTTAAAAACTAAACTTCAATGTTTGTAACGTAATTAAACCCACTAGCTCACAAGTAATTTCTCAGCAAAAGTTTGCAAAATAAATCATTTTATTCTATATTATTCTATAATTGCTAATTAACACTGATCAGAGCAGCTTCTTGGTTAAATCAGATTTTTTCTTGTAGCTGATTAAGATTATTCCATCTACTTTATTAACATTCACATTCATCTTATAGCAAGACACACAACTGGCTTAAAGCATTCCCTGAAAATGCATACTAGATTCCAGCAGTATCCTAGATCTTAACCAATTTTTCCAGGTATTAAACAGTATTTGCGTGATTGTTTAAACAACAATTGCCAATACATTTCAAGCTTTGCAAGCATTTTTATGTTTTTCACTTATTAGTTCCTCTATTTATGGATATATTTTTGTGGACACATTCAGTTTGTTTTGTTTTGCTCTCCCTGCATCCTTCTCCCTCCCCCAAAAATATGGACTAGCTTCCAAGTGAGAAGGAACTTTTTACAATGAGCATTAAAAGACTTTAAAAAATATTTTAGCTTATGGAAACTTGTTCTCCAAAGTTTTTATTGCAAAGGCCATATTTGCTGCTTTTAGGTACATATGTTATTTGACTTCAGAGATATAAAATAAGAAACTAATTATTCTTGAATAACAGCAAGTTATGAAAAAAAACATCTCTAGCTAAACTTCTGCAGGCCTCATCTATAAATATGAGGCGAATCTAAATAAGTTTATCAATATTTTCCAAAATAAGGTTAAGGTACTTTAATCTTACAATTGAGTTCCAGGAGTAGCAACTGATGGCTTCCTCTGCTCTTGCCATGTTAGAACTTCAACACTACAGTAGAGATTAAAAGTAGATTATGTAATATCATTGTCTCCTTAATCAATAAAGACAGCAGCTAGAGTTTCAACATCATTGTTTACAAAGACATAAACCCTCCTATTTCATGCACACTGACTGGAGCTCAACAGTATTGACCAGTTCAATAGTATATTAATCTAAGTACATTTTTTAAAAAGATATTATTATGACTTATTTTTAATTTTCTTAAAATGAATACAATACTATTATTTATTAAAATACAGTTTGGAAAAAGCAGGGCTGATGTCTAAACATTAAATTTTGGGATGATCTTGTCTTTGTAGACTAACTTTATCTTTTTAAATGGAAACCAGTTTATTTCATTACACAGAGACAGGTCACATCTAGCCATAGGCGTCCACATAGACTCTGCTTTTAGAGTGACCTTGACAAAGGCCATGAGGATGTTGTCTTTCCCCTTAAACCCCTTTACCTATGGCATTAGTTGGCACCATGTCTTCCCAGGAACCTGGGACCTTGTTCATTGTGGATGTTTTCTTGTTTTCTTGCTGGAAGTAAGCGTGCTTTTGAGGAATTACTTAGCTGAAAACCCCTTCTTTTTCTTTATTGGTTTTCCTAGTCAATCACTGTACCATGCACAAATTGCTAGTGCTTGAGGCAGTTGGAATATACGTCCAACGATACAGTGGAAGACCAAAATGCTTCTTTAAGCAGCATCCCATACTTGAAGTCAGTTTTTAAGGGTTGACTCATAGCAGCTGCTCTGACTTTTAAGCACCCTACTAACTAGCAGGAGTCAGGTTAAGCTCATCACCCAAGATTCCTATGTAACAAATGGAGTTCGCAGATCCACAAAAAAATTGTATTTTGAGCATACAGCCTCTTAATCCTTCAAATAATAAATCCTAAGGACAAGAGTGTTATTTAGCCTGTTCTCAGATACCTAATTCCATCAGCACAGCTAGAAACCTCAAAAAAAAAAATTGTGTATTCATTGCAGTAACAACATAAACTCTCTTTAAGTTGACCAGGTAAGTCATAAGTGGAAAATAGACCAGTGGAAAATTCCAGGGTGCAGATGAGTAAGTGGTGCAGGCCACTGCCCCCCATCTCACTTTCAGTCCATTCACTAGATGATTCTTAAAGAAGGCCAGCAAGAGAAAACACGAGGACAAAAATATTTTGGCTAACCATGGGACTTAGATAAACAAAAATAGTAACATATTTTATAACCTAATGGCTGAGTTTACTATCAAGATAAGCCAAAGGAACCCTGTCTGCTACAAAGAAATGACACTACAGATAAATGAGATTTTATCAGATCTTAAACATCATCACAAGATTATGGGAGAGATTGTGTTATTTCTTGGTGCTGTTTCTTGATGATATTAATTCTTTCCCAATGTTTTTTATTTTTCTGCTCTCCAATCTCATTAATCACTCTTTATCAACTCTTCAGTGCTAGGCAAAATTTCTGTACTCTCAGGAGCTCCATCACATCTGCTTCATCACATTCACTTTCTAGTTGCAGTAGTAATCTGAACTCCCTCTCTGCAGTTTCTGCTATCACTCATTTAGGTTCAAAATAAGTGAAACACGGGGTAGGGGTAGGGAATGGGTTGTATGTGATCACCTAGTTATCAGTTCCTCATTTTTAATCTCATGTGACCAGATGGCATCAGATTTTGAAGCTCTCAAAACTATCCCAATTGCACTTTAGAACTGTGGAGGCTGTAAGTGTAATTGTAGTGCACAGTGTCCTGCTAAAACTTTTAGGAAGGTTCTTCTCCAAGCAGGCTTTGTGAGAATCAAAATTTTGCCGATAGGCACATGTTGCAAAGCTAGCACTTACTACTTTTCTTAGATGCTGTCTCAAATTATTTATATCCAAGAATTCAGCATTGTAGCACCAATGCGGACTTCTTGGATACAAACTTTACCATTATAAGTATTACTATTTAAACTTTATATTGTCTTTACCACTACAAAACAAAATCTGAGAACAAGCTGTTAAGAAAATCCTGACAAAAAATCCAAACCCCAGATACTTCCTCCTTATTCTCTCCAATAATTTTATCTTCATGATTGTTTACCAGAAGAGTCACAATGCATTCTATATATCCTGTACATCATGTAGCCCTCAAGGTCTTCACAGTTTTTCTTGCTAAGTCACAGTTTATGTTAGTCATGGGAGTCTAGATAAGCTTTCTTTCACCTGTAATCTGGTGCAGTATATAATTGCAAAAGAAGCATAGAATTATGCCTCTGAGAAAAGCAATTGATTTTCTCCTTTCCATCTGTTCAGAGGGGAGAGTAATCTGCCAGATGATAGCTGTTTGTGTCCATGTCCTTTAGAAAAAAAGGAGTATGGCAAAATCTTCATTCTTCCTCCCTGTGGGACATTCGCTTTCTCCCATCCAACGCTCTTGATTATGTGAACCAAGAAACAGCATCATTTCTTCCCTAACTGCATAAAGTTATTCTTAGGTTTTTCTAAAGACAGTTCCATGAAACTTAGCACTGCAGCCATATATATACTTCATGTATCTGCTTACTTGGTATCCGTCCTCTTCTGCATCATATTCCATTTTTAGTAAGAAATCAATATTATGATATCACCCTTGAATTCAATTGCATTCTGCTTATTCTCCATCTATGTTTCGGTATGACTTTGTTAAGTAATTAAGCTGGCTAAGGCTTTTCAAATAAAAAAGAGGGGTAAATTGTTTTCTGCATAAGTGCACATATCTGGTTTTGTTTATCTGGATGTCAGACCAACATTGCCATCATGGGGATAAATTTACTTGCATTTGATTACTACAAGACAATAAGAGATATTAGAGCTGAGAAAGATTGTATTTATGACTTCGTCTGCAATTTCATTCAAGTTAATATTCTATTTGCCTTTAAACCACACAAAGATCACAGAAAAAAAAAGTGATTACCCATTGTATTCCTTATATAGATCAAAGCCTGGATGTTCATTTAGGGAATCATATTTTAAACTGTGTCTACATCAAGATAAGTGATGCATCTTTATCCATCAGTGGCCACAAACTGGAGTTTCAGAGAAAGATATAAACCCCTACTAGACAATTATGCACAATATACCTATATGAGAAATTACTGAAAGATTTTGCAGTCCCATAATTAATGATTAATGTCTGTTCAAAACCAGAAGATAATTTATTCGTATGTCTTTACATACCTTTTTACCCTGATGTAATGAAGGTCATAAAAACTCTAAGTTCAAGAAGACAGCATATTTTGCACTTGGCCTTTATTTCATATTTGGCAATGGGTTTAATATTTTAATTAAATGTTGTATGAAGGATTATAAATGGGTTTAAACATTTTTATTAGTAAGCCTTGTATTTGTGTATAAAGAAAAGTCTGAAATACCTCCTATATCCTTTTTTTATTTCTCTCATATATCTTTCTAATAAGTTCTAGTAAGTTTCTGACTGAACAGAATTACTCCAGTCTCTTTACATCGTTGGGAAGTTTTTATATCTCTCTAAGCCCTTCTCCAAACTGGTGTGCTGGTTTTGTTTTTGGAAGCATTGTCCCAGGAGAAGAGAGTTTGTGAAGTTCTTTTTCCTAAGAGGATTCACTTCAGCAAATGTGAAATTTTTATCTGAGCAACTGATTTAGTTATTGCTTCCAGTTTCAATTCTCAGAAGAGTATTATCAGTAGCTACTTCTGTAAACAGTTTTCTCTCCTTGAACTACCTTACTCAATCATATATAGTTTGAGCAAACTTCTGTATAATACTCAGTTCCTCTTGCATCCATCTTTCTGATGGTTGCATAGAGGAATAGATTTCAAGCCTTTTGAATAAGTAATAGCATTAGTCTTATTATTAATTGTGAGTGCAGATAAAAATTAATAATTAGTATTTAAATTAAAAAGTCTACAGAAAGTTCCTGGACTAAGAACAATGGAAATTGGTTAAAATAAATGCCATTATTAAGAGATGGGGGTTTGATTTCCCAGCTGCTGTAAATCAGGATAGTTAAATCAAAATGTAATTACCAATGGCCTTAAATTATAACAAAATCTGAGAACCTAGTAAGATTCAAAGAAGTCTATGGCAGCTAAAATAGGGTATCCACTTTCACATGAACACAGACAAAAACCTGACTTTAGTTTCCATTGCACTTGGTCATCTGGCATAAGTTATAGATCTTGGCTGCTGTAAATATATTCAATTATTCCATATTTTTAAGGTAGTTGAATGGGGGAACGAAGGTAGGCTGAAAAATTTGCTGTTGAAAGGAAATTGTTACTCTGTACCACAATAATAGCTGAATCTTTTTAATCTAATAAAGCATGTCCTGCTTTTCTTAGTGAGACATAAAATGAGATTGATATCAGACACAAGAAACTGGATACAAATTCCTTTAAAATAGCGGCATATAGAAACGCATACATTCAAGATCATGCAAATAACTGTTCCATGAGACAATGCTGCAATATCTTTTCTGCTGCATGATGGCTATAACCTTGCATCCATCAGTCTTCATCAGAGCTGTTAAGGTTACATTCCTGACTTTGGGTATCTGCCTGTTTTTTCTGTAGTATTTATCATGCCGTTCTAATCAGAATTTAACAAATGCTCTCTCTATAACAGTTGCTGCCTGTACAGGAACTCCATTTGTCTGCTGTGTTAGGGGCCATTGTAATGAAGACCACCTTAAGAGAATTTCTGGTATGTACATGTCACACTTTACAGTTCCTTTTTCCATTTTTGATCTGTCATCTGTTGAGGTTCACTGACAATGGATCCTTACCAGTTCCTTTCTTCTATAGTTATACTAGGCTCCTGGTTTCCTTCATACCCGAGGTGAATGTTCTGGTTCTCCACAGCATGTTCACAGGATGGAGACAGTCCGAAGCTAAAGCAGCTGTGCTTCGAGAAAATCGTTACTGTTTAGCTAAAGTTCTGCAATCATAACAGCTACAGGTTTACCGAGTATATATGGACAGCTTCACAGTATCGCTTTTCTTTGGAACTACATGAGAATGAAGATTATGGCAAGTGAAAAAAACAATCAATGGAATCTTGAAATACAAGTCTTTGTTAAACAACCTATTTTTTTTTGCGAAGTATTTTAAGTACGTATGTAATGCTTAGCAAATATATAGATCTGTTCTATATATATAATATCTATAATTAATATAATATAATTAATAGAATAGAATAGAATAGAATATATAATATATACACACTATATATATAGTGTATGTCCCACTGACATATATAGGCAAGCCAACTACCCCACAAATACTCAAAATTCAGGGGGGAATAATGGATGCAGCTCTGGCCATGTTAAAAACAAGGTGGATTTGCAATGAAGTTCTTTCCATTGTCTCCAGTGAGGATAGGCTTTCTTTCAGTATTTTGTTTTCATGTTTGTCATCTGTTGGAACAGGTTCTCTTCTATTTTCCTGGAATATCAAAATCACCCATTTAAAACCACTTAATAAAAATAAATATTAATGGCAAATAACACATAAAATCTAATTAGATGAATGAAGATGAGACTCTATTGAGAGCTTTTTAACAAACAATGGGCATGTGAGCAATCCAGGACTCTTGCCATTGGTTAGAGTTTGTAGTAAGGATTAATGGCCTAGTTCACAGATTACTTCAGAGCAAAGTTGTGGCCACGTATGCAGAAGTTCTGCAGGAGAGAAACAACTCCCGGATGCTGAAGAAGGAACCGATCAGCTGCCTTTGCATTATGTGTAGAGACCAACCGGCTGTCTTTACACTATGTGTAGAAACCAATCATTATAAAGCTTAAGCGTGGGACCAAGTTTGGAAGCTATAAAAGGCAGCGCTCTGAAGTGAATAAAGGTCAGTTTCTGACTACATTAATCAGCGTGCTGTCTGTCGATCTTCCGCAAGACCCACTAATAACCCTAATTAAAAAAAAAAATTCTATTAATCTACTGTTGATTCTAGCTGATTGTCCAATTTCTAAGTGTTAGAGGGATAACAAGGTATAGTATAGAGTCAGTACATCCCTCTCTCGATTAAAACTCTTTTACTTTCTGTAAATAAATAAATATCCATTAGTCCATAGAGAGAATGATTCAATGTCTTAGTGCAGATAGCCTTAAAGAGGTTTCGGATCCCTATTCCTATGACAAGTGAATTGTTTATATAAAGTGGCACAGCTCTAATGAGCTGCTGAGTATCTCCACCAAGAGAAGAAAAGTGCCTTATTTCAGGATAGCAAATAGCCTCATGGCCAGGATGCATTATAGTCATGGAAAAGACCTAAGTTCAAGTCTCTTCTCTAAATCCAAAAAAGATTTGATGACTTCAGCCCACATGTTCAAGACCTTAGGGGTGTATCCTAATGATCAAGTTGTCAACTATGATATTTCTCATTTTCAAGCCTTTTCTGTAAAAAAGTAATTTCATTTAAATATTACTGTCCTTGCTACAAATATGAGCTCTAAATCTGTTGATCTATTCTGGAACAACATTATTCTTGGTGTTAATATTTTTTCCTCCAATGTCACACTCTGTCATGGAAATTCAACACCTTTAAGTTCTAACCCTAACAAGTTCTAGCCTAATAACAAAGCAGATAGATGCATAACATTTTTCAAACTGAAAAATCAGTAGTTATCAGGGATAATTGCTATCCATAGTGGTCATGGGTAATGACTGTTTCTCCACAGCTATAGATGTCTCATGCTCACATCATGTTTATTTGATTATCAAGCAGTATAACATCCTTCAAGACCAGACTCTTAGTTGCTGAACTGAGATTAGAGGTCTCTTTTCGGGCTCTGGATTAATAAATCAATTGTATTTTTGCTCGAAGAGGTATCTTTCCCCAAAAAGCTACAATAATCCAGGATAGACAGGTATTTTCTCCCCAGCAGCTACAGATTTGGTTCCATATTCTGTAATTCAACCTCTGTCTCTGAATTTGTCACAGTAACAACCTGGTTGCAAAGGCTAAGGACAAATACTTGTCTCTGCATTCATGATTTTAGACTGGCAAACCATGAGTTGTGTGAGAGGCCAGAAGCTTTGGGTACCTGCAGGCTAAATCTTCTTCTTGCACAACAGTATCTTTTGTTGAACGAAATGGCTAGGACTCCCTAAACATAGATAATGTGGTCATTGCTCTGTATCTGTGCACTGAATATTAACTATACCCGGATATGTATTTTTCCAAATATAAAGCTGCATTCTACAGTTTGTCCCAAAAATTCTCAGTCCCAAAAAACAATTTCTATGAGCACAGCCTCTATCAAGTCTCTAGTATTTCAGCCACAGGTAGCCTAACAGTGACTGCATTTGCCTCTCTTCCATGCACCAGGTTTACTCCAGTGTAATTCAATACACTTTCTCCTACATTGCAACAAGGCGATGAAATCCAAGCTTGCAGCATGCTGCAGAGATATAAGACATTTCTATACATGATTTAGTAGCTGCAAAACTGCAGCTAAGATAGTGTTTCCATTTGCCTTAAGCTCCTACTTTTCCAAGTGCAAATAACAGGACAATGATCTGATTCTGAAATTAATCAGAAATAATTCATTACAACCATGTTGGTTTAAAATACTGAAAGCTCAAGAGTACCCTGACCGAGTTTGCTGACAATACCAAATTGAGTGGGGACGCAGATACTTTGGAAGGGGGAGCCACCCTACAGGAAGACCTGGATAGACTATAAGAAGATTGGGATAACAAGAACCCTATGGACTTCAATAAAGACAAGCGTAAGGTCTTGTACTTAGGAAGAAACAACCCAAGAGTGCAGCACAGGCTGGGATCTGCTTGGCTAGGGAGTAATTGTGGAAAGGAACCTGGGAGTCCTGGTGGGCAACAATCTCAATATGAGTGAACAGCGTGCAGCTGTGGAGGCAAAGAAAGAGAGGGGGAAGCTGGCTTACATCAACAAAGGCATCACCAGCAGAGATAAAGATGTCATTATCCCACTCTACTCATCTTTTTTCAGGCCACACCTGGAATACTGTGGTCAGTTTTGGTCCTTGCTATACATAATAGATGTGGACAGGCTGGAGTGGGTACCAAGAAGGGCCACAAAGGACTGTGAAGCGTGCAGTGTGAGGGAAGGCTGAGAGAAGTGGGTTTGTTCAGCCTTGAGAAAAGAAGGCTCAGGAAGACCTTATGACCATGTTCCAGTATTTAAAGGAAGATGGAGACTCCCGTTTTACAAGGAGTCACATGGAAAAGGCAAGTGATAATGGGTACAAGATTCAGGTTGGACAGAAGAGGAAAATGTTTTACAGTGAGAAAAATCAGACACTGGAATAATGGTGGATTCCCCAGCACTGGACACTTTTAAGATTTGGCTGGACAGAGTGCTGGTTCATTTAGTCTAGATCCTGTTTTGCCAAGAAAGGTTGGTCAGATGATCCTTGAGGTTCCTTCCTCAAGGCATTGTATGATTCTATGAAAATTTTAAGAAGTAAATTTTAATAAGTAAAAGCAAAATCAGCTATATGATTATCTGCATACTACTCTGCCATCCTTCTAGTTTCTGCCTTAGAGCACTGTTTCCAAATCTTTTTTCAGTTTTGACTCCCAATATACGTTTGTTTGTTTATAAAACAAATATATGTACCTCTGTACTAATACATTATGCACATTATAAAATGCATATAAAGTAGAAATTAAAAAGGATAAGATAAAGCTGAAAAAAACATTCAAAATATTGTTTTATATTATTTATTAATAGTAAAAAATGTTTTTTTAATTCCCACATCCCAACAGATTGTCCTGTGCATCACCTGGGGTGCACACACCCCACTTTGAATATCACTGTCCTACACTGAAGTTCTGTCATTGCTGTTTCTTTTCCTAAGCAAAGACTATCCCAATGTAATATACAAGTCACTATCAATGACAATGGTTTTATGCACTGATGGTTTAACTGGCAAGAGCATTCAGCAGTTGCAAATATACAACAATAAT
Source organism: Lathamus discolor (assembly GCF_037157495.1). Classification (NCBI taxonomy): domain Eukaryota; kingdom Metazoa; phylum Chordata; class Aves; order Psittaciformes; family Psittacidae; genus Lathamus; species Lathamus discolor. Next base: position 89,140,209 of record NC_088909.1, on the reverse strand, counting down.
GTAGCAAGCCCTGCCAGCTGTGTCATTATGGTTTCTATGGCTAATTCTAAATGTCTTATTCACTGCCCAGGACAATGACATTGAGCTATTTTTTCTGCAAAGACATCATATGTCAAAAAATTGCCAACAAAAAAATTGCATATGAGAATGTATATGCCCCTGTTTGGAACACTTGACATGAACTATCTCAATAAGTCAGAGGACTTAGAAGCACGAAAAGGTAAGAAATCTTATCAATTTCATACTCGTAGTATGACACTTGTGAGTAAAATCCTGGTTCCACCAAAATTCAAAGTCACCCTCCACTTTCACTAGGTGAAAATTCTGCACCAAATACAGGTATGAGCAGCTGTCCTAGACACAGACAAGCAATATTTCAGACATGAACACTGCAAGTTAGATCAATGTATGCTTTTAGAAAGAGAAAAAATGTTTTATTTGCTGGAAATAAAGTGGGTGGTGGAATGCATTAGGTAACAAGCTGGAAGAAAATCACCTCCACCTTTCAAATTAAATGAAAATGCACTTAAATGTATTTTAGCTGGCAATCAGAAACTGCTAATTTGATTAATTTTTTAATATAACTCAGATGCAAGACAACAATCCAAATTTTGAGAATTCCATTCATAAGTCAGCTACTAGCTAAGGAAAAGAGCAAAGTAGCATCAAAAGCTATACCAGTTCCACCAAAAAGAGAAAATGTGCACATTAAAGTGGACTGGTAAATGTTCTGCTTGTGGAAAGTCTTTTTGTGAAGAGTTTAACATCCACGATTACAGTAGCAAGACACATCCTTTAACTTCTAGCAATTCCAGGTGTTTCAGTGAGATTATTTGTATGCTTAGAGATAACACCTATTTCAGCAAAAACTTGAGAAAATGATGAAATTAGCAGGCATTTACATTCTTCAGTGTTGCTGAATGAAACCACATAACTGCATGTTTGCTTTAGGACATAGGTCAGTACTCTTTATTGATTTTAATAGTGTTTCTGCCTCAGGGAAGCAGATAAATCTGTCAAATCGCTAAATCAGATCAACACATTAAATGGCGATATGGACACAAGAGCGAATTACTAGAGCACACAGTCTTAAACCTTTTGGTGAGAATGCCCTTTAAATATATGCATACAAGTAGGGGCCAGAGTGAACCAGCATGTGATGGTACTCCAGGCACATATCTCCAAATTTTTTTTCAGTTGCCTGTGACTAGGAATCAATCAATAAGTAAAATGCAAGAAGGTTTAGAGTCTGTGATACGTAATCCTCATCAGTTCCGGGATGAAAACACTCAGTTTTGAGCCTGACAAATAGCATTTTAAGAGCTTCCTATAGAGCTTGCTGGCTCTTAGTCATCATTCCAATTCAGGCTAGCAACCCTAAAATTAAGCCAGAACTCAGCTGCTACTCAGGCTGCAGCAAGGTATAAAGAATTGCCAGAAATGCTGCTAATACCCTCATATGCACCTGAAAACACTAAAAAGGGATGAAATCCATGTGGGAAATTTCACACACTGCTTCAATTTTATCAGAAGTCACCCATGCAATGCAATACCTGTAAAATAACTTTTCAATAGCTCTAAAGAATTCATCTTGGTTTATGTCATGTTATCCAGGTACCTTTTGCTTCTCTGGGGCTTGAAGAGAAGTTTTCTGGTGATGAAGTTACAAATATATTTGAAGGTGCTCCATCCCTAGCGGTGCTCAAGGCCGGGTTGCACAGAGCCTTGGGTGATATGGTCTAATGTGAGGTGTCTCTGCCCATGACAGGGGGGTTGGAAATAAATGATCTTAAGCTCCTTTCCAACCCTAACTATTCTATGATTCTATGAGACCAGGGGAATATAGCTTAGTAAATATTTAAAAAGTAACCTAACCAATTAATTACATACCTCAGGAAGTCAATTGTGCAAAGACAATAGAAACAGCAAAACCAGTTTTCACACTGTGGAAGAAACAAACCATCAGCCCTTGAATGAAACAAGTCAGTGTCTTGGCTGACTTGAATTACTAAAAGCCATCATTTAGCTGGGAACCTGCCAAATGTTTGTCATATACGCTGTGTGGAAATGCTGGGAAAAAATGAACGCATAAACATAAGATATGATGGTATGACTCTCTTAAGCAAAGAGACTTTGTGATGTAACAAAATTAAGTTGGGGATAACTTTGTCACTAAAATATTGGTAGCTCAACTTTTAATAACCTCGTCAAGGTTTTATTTTACACGCTTTTTATAGATGGAGTTGAAAGAAGTACAATAAAATTATTGGCAGGAATGAATACAATTCACCATTAAAGAAAGTGGTAGTTTAAAGAACAATCCTTCCTTTAAAGGCAAATGATGGTATGACTGTATCTGGGTTATAGAGGTTATATGATAAATATGCAAGATTTGGAGCTTGTGAGGAAAAAGCAGACAAACCATAGCCATGTAGCAATCTCTGACAGAAACTTCCTACTCACACTTAGTACATTTCTCATTTCTATAGGCACAGAGGTCAAACACTGTAGAGTCTGGCAATGTGGATGGACCAGGAGACAGTAAGCACACATGTGTGTGTGCTCTCCAAGAACATCTTCCCTCAGCAAGCCAGAATTCTTTTGATAAATGGTCAGATATTGGACAGAAATACGTCTGATCAATTTTTAGCTACACATATCCACTATTTATCACCCTGAGATATGGGGTCACACTTGATAAAAAGTAAAACACATAGTTTTATAGGTGCTGCATGTTTATGGGCTAGGCATTTCCTGGACATCAAGGTTAAAAAATAGGCTAACACTGAATGCATTTAAAAATGTTTTCCTAATTGAAAGAAAGTAGTAACAGAGCAAGTAGGCATTTTAATATATTTAATTACTATTTATTGTTTCTATTAATTATTATTTCCTACTACTACTAGTTATTATTTTCTATTAATAATTTAAATAGCTTGGGCAGCATCAGCCATTGACAGCACCCAGTTCTACAGTTACAGCCAAGGCAGGCAGCTTACATTGTCTGTTCTAGTCAATTAAATGGGAATCTCTTCACCAGTGAAGTGAAAAGTGTGAAATACCTACAGCTATGCTAACAATTTCTCTTAGCACCCAGAGGATGGTAGTTGCATGCAGTATGTCCTTTAGAAGCAGTTTCTAAGAAAGCACAGAAATTGACTAGAAGTGACAGATGCCCGGAGATGAAGGTATCCCATAGAAAACTTGTGCAGTATAAAGGGCAGATATTCCTTGCATGAGCATGTCTGTGCTACAACTTAGCAACTACAGAAGGTGTAAACTGCGGTAGATGGAGTCACAGAATTCAGGTGTATTGTTACATTTATAATTTGATGTCTAATCTCTCACACATGCATACACATGTATTTGCAAGTCTGAACAGTTACAATCACACAGTTCAAGAACCTTCTGTAATAAATTGCCCAGACGAGGAAGGACTGCTCCTTTATCTAAATAGATACATATTTTGTATAATTCTAAATTTTGTTAATCTACCTTGCTTCTGCACCCAGATTTTCTCTTGTTCATTTTGTCTGACCCTGGCACCAAAGCAGGCTTCAGTTACTAGCCTTTGGCACAGGATTACTGAAATGGGCTATTGCTGAAATTAGCAATATCGATAAAATGAGAAAGGTGCAATAACTGGTTATACACTATCCTGAGCTAATGAAAGGATAGGTATGGCAGTAGTAAAGACAGACTGTTTTGTTTCTCTGGGTTAAGTCCCAATGGAATTTCTGATCATTTAGCCTGGTTTTATACACAGCACAGGCCATATTATTTCTGCCAATTTCCCCTATATTTATCCATATCATATATTATCCAATTTTTATTTGAAAACATTTGGTCATTAAAAAAAAAAAGTAGAGAGAGAGATATTTTGATAGCTTGTTCCAATACTTTACACCTTAGTTGTAAAAGCCCATACTTAACATCTACTTGGAATTAGTCTCATTCCAGCTTCCAGTTCCCATTTGCAAGAATTACACTTTTTTTTTTCCTTCACAGTCAGAGAAGAAATTTTTAGCTGTGTGATATTTCAAAGGAAAAATGAAAGGATTGTAGCAACTTTCAGAGTAATCATCTCTCCCATTTTGGAAAAACTTCATGGTACATTGTTTCACCATACTTCTCCTTAAAGAGACATTCTCATTAGCAGTTTCAGAGGTATTTCTGTATCTGTTAAAAGCACTCATCTGCTTTCCCTGATTAGTTGTTTGAACACTAAAGCACTCTCTCACTTTGAAAAGAAACACACTCAAAATCTCTTCAAGGAAAATCAAGACCTAGTATATTTTCAACATTAACAAAGCTTTTTCCAGTCTCTGATGTTTTCATCACTTGTAAATGATATTCACACTGGCTGGGTATGATAAGTGTATATGTGATACACAGCAATATTTAAAAAATATATTTAATATTTAAATATGTAAAAATATTTACAATTTTTTTAATATATTTTTAAAATGTGATTAAACTTGACTGCTTGTTCCTAAATGTTCACCATTTATTTCATATATCTATTATATAGATATTTGTGCAATTTATTTCATATATATATATCTAGATATAGTCATTATATAGATATAGTTCAATTTATTTCATGTATCTAGACTAGTTTCTTTCTCTGGGTTAAGTAAAAAACAGCTTCTAATCACATTGGTTGCTCAATTAATTATGAAAACCTTATTGATGTATTCCTCAGAAAATATGTGCACTTCCTCTGACATTTTTTGTGTACTGGTACAGTGAATTCCTGAGTCACTTAATTCAGTGAAGATCACTGAATTCTTACCAAGATATTTCCCCCAGTGTCTTTACAGTCCTGCAAAGAACTTAAAGAAAAAGCTAACTTTTGAAAATAGAATGCTGAATACTGCTAATGAGTATGACTATTTAAGGAGGAGTATAGTGAAAATAAGTACATAAATAAAGAGAATATTATTTGCAGTTATTTCCTGGATATGACTCACAAAAGAAATTCTCTTTTGGGTTTGGACTCTTTAATTTAGTAAGGACACTCTGAATTCCAGTCTTCCTGTCTTCCCTCCAAAGTACTTCAAATCCACTGTAGTCCAGTGATATGTGCAGACTTTCTCAACATGTTCTTTGTTTCACCATCCGGGCCATTAATTGAATTCCTGAACAGAAGCATGCCCCAGGGAGATTTATGCAGTACTTCCAACCTCCCAGAATGAGAGTACACCTTTGAAAATCTGTTTGCTACCCACTTTATTTCACCTGGACCATACTTCCTTAGTTTGCAAATAAGGATGTCATGCAGGATAGTGACAAGTCTTACTGAAGCCAGTATATCACATAACCTCCTTCTTCCTCATTTGCGACACTGGTTCTCCTATCAGATGAGGAAATTAAACCGAATTCCATTATTTGATCATGACAAACCTACATTGAATACCTTTGTCGTTGTTGTTATCCGACAGATGCTCACAAAACAGATTGTTCTAGCACTTTAACTAATACTGACATTAGGCTGACACACCTGTAACTCTCTAAGTCCTACCCTGGTCCTCTTCAAGTTATGGTGCATTTTTGCCTTATGCTTTCCAGATTCAAAGTGATAATCTCTACTGATTCCAAGGGTGCTCAGGATTTCTTCAGAAAACGAAAATGAACTTTACCAGCCCTTGCAACCTGTAGCCATAGAATAGTACCAGAATCATTCAGGATTGTGTGTTGGAAAAAAAAAAAAAATCAGTTAAGAGACCAAATTATACTACCCCTTACCTCAAGCAATCGCAGGATATTCCAACCAAAGCATAATAGATCTGTAGTCTGTGGGTTACTTATGCATTATGCTGGAAATCAGGTGAAGAATCATGTGATTGACAGGTAGTATGTTCCGCTGTATTGTCTGAAATAGGCAATATTTCTCAGGTCCATCTGCTTGTATTTCTGTGAAGTGAGGCTTAAGTAGGCAGAGTGAAAACTGATCTGACTCATAAACGATCAGGTAGGTTTGCTGCAGAGGCAGCAGTTCTAGGAAGAAGGTAGGTAGCAAGGTGGGGGCAATAAGCTCTCTGGGTTTACTAACAGCACACATCTCACAATGCCCAGAGAAAGGCATCTGTGGCAACTTGCTCCGGACTATTACACCTGTTGGCTGCATGGAGCCACTGGATTAGGACCAGTCACTAGTGGTGTCACCCACAGATTGATTTGGACCCAATATTGCATATTATCTCCATGACAGGATCAAGTGTACCCTGACTAAATTTGCTGACAATACCAAACTGAGTGAGGAAGCATATACTTTGGAAGGAAGAGCCTCCCTGCAGAATGACCTGGATAGGATGGAAGAGTGAGCTAACAAGAATCCTATGAAGTTCTGAAGGGACAAGCAAAAGCTCTTGCACCTGGAAAAACATAATCCAGGAGTGCAGCACAGGCTGGGATCTGCTTGGGGATCTACTGGGATGTATTTGGTGAGCAGCAGTGTGAAAAGTCACCTGGGGATCCTGGTGGACAACAAGCTCAAGTATCTCTGCTCAAGGAGGGGTATAGAAGCTCTTATCCCATCCCACTCTACTCAGCTTTTGTCATGTCGCACCTGGAATACTGTAGTCAGTTTGGGTCCTTGCTATACAAAATAGACGTGGACAGGCTGGAGAGAGTCCAGAGAAGGGCTGCAAAGACAATCAAAGGACTGTGAAGCCTGCAGTGTGAGGGAAGGCTGAGAGAAGTGGGTTCGTTCAGCCTTGAGAAAAGAAGGCTCAGGGAGACCTTATCACCACATTTGAGTATTTGAAGGGTAGGTACAAAGAAGGTGGGGAATCCCATTTTACAAGGAGTCACATGAAAAAGACAAGGGGCAATGGGTACAAGTTGATCCCAGGGAGATTCCAGTTGGACACTAGAGGAAAATTTTTCACAATGAGGACAATCAGCCCCTGGAATAATCTCCCCAGGGAAGTGGTGGATTCCCCAGAATTTGACAGTTTAAAGATTTTGCTGGGACATCTACTCTAGACCCTGCTCTGCCAAGAAAGGTTGGACCAGATGATCCTTGAGGTCCTTTCCAACCCGGTATTCTATGATTTTACAATTCTACAATTCTACGATTGCATGACTTTGGTTAGCAGTGGATTTGCTGGAAAATACATATCTATCTTCTGCAAGACTAGTTTAAATGTTAACCGCATCTACGTTTTACCTCACCTCCGAGGTAGGCCGGTCATTGAAAGCTTAGAACACTGCCTATCACTCTAGGAGGACTTCTGGGTTCTAGTAATGCAAAAAGCATGAACTCAAGTTTTTATGCTTTTAATTTTTTTCTTTATTCTGCGTAAATCATGTATACCCAGTGTAACAGGGAAGAATTTAGAGAGTTGTGCTGAAACATTATAAAGACAAACATGTAATGTTAACCACCTCATCCACCCGAGACTCTTTGAAAAGGCCATGTTATATAGAACCTGTTTCTCTTCTTGTGGATGATTTCCTCTTTTATTGCATATAAAGTTCTCTATTTCACAGTAATACATAGCAAATGCTAAAATGCTGCCAAGGTCAGATGACAGTATTTGATGTTTCTTTTGCTTTGATACATATCACATCATGCAGGGTAATAGGTCATTAAAAGAGTAATTCTCTACTCTTCATGTATCATGTAACAATAAAGAACTTATTTCACCATTTCTTATATCTGAATAGAAAAATGACACTCAGCATTTGTAATTTTTGTCTGTTTAGGCTGTGAATCACTCCTGCTATGCAACACTTCAAGGCTGTCAGCAATATCTTTTAGAGGTGTCAAATCTTTTACAAGTCTTCCTGCAGTATTTACTGATTATAAAAATGATACGCAGCTGCATGCCGTGCATCACGTGGTGGGGGGAGTGCATATTCTTTAAAACAGATTTATTCAGCCATTGTGCAATACTCTGCAATGGAAATCATGTTCAGTGGTGAATCGTTTTCTACTGGAAACATCTGTATTTACACAGAAACATTAAAATAATAAAATATTTAGTGAAGATTAAAACTTAAGGCAGATAAACCTATTTGATACAATATGAAAGATTTGTCTTACTGTTTCTCCTTTTTCTGACTCATCAGGATACCAGAATGAGTAAGGCAGGTATGGCTTTTCAAACTTTTTATACAGCCAGAGGAACAGTAAACACACAGTCAAGACATACAACATGAAAATAAAACTCTCTTTCCATTATTGATCCTCCAGTTTGTTAGAATTCAATTGCATTAATAGGTGAAGAGCAACCCCTTACACTAATTCTTTTGCCTACTCAGTGTGTCTGTACCACATGCAGTGTGTTGTTGCTCTAGACAGGAGAGCCATTTCTGTAGCAGGATCCCAAAGACCGTGCTGATGCTAGAGGTGGATTTTAGTTCCTTCACAAGTGTCTAGCGCTAATGTTTTCAGGATTCATTCATTCACAGGTCTCCACTTGTGTTCTTACCATTTTCTTAGGCCTATTCCCATGTGCCCTAGATAAACCAAATGGCAGTACTGTGACTTGGTAGCAGCTTTGACCTGTGGTAGGAACCTTACCCTGGTCATTAACATTGGTCAGGTGTAAATTCAGAAGAAATATGCTAACTCCAGCAGATCTTTACGAGAAAGCCTGAGTGTGAATCTTAAAGGTCATGCCCACTCCTATTGAACAGGTACTTTTATCTTCCAGTACCCAAGAGTTTGTCTGGAAATTTTAGTTGGTTAAGTAATTTCCAGAGATGTTATCTTGTGTGTCTTCTTCCTAGCATCAGTTCTGAGGAGTAGCCACATATAATATGGTCTTTAAAAAAAAAAAAAATGCTGTCATCACAGGTAACATGTTCAATCAAACCAGTTAAAACTAAATTATTTAATCTGTGGGAAGATGCTTGCCCTCTCTCCCCTGTACACCCCTGGACTACCACCTTCTTTCACTCTTCTCCTTCTGTCCTTGATTCTGACATTTACCCCAGTCACACAGTCAACTTTATAAAATTACAACTTAAGAAATGTAACTCACTTTGAAAGCCCAAACATACTTGTCTGTTTCATCATTCACAATGACCTACACAGGCATATTTGTGGCATATTCTTCTAGGAACAAAACATTCACTATTATGTGTGCCATAAGAAAAAGTTAACGCCTACATGCTAATCTACTCTTCCCATGAGAACTTCTAAGTCTGCTTTTCCTTCAGTCCCAATGTTTGCCGCTGGATTAGGTAGATTATGTAACATCAGCAGATGTTAACAAGCAAATTTTTATACCACCAGTACATAAGAGGGTGCCTGGCATGAAGAAGGGCAGAGATTTCAGTGAAATATATACAGGAAATATTTTCCCAAAGTGAACTGCACTGAAATTTGAACAGTTAAGCATAGATAAAATTAGAGAACAAAATATATAAAAATGAACAGTTGCATTTTCTCTGTACACAGTTCACAGCAGTGAAAACTACTTTCTGCTCAAAGCAGGACTTGCTTATAGTCCTAGCAATGAAAGTATTATGTATTCTCATACTTTTATCTGTATCCACAATACTAAATTCTATCCTCTTTAGATCACAGTTGAGTAAACTTTCCCATCATTACAGAATTCTCATATGCATGAACAGAAATGTGTTTCTGCATATTTCTCCTTTATTTGATTAAAACTCATGGCTCATATACGTTGATGTTTTCTTCACCTCTATTTTATCCAGCCTGATCTCTCCTATACTCTTCACCGGCAGAGAATCATAAAACTACAGAGCAAGGCTGAGCTTCCTTTGTAAACAGATCTTTCTTTTGATTTCCTTCTGCTTGGGTACTATTACAGCCGTGGAAAATTTTACCCAGTGTTTCAGTTTTATACATTTACCACAGTTTTTCTCTCTTCAAAACTTAGCCACCTTTAGAAAACTGCAATTTGCTAAATCTAAATCAACTTATTCCCCGAAGGGTATTAGTCCCTTTTTTGTTCATACACTATAGCAAACATACTGTAGCACAGTTCTGTATGGATAGAGTTTTCTCTATATCTATAACCTGACTATATAGACAGTTAGACAGCACAGGGTCCACAATGTCTCAAAAAAAAAGTTATATATTTTCTGGTTTGGCTGAAGGTAAAAGAGAAAAAAAATCCTGACCCTGGAATTAAGTTTGGCTAAAATTGCACAGTCTTCTAGATACAACAAATGCTTATCTCTTGTATTAATAGCCAGTTTTTCAATATTCAGGCGTCTGCTATGATTGATGGTGCCAGAGTTGCTTGAAGTAATAGCAAGCTCACTTGGAAAGTCCTATGGAATGAAAAAGCAAATAAATCAAGGAAGAAATTTAAAAAACAGATTGCAGAAATTACTCACGCAAGCTATGTTTTGTACTCATACAAGACATCCCTCCTAAAGGATTTTGTTCAAATAATTGTATGATTATTAAAAGCCTCTGTGGTGAAATAATTTTTCCATCTATTTTTGTTAGTATTCAGAAGTAACATGTTACTCAGTAAATGTTATTCCTGAAAAAACAAATAGCATATGACACTTGGACAAGTTAACCTAATATGAACCTTTTAAAAAATGAAATAGAAGTTTAAATGCACCTGCATAGTTGAAATCATAACAAATGCTAGCAGAAATGTCACTGTCTTACATAACACTTGTAAAGAATAAAAAAGAAATCTATTATTGCCATATTTTATTCTTTTTTATACCTCAAGTTTCACATGTACTAGAAAGCAGGTTCTCACTTTGGGACTTGTGAGAAATTGAAAGGTATTAAAAACATTTTTCTCTTAACAGCTAGATGATGTTGAAACTCAGGGACTGAGTATACCTGAGAACAAATCACATAACAGTGTGAGGATAACAGCACTAACATATTTTCCTTGGCCAAATTGTTAGCAATTTTATATTTCTGTTTTATTCTACTTAAATATCTCCACTTTACTTTTTCACCCATAAAAGCCCCTTTGACAATTTATTGCTCAAAGTACTTAACTGTTTTAAAAGAAAACACATCAAAAGTGGTATCTACCAAGGACAAATCTATTTCACAAAAAAAACCTGAATCTAGAAAAACTGTTTTACAGAAAACCGTCAGACAGATGCTAGCTTGTTCTGGAAACACCTATTTGTTTGTATGGCAAGGTTTTGGTAGCAGAGGAGTTACAGTGTTGGCTTCTGTGAGAAGCTTCCCCTTTATATGACAGAGCCAACACCAGCCAGCTCCAGGATGGGCCCACTGCTAGCCAAGGCTGAGCCCATTAGCAATAGTGGTAGCACCTCTGGGATAACACAGTTAGGAATGCGGTGGTGGGAGGAGGAAAGTGCAATTGCAGCTGGAGAGAGGAGAGAATACGTGATAGAAACAGCTCTGCAGACACCAAGACCAGTGCAGAAGGAGAGGAGGAGGTGCCCCAGTGCCGACCATGGTAAGGCAGGCTGTGCCCCTGCAGCCCGTGGAGGTCTGTGGTGAAGCAGATATCCACCTGCAGCCCAGGGAGGTCCACGTTAGAAGAGGTGGAGACACCTGAAAGAGGCTGTGACCCTGTAAAGAGGAGCCCACAGCAAACCTGTAGCAGGTTTGCTGCAGGACTTGTGACCCTGTCGGGGACCCACACTGGAGCAGTCTGTTCCTGAAGGACTGCACCCATAGAAGAGAACCACCCTGGAGCAGAGGAAGAGTGTGAGGATTCCTCCCCTGAGAAGGTGGGAATGGCAGAGAAAACATGTGATGAACTGACCAGGACCGTTATTTCTGGTTCTCGTGTGCCACTGGGGTGGAGTGAGGATAAAGCAAATCGCAAGTTAAGCCTGAGAGGGAGAGGATAGGGTGAAGGTAGTTTAAGGTTTGGGTTTATTTCTCATTATTATGCTCTGATTTGATTAGTAATAAATTAAACTCATTTCCCCAAGTCAAGTCTGGTTTGCCCATTACAGTAACTGGCAAGTTATTTCTCCCTGTCCCTATCTCAACCCACAAGCCTTTCATATTCTCTCTCCTCTGTACAGCTGAGGAGGAGGAGAGATGGAGCAGTTTTGGTGGGCACCTGGAGTTCAGGCAAGGTAAACCCACCACTGCACCAAAGTTCTTTTTGCTAACTGGCCCATTTTCCTAGTGTTCCAGCTTTTAATGATGTAAAAAATTACTGTGATGTGAAGACAGCACCAGGATGCCATTTTTTATCATTTCACCTCTAAAGAGAGCTGGTAATAAGTCAGATAAAGAAGGTACAATCTTCTTAGGAGCTTTTGTACTCGCTACGGCAGTGATTCCTTTGAGAATCAGTGCATGGTGTTTATATTGGACAACTAGATCAAACACATCCAGCAAGGCTGAATCATCTCTGTCATATTCCATAATTTTGTGAAAAATAATAGAGATGACACAGACCTGCTGGAAAAAGTGGAGAACAGGGAGGGGAACCTGAAGAGGGAATAGCAAAAAAAAATATAATCTCTTCTTTTTATGGACAAATCCACTTTTGTCACATTATATAATGCTCATGTGATTTGCAGTTTCTTAGTGGCATGTATTACTCAATATGTACCACAAACTAAAGCTTTGAACTGGTCATGCTTCTTGTTAAGCAGGTCCCAAAATAAAAAATATAGTAGCATTTAATTATAATAAAAAATACTAGAAAATATTAAGAAAGGCTCAAACAACAATGAGAGAGCAAATCCAGTGTAATCATTTTTAGGTGATAAGCACTTGGTGATTTTGCTGTATAGTTCTTGCATGCAACATAAAAGAAAAAAATCTCAATTAATTTTAAATGTAACGTAGTCTCTTCTGAGGAGGGGAAATAAAGACTAACAAATTTCATGAGAAAAACTTACAATCAACATCCCACCTCCTGGACACATCTTGTTAGTATAGCAAATGGGCAAGCATACAGGACATGAAACAATTGCACCAGTTACACCTGCCTAAAGCCAGGTTTAGATGTAAGTAGTGGGAGAAAGCCTCAAAGCACTGTAGTGAATTGCATTTAACTTAACCTGTGCCTGATTAAAGCACAGATTTATCAGTAAGACAAGAAAGGTGTAAATTCTTTTCTGTAACCCAGAGTTGCCTATGACAGTAAGCCATGATCTTAAGGGTAATGTAGTAGCTGATACTCAGTAGAATACAAATTCCATCATTTGGAGGCTGGAAGGAAGCAGCCTTTGAATAAGTGTGTAAGTCGGAATAACTTCATTTACTGTATTTCAGATTTTTCTGCCTATGGAAGAAAGCAAATTATTACCTTTCCAACACTGATAGATTTCAACACTTTATTTTCCCCCCTCAAGTAAATAAAATTTACTATGGGAAAATCATTAATAATTATTTTCAAAATCTCATCTCAAATTCATCATGAAATGTAAAGAATTCCTTCTTTTGCCTTTTGTGCTAGAGGGTATGCAGAACTCACCAACTCTTCAGAGATCGTGACATAGAAATTATAACTGGACTTTTTCTGAAGTTAGGTAGAAGGTATGCTTCAAATTACTATTAGCATTTGTTCACAAGGAAGCCTAAAAACCAGAAGAGTGAATATTGTTTAGCAATGTTACACTTAAATTTGTTCCTGTCTATGACAAATGAGGTCTTTAAAAATTACTATGTGTAGCCATGTGCGGCATTTTCAGTATTTGTTACTGCTTATTTTCATATTCTGGTTTCCTTTCGTATTTTTCCAGAGCAACTGCAATGCAGTTGTTTTCATTCTGTGAAAACTTTGCTATGGCTGGATATAATGCAGATGGATTAGCTTAAGACATTATCATTTTAGATCTACTGAACAAACTTGAAAGTATTATGTTAATGGGAATAACTTGTAAAAAATTGTCATTGGAAACAGATTTCTGTCATTGCTGGTTAAGACCATTGCTGGATACACTTAGAATGTGGTTTCATATTACTTTAATCCCAACATATATGTAGGCTGTTGCTGAAGGAGGTGATTTACATCATCCACATAACCCTCATCAGCACATTCAGAGTGCACATGAACGTTTGTTTGGTCACTTGATGAATCACAACAGGAAACAGATCAAGCTGAAAATTAATCTTTTAAGCTATTTGTTTGTCTTGCTGATTCCAGCTGGATCACTTCCCAGGCCCAGCTCACTTACCTCAACACAAAGATCTGCACAAGATAGAGACTAGGAACAAGTGGCTGCAGGTAGAGAAAAGGGCATTTGGGTCAGATTAAAGGAACCATGAAACAACAACCTCAGAGAACAACATGTTCTATTAGAATCTATTCTAATGACTTTAATTGAGTAGAACAGGTTGATACATCAAAAAGTGGGAAATCCCTTAAAACTATTTGTGATGAATGGAAAATTGAATAAACGACATGACAATCCTCTCATATCATTTCACAGTCATTTTAGTTCAAGAGACAATTTCAAAAACTTTTTGCTCATATATCTTGCCAAAGAGACAAGTGCTGTAAGCACTCGTCATCGTTTCAAGTATTCAGTAAAGATCCTCACAAAAGACCTCCTGAACAATTTTTTTTTGTATGCAGATAACTCAGTCAGGTTGTAGTCTGACCTCACCTCCATTCAGAAAAATTATCTTCTCTTAATTTGGGTATTGCCTTACGGCTGCTAATGAAGCGTGGCTTAAGCACAGGACTATTAAAATAGCAACTTGTGAGCTTAAAACATTACTACATTTTAGAAATAAAACAAAATAAAATAGATTATTTAAAAATTAAAGTTATATATATTTGGAATTCTGTGTAGAAGCAGGGTGATTATGTTTTACTGTGTCTCTTGTTCCCATGAGACCTGTTCTTTAGTTCTTAGGCCTCAAATCAGCTTTGGTTTTGTTGTTGATTTTTTTTTTTTTCTTGGCTTTTTGTTTGTTTGTTTTTCTTATTTTACACATATGGGGATTAAAGAAAATGTCTCCATGCAGCCTCTACACCCAGTGTACCCTCTAGCCAGAACTGGCGCAACTTTTGGATCTAGAATCAATCCCCAATGCCTTAAATAGGCTCCATGCAAGGGCCTAGTGGAGCATGGTACCAACACAACCAAAACCTTCAAAAGATAAGTTTTGTTTCAGAGTAGCTTTGCTGAAAGATGCTGGACAAAAACTACTGTAACGCGCCATAGACTGTGGTCTTTTACCATTTTGTATTGTTTCAATACTGATAAAAAGACATAGCGCCTTCCGTATCTGATGTGTACAATCCACCAGTTTTATAAGACTGAGATCTAAATTCTGACCTCATTGTACAGGGTCATGCTCACTGAAGTATAAGAATGTCTGACTCAAAGAAAAGACTAGTAACTGTCTTCTGTGTCTATTACTGCTCATCTACAGAGGAGAAGGGATTTAATTCCTTATGAGTCAAATGTGACCTGTGCAGAACTACTTTTTCAATGATCACTGGAAGAAAAGAATACACTTTGGTTTTCTGATCCCATTTGTGTCTGCACATAAAGATGGGGGGAGGGGAAGAGGATAGTAAAATAGATTTGATCAGAAATAACTATGATATTTTTACCAAAACTTCCCGAATCAATGAGTCACTTTGATGTTTGAAATAATGTGCATTGAACATAGTAGATCCTACCAACAAAAGTAATATATTTCACAATTGCTGTAAGGTTTTTGTATGGCAAGGTGAAGTTTTGCAAAACAGACTGAAAAAATCATGCAATTCCCTGCACACTTGAATTGGCATGCACAGGCTCTCTAACTCAAAAAATTACTCCAGCTAGAAAAGGGTTTGTTGAATTATGATACTGAGCACACATCCCTTATAATCATAGGATCATAGAATAGTTAGGGTTGGAAAGGACCTTAAGATCATCTAGTTCCAACGCCCCTGCCATGGACAGGGACAACCCACACTAAACCATGTCACCCAAGGCTCTGACCAACCCGACCTTGAGCACCACCAGGGATGGAACATTCACAGCTCTCTTGAGCAACCTATTCCAGTGCCTCACCACCCTAACAGTAAAGAACTTCTTCCTTATATCCAAGCTAAACTTACCCTGCTTAAGCTTTAACCCATTACCCCTTCTCCTATCACTACAGTCCCTAATGAAGAGTCCCTCCACAGCATCCCTATAGGCCCCCTTCAGATACTGGAAGGCTGCTATGGGGTCTCCAAGCAGCCTTCTCTTCTCCAGGATGAACAACCTCAACTTTCTCAGCCTATCTTCATACGGGAGGTGCTCCAGTCCCCTGATCATCCTCGTGGCCCTCCTCTGGACTTATTCCAACAGTTCCATGTCTTTTTTATGTTGAGGACACCAGAACTGCACACAGTACTTCAGGGAGGTCTCACGAGAGCAGAGTAGAGGGGCAGGATCACCTCCTTTGACCTGCTGGTCACGCTCCTTTTGATGCAGCCCAGGATACCGTTGGCTTTCTGGGCTGTGAGCACACACTGAAGCCGGCGCATGGTAAGTTTCCCATCGGCCAACACCCCCAAGTCCTTCTCTGCAGGGCTGCTCTGAATCTCTTCTCTGCCCAACCTGTAGCTGTGCCTGGGATTGCTCCCACCCAGGTGTAGGACCTTGCACTTGTCATGGTTAAACTTCATAAGGCTGGCACCAGCCCACCTCACAAGTGTGTCAAGGTCCCTCTGGATGGCATCCCTTCCCTCCAGCGTATCAACCGAACCACACAGCTTGGCGTCATTGGCAAAATTGCTGAGGGCGCACTCAATCCCACTGTCCATGTCACTGACAAAGATGTTGAACAAGACCGGTCCCAACACTGATCCCTGAGGGACACCACTCGTTACTGGTCTCCAGCTGGACATTGAGCCATTGACCACAACTCTTTGTGTGCAGCCACCCAGCCAGTTCTTTATCCACCAAATTCACATACTTGAATACTCAGGAGCATCTTAAATCAGATTTTTGTTTATTATCCTGAGTTCAATAACAATCTTGCAAATAAAATTCTAAAGAAAGAGAAAATAATCACAGATTATTTATTTTTACTGTTAGAAGTGCAAATTTTATTCTATAATTTTGAAAAGGGAAAGATGGTTTGTAGGAACTCACACTGAAATTGATAGAAAGCAGATTAATCAGTGATGTCATAAATCCCACACATAAGTATTTTCTCTAAAAACTTGCACTCCTCTAATTAAACCTGTCATAAGAAAACAATTTTCATAAAACAGCAAAGATTAAAAATATTTATTTGTATGTATGACTTATCCTTGTGATCCTCTGTGGTTGTTTACAATGACAATGGGACTGTTCAGCCTGGAGAGGAGAAGGCTCAGGCTGGATCTTGTCAATATATGTAAAGGGAGCTGCAAAGAGGAAAGAGCCAGTTTCTTTTTATCACTGGGACAGATGGTGCCCAGTGATAGGACAAGAGGTAACGGGCACAGACAGAATCACAGGACACTTATTTTGTACATCAGGAAACACTTTTTTACTATGAGGATGACTGCACGCTTGCACAGGTTGTCCAGAGATGTTGTGGAGTTTCCTCCACTGCAGATATTGAGGCTGCATTTCAAATACCATGTTCAGTTTTGGGCTTTGCACTACAAGAGGTGCTAAAGCATGTCCAGAAGAGAGCAACAAAGCTTCTGAAGGGTATATAGAGTAAGTCTTCTGAGGAATGGCTGAGGGAACTTTGTTTTTTTAGCTTGGAGAAGAAGTGTCAGGTGAGACCTTTTCACTCTCTTCAGCTGCCTGACAGGAGGCTGTGGTGAGGTGGGGTCAATCTCTTTTCCCAAGTAAAAAGTGATAGGATGAGAGGAAATGGCCTCAAAATGTGCCATGAGAAGTTTAGATTGGATACTAGGAAAAAATTATTCAATGAAAGGGTTGTCAAACATTGGAACAGGCTCCCTATGAAAGTGGTGGAGTCACCATCCCTGGAGGTATTTAAAAGACGTGTAGATGTGGTGCCTAGGGACATAGTTTATTGGTGGACTCAATGATATTAAGGGTTTTTTCCAACCTAAATGATTATATGGTTCTATTCAACAGCTGTCTGGACATGATCCAGGGCAACTAGTTTTAGGTGAGCCTGCCTGAGCAGTGGGGTTAGACAGAGTGACTTTCAGAGGTCCCTTCCAAACCCAGCCATCCTGCAATTCTGTGAGTCTGTGACAACTAGTCCATTACTGAAATAGCATTTTTATGAATTGAATCATAAATATTTATTGTATAATTATGCTTACTATACTTACAGGAACTTTGTACTAAAATAGTATGAAGAAAGCATGTGTTATCTATCAGTTCAACCAGGAGAAACCAATAACATTGAAAGTCCAAGAATGTTGCCCAATTTATTGTCTACAGCTTTTTGCCATGAGATCAGGTGAGATCTGTAGAAGCAGAAAAAGGAGCAAAAAAGCCACTAGATGAGGATGAAGAAGAGAAATCTCAACATGTTTATCAATGAAGCAACTACCTCTTGCTTTTCTTATTGAAAGGTAAGTTAGGATTGATGCAGAGAACCTTTTATAATTAACATGTAAACTGACATACTGTTGATAGTTTCTCACACCATTTTTAATTTTGAATGGTTGCCATGTTTGTCAGTTACTTCACCTGTAGATCATTCACATTATTCGTTTCATACTATAATACTTTTCTATGGCGTCATGGTTTAAGCCCAGCTGGTAACTCAGAACCACACAGCCGCTTGCTCACTACCCCTCTTCTTCCTCCCCCCGCTCCCAGATGGATGGGGAGGAGACTCAAAAGAATGTAACTCCCACTGGTTCAGATAAGAACAGTCCAGTAACTAAGATATAACACAAAACCACTACTGCTTCCACCAATGATAATAATGATAAGGGAAATAACAAGGGAAGAGAATACTACTGCTCACCACCCGCCGACCGATACCCAGCCCAGCCCGAGCAGTGATCTAGCCCTTCGGGGTAACTGTCCCCAGTTTATATACTGGGTATAACATGCTGTGGTAAGGAATACTCCTTTGGCTAGTTTGGGTCAGGTGTCCTGTCTCTGCTTCCTCCTGGCTTCCCCTCCTCTCTGGCAGAGCATGAGACTCACAAAGTCCTTGGTCAGAGTAAACATTACTGAGCAGTAACTAAAAACATCGGTGTTATCAACGCTGTTCCCAGGCTGAAAGTCAAAAACACAGCTCTGCACCAGCTACTAAGAAGGAAAAAAATGACTGCTAGTGCTGAATTCAGGACGTATGTTCTTCAGAGTTGTCAGAAATTCGAAACATTGATGGAAAATTTGGAAAATATGAAATTTGGTCCACACGAACAATCTCATAACTGAAATAACAAAAAGGGCACTTCAATGCCAACATATTGGGACTCTAAGCCAACTGTTGAGAAGGAATTTCTTTCTCGCCTGTGACTTCACTAGTAAATTTGACCTTCAAAGGAGCTGTTAGGTAAGACAGATAGTTGCAAGTCAAGGCTGTAATACAAAATCCAGTTTACTGTGATTCCAGAGTGTCCTAATAAGAATGCTTTGCCTGTATCTCCGTTGCTCAGCTTATTTTGTGTCCGTAATGTATTACCTTGATTTAACTGCCTGAAAGGTTCACTCTGGAAATTAGAAATAGAGAAAAAATCAGAAATATCCAAATTCATATACAAAGTCATATCTCAAGTCCAAGACAGTCACCAAAATACTACTGTTGTTAAAGGCCTGCTCTTGTTGAGCTCTGTGTGAGAGTGGAGCATACAATTATTAGGATTCTGCTAAGTTATTATTTCCCTATTTAAAAAGCCAGAAAGGGTGTTTGCTTCTGTTTCTATTAGATTTCATAGACCATATGTGTAGCCTGACTCCCATGGATGCCAAGTAACAAAAAAGCCATAATGACCACGCTCAGCTGTCAAGAGTTGAATGAAAATCAGCAGTGAGACAAACTTGTTAGACTTCTTATTATAATTCATAATCCATACAGCCATACACAGGAATTAGCATTTGTGACTACATATTGCATTCCTTTTCCTCATCTACTGTCTTTTCTGTATGTTAAAACAAAGTTTTGGTCTGGGGACTCTCATATTTCCTAACAACACTTTGAACCTGTGGTGATCAGTCAGCTTCCTGCGCATCTTTCCAGAGTTATGCAGCATACTTCACATGAAGAGATGAAGCAATGCAGCTCCCCTTATGCTCAAAATCTCAAAAGTCCTTTCTATCTGTGATGCCAACTGCTTTTGCTGATAGCTTCTGTTCAGAGTAGACTAGCCTGGGAATGATGGAAAGATATAACTGGGAAAAGACTGCAAGTGCAGCTGTGTAACAAAACCAAGGTTGGTTGCTTAACAAAAGTGGCTGTACACTTATTCTGAGGTGTCCACTACAATTTGAGTAATATAAGACATGCAGTTAGAAGAATCATGGCATTTTCGCACCCCCTTCTATCAAATCTACAAGCAATTAACTGTATTGCACAGCTGTTTCCAACATCTCATCTCTGTGCAATTTTAGCATGATGGTGCATGAAGGAAATATGTACAGCTTTAAAAATAATAAGCAACTTAAAAGCTAACACAGATATTGTCAATGGACAGACACTGCACTAATACATTAACTCAATACAAGATTTATTTATACCTTATTTTAATGACCTTTAAAGGGAAAGAAAGAGTTGAAACCGATACCTTCAATTAGATAATCCTTGAAATTACTGAAGTCTTCAAAACTGTTTTCCAGACAAAGGTAAGAAAAACTGTTCAGAAATACTTCCAGGTCTTCCCACATTTGTAGCAATAAACTTTCAGCTATTCTTGATTCTGTACCTTCCTTCTTTGGCTCTTTGATACTTTCAGCTAGAATCTGCACCACAGACATATTATGTGACAAGCAGAACACTGTGTTATCCAGGAAGAAGAATGAGACTGCTTCAGAATGTAGTAAGACATGAGGATAATGGATAAAGCATGCCTTAACAATAACAATTATGGTATGAAGCTCAAGACTTCAATCAGTGCTTCAGTACCATGTAGGATTTGAGGTAAAATAGATTTCAATTGGGTTTAAAGAGGAAATTCCTTTTCCATCACTAGTGAGGACATGAAATGTTTGACTACTTGAACTCAGACTGCTGCAGAATCTATTTAACTCAGACAGGTGCAATTAGCAAATCTCTTCCCTTCTGTATCTTCAAGAGTTTCTTTGATATCTTCCTAGTTTAACAAGCAAGAAATCGCCCTTGAGAATATGAGTTAATTATTTTCATTCAGCTACATCACTGTATTAGCAATCGTTTTCAAGTAAAGCTAAATTATCTTCTCAGAGTACCTTAAGTCAGGGTAATTTGCATATATTAAATATCCATGCTAGCTGGCCTAACTGGATGGGTACAGACAGAGTAGACACCTGTTTAAGACTGATATTCAGAAACATAGCTTTCACTCTGCCTGGCTTATGACTTTAGGATTTCTCTCAACTCGTAACACCTAATGAAGCTTCCTGCAATAATGTATATTGTCTGTGATTTTTAGTGTGCATTTGCACTTTTATCTTGCTTAAGTGAGAAAATGCACTCACGAACGCATTTTGAGAAGCAGGATCAATGCTTTCACACTAGAAAATCCTGTGACTGAGCAGCAACTAGAACAAGGTCTTTTCAGTGTTTCATGCTCTTCCAGTGAGGAGGGGCACTCTTCCAGGAGGAAGCACGGACAGGACACCTGACCCAAACTAGCCAAAGGGGTATACCATACCACAGCACATCATGCCCAGTGTATAAACTGGGGGGAGTCACCCGGAAGGGCAGATCACTGCTCAGGTCAGACGGGGTATTGATCAGCGGGTGGTGAGCGGTTGTACTATGCATTACTTGTGTTTGTTGTTTTAATTCCATTACCCTTTTAGCTTTATATTCTCTCCCCTTGTTATTTCCCTCATTATCATCATTACTATTACTAGTAGTAGCAATAGTTTTATATTATACTTTAGTTTTTGGCCTGTTCTCAACAAAACCTGTGGGGTTTACATACTCCCACAGAGTGGTAGGGGGAAATGGGACAATGAGCAAATGGCTGAGTGGTGCTGAGTTACTTGCTGGGCTTAAACAATGACAAGTTGCTGTGATTATTTTGATATAGAATTAAGAAAGTTGATTCTTGTGAATTGTTTATATAGACATAGGGTTTGAAAGACAGATATTTAGAAGTATTCTGCTAGCAAGTGTCATTTTTAAGACTTTTTTTTTTTTTGAGACAGTTTCTTCTATTTGAGGGGGACAGGTTTCTGGGGATGTTTAATAGCCTATCTTAGAATGACTGATGTCATCAGTAAAAAATCAAGGAGTGTCCAGAAGGCTGGCCACGTTTGAAAAGAGCCATCATCAGACTGCAGACTACATCCCAATATCATGACATAAATGGCTTAAGTATTTGGAAGAACAAGACGGAAACTTTATTCAGACATATTGCTATACTGACTGCATCTTCACCCACAGTGGTATTTTCATCAATGATAGGAATTTTCATTGATTTGGGGCATCAAAAAGCATCTTCTACATGCACCACCTGAAGTTTAGTTAACTTTTAGATTGTTTAATGAAGTATCTTTTTTAATGTGAAATAATCAATGTATGTTAATTGGTGGTATGTTAATTACCACCATTGTCTCACCATCAAGCTGTCTCCAAAATACAGAATTTACATAGTATTGTTTGTATTCTGGAGAAATTCTGAATTTCTTTGTATTTCCAAAGAAAATAATGCATGATGGAAGAAAACACTAGTATGGATTGACTAAAATGCATATATTCAAATTTTGTATGTTTTTCCTTTGGCAGATGTGTTATTTCCCCACTACTCCTTCCCAAAAAAGCCTTCCTTGCTCTGGTATGCATAGTTCTAGACATTCACCTAACATTCTTTTGTGGATTTGCTTCTGTAGGCACTATTTTATGTTTGGTATAACTGGGTATTGGCTCACTACCAATAGTATTTACATTGAAAAGAACTTGTAGTAGCTTGAAAAGGTGAATGTGGACATTATTGCTTGTTTTGTATGTTGACTTGTATGTCAACTTACAAACTATATTTATTGCCTAGGAGCCCACTGTTAGTAGGAGTGGCATGTGGTAGTAATGTATTTGCCAAAGTACAGTAATCATGTAGTTTCTAAAAGGTCTAAGGGAGCAATGTTTAAGAAAGTAAGGTTGTATTTGAGAGAAATAATGATTCTATGATTCTATATGCTTAACAAATATTTGCAGACACAGATATCAGTTAAATAAAATCCTTTCATCCAAATACAAAGATGTGATGAGGGTTGCCCTTTCACAATTGGTTTAGGAAACCGTTATGTCCCCTTTTCTAGATCAGGCATAGTATTTCACTTGGTATACTTTCCAAGTCATACTGGGGTACTTTTCTAAAGGCTATTAAGGATGCTGACTTGCTCTAACTATAAGGGTATACCAAACCTCGCCTGAGAATGAAGAGCTGTCCACTCAAAACATCATTGAGTTAAGAAACTGTATTTACCAGGCTAAATTTAACTTCCACTGAACTCTGTGACTGTGGCTAGATTCTCAAAGGTTCCTGAGTTAGCTTCTTTAAAGTTAGCCTGATGATTGCTACTACTGGTGCTGAATGGTGCTGGGTGTGAGCAGACTTATAATAGAGGTTTTCTCAAGCATCATTGCAGTAGGCTTTCACTGTGAAATGTGGTTTTAAACAAATTACATTTGTTTAAAAGTTACCTTTATTTATAAAGTGTCTTGATAGGAGATAACTGAACTTCAGGTGAGGCTTTGTGTTTCTGACTGATTATTCCCAGAATTTACCCTGTGGCATGGCAAATGCTTTCAGGTGTGATGCTTCAAAAACATAAGAAACTTGAAGAGTAATCCTTCTCGTACTTCTTGGTATCTGGTATGTCTCTGTATTTTAAATGCAAACTGTAACGTGGGTCAGTAAGACATGCTCTAAGTAGAGATTTACTGGCTCTTACTGGCTCTGCCAGGTTTCAAGTGTAAGTTATACACAGATTTTAGTGGGCTGTGATTGCCCTCTCCAGCGTGTCTGACATAACTTTAGCATTTATATAACAGTAAACAAACAGAACACAACTCTTTGATTATTAGCTGTCCTAGGCTGTCCCAAAGTAACAGATTTTTTACCTGAATAGAAAAAGACAATGATTAGACATCAATAATGCACAATGAACCACTTTCATTCCAGAGTATTGATGGGATAGAAAAAACAAACAAAAAACCCCAAACAAATCCTTGGAAGGGTGAATTCCCCTTTTCCTCAAACAACCAAACCAAATGAAAACCAGGAAAGATAACATTTTTAATGGATAGGCCTAGAGCATTTTATAGCTCAACAAAGGTAGCTCCACAGTCATAGCTGT
The DNA here is from genome assembly GCF_037157495.1 of Lathamus discolor. NCBI lineage: Eukaryota > Metazoa > Chordata > Aves > Psittaciformes > Psittacidae > Lathamus > Lathamus discolor. Next base: position 89,115,930 of record NC_088909.1, on the reverse strand, counting down.
TTTTTAAGGGCTAGATGCTGTCAATCCTACTCCTTGTTACAAAGGTATGTGGGAGAACACTGAGCCATAGGATGTCAAACAGAGCCTCTTCTTGAACTTCTAGAATTAATATCACCTCTCTTCTGGGCTGCTGTTATTCCAAAATTAATTTTTACTTCCAGAGAAATATACTAATCCTCTTTCTAATTCTGCAGGCTGTCAGAAGTGACAGTCACTTACTTCTTCAGGGAAATAAAGGTACATTTGATTAATCTTTGGCTGAATATTTTTACCTTTTGACTGCTCCTATCCCATATTTTGAAGTCAACTATGTGAAATGAAGAAAGAGACAGAAAAGAAGAGGATCAGAGAATGAAAGAATAGGAATAATAGTCTGCATCTTGGAATGAAGAGACAAAGAGGAGGCACCTGTCTAACACTCTACCCAAGAAAGCTTTCAGAAGTTGCCAGCTGCCTCATGGATTTGAGTGTGTAGCTAAATGCTACTAGTGCTAATTAATGCTAATTTAGCATGAATGTTCTTAAAAGCTTATGGTGGTCGTTAGCCCTTCTTTGGAGAATTCAAATCCCAAGGCACAGCATATAAAAATTTAGATAACTAAATCAATTTGATGAATTCTTTCACGTAATCTTAACTTTTGATCTGGTACCATCTTTACATTAAGGATGAATGCATTGTTTATTGCTCTTTTGGAACCTGAGTTGGATTCTTTACACGGAGCTCCAATTGTTCTTGCATTCAAATGGAGTTGTATCAGTAATCAAAACAGAAGGATGGTAAAATAGAAGCAGCACATATGGTAATAAATCCCATGAAAAGCACGCAGACTGTAGCATAAATCTACCATCTGCTCTAAGATTTACAGACTCACTTTTTGCTTACTAGATGACAAACAGAGTACCCGCTCTGTTAGCCCACGCTGAAAGGGATTTTTCCATTGCCTAATAATAAAATTAGGTGGGCTGAAATTTGGCTCATACATAGGCTTGCTCCTCTGAACCTTCTCAGTGTATGGAAGAAGTCTAAGGTGCTAGTTCTAGAAAACAATCTCCCCTCCCACAAACAGAAGTGTTACTCAGTAGTCATTGTAACAGCTAATGGTATCTTGAAGCACAGTGATGTGAGGAAAAGTTTCTACTGTTAAGGCTGTAATCTCACATTTACAATTTAGAAAGGCAATAGAATGAGAACACATTCTTCTATAACTTCTTTTATACTTTACCTTGACATGGCTATTTTTTGCAGCTAGGATGTCTGCATAGTGCAGACATAGCCCTTTTGTGCTATGTATCATCCAACAGCCTTAGTGGCTTCCATGTATAAGCAAGATTTACCTCTGTGCAAAAAAAGGTCAAATCTGTGCTTTGTACTTTCCAAAACTTAAGTTAAAAGTCTTAACTTTTGAGCTGGATTTTCATGCAGCAGAGCAAGACTGGAAGGAAGCTATCTTCCATCTCTTCGAAAGTGGCAATGATTTGCTTGCCTTTCACAGAAGCCTGCTCCACACCATGCATTTGCTGACAGGACTACTGCGAAGATGTAGAAGAAGCTGTTTCTGTAGAAGCATTCTGAATTAGTATCTCCAAAGGTTAACTTTTCTGTTTCTACCGTCTGCTAATTGTGATCCATCAGCTGGAGGACAGGAGTCCTGAGTGGTGAGCAAGCACACAGCATAACATCTACACTGCCTCGAGTTCTGGAACTAGCTAATTGTGCTCTTAGTGAGGCATAACACCCTCAAGCCCTAATGCTTTGTCATCCCCCTGGAATGTCCTTTCAGATTAATTTTTCACCTCTGAATACAACATAATTGACAGTATTGGTATTTCAAATGTCTACATTTGACTCCAGATTTAAGACCTCACACATAAAAGAGGCACTTCAATTCCTTCCTCTGAACTTTAGTTCCACATCACTGGTCTGCATTCTCACTTGGATCATGCATCGGTTTCAAGCACAGAGCCGCAGCTGCAGATAGAGGAAGTACAATCTGAAAGGCCTGATCTGCAAAACTGCTAAGCACACACAGTATAATCCAGTCCTGATAGAAATCTTTGAAATTCAGACAACATAGGGAAATTTATTCACCTTCAGTAAGAAAACAAAACAAGGCCAAAATGGAAAAGAGAAAGTGAGGAGGTTTAGGTATTAGGTAAAATTGATAAAAAATGCACAGGTAGACCATTAATCTCACTGTTATTATAATTGATGTGTTACTGGCATTGTTCTTAGACTAAAGTTGAAACACAGCACTGCACCAGCTGCTAGGGAGGAGAAAAAAAATAACTGTTACAGTTGAAGCACAACTAGAGCCAAAAATAGCTGGTGGGTCACCCTCCAGTCATTTCCCTGACAATATTTAAGCTTTCTCTTGTAGATGTTACACATTGACCAGACTCAATGACATAGCATAGAAATCTTTATGTTAATCTTTGCATTCTTTTGAGAGTGCCATTGCACACAGTATTTGCCATCCCTCAAAACTTTAGTTTTAATGTTTTTCATTACTAACAACTTCAGTTTCCTTTATCTTTTGAAATTCTAATTTTCTGATAAGATCTGAATTACGTGTATTCTAGTCAAGAAAAAAAAAAAAAAGATGATGAAAACATTACCTAATATCATCTCCCTTTCTGACGAGAATACAAATTTGGTTGATGGTACCAAACTGCTAATTCTGAGCCTTATTTTCAGACTGCAAGAGACTGCAAGAGTCACAGGTGTTCATCGCTTGATTTAATGATTCTATTTTATTAGATGACAACACCTGTAAAATTCTGCTCATTGATGGTTCCCAGCTTGAGACAGGATTTTTAGGAGAAGCATTCTGTCTCAACATAGTACCTAACACAATAGGCCTCCCTGCCTCACCTGCAGCTAGTGTGAAATTACTGTAATATTTAGCAATTAATTATGGTGAGCAAGATGTTTCTGTATTTTCCCTTTGAATGTTATTACTAGATATCCCTAAAGCAGCTCCTAATGGCCAAAGGCATGCTGAGTTCTATTGTGGCAGGTACAGAACAAATATATAGGAAGTAAGTAAGGTTAATAATTTTCAGATGGATTTGCTGGGGGGTGTTCCATCTTTGTACTGAATTTTGGAACTATTTCTATGTAGTAACTGAGTAATTTATGTGCACTGATTATCAAAAGCTTTTGATATATTGAGAAAATGCTATCAAAATGAAGTAACCCTCTTGACAAAATCAAATACTCTTTGACTACCCTCCTCAGTGGCAGTAGTCTAGGTAAATATTACTTTGGCATTTGGAATGATCTAAAGGCCAACAGCAGTAAGCCTCCCTACTTCACCCAAGTTCCAACCAGTCTGTACATATTTCAGATGTGATTACTTACCCAAGATCCACTCGGTGTGGTTTAAGTCGATTTAGTACCGCTTTTTGTTAATAAACTGTCAGAGTATGCTTTCTGAAAACTACACACTATTCTATCAAGTCCCTTTATCTTCTGCTTTGATCTAAAATGGCATCCTACAACATTATAAATCCATAAATTGTTACTTGAACCATTAACATGGCACATTGAATGGTATTGTTCCTAATATTGACTTTTTGCGAATCCTGACACCTCCTCAGTTAGAGTAATTAGCCTTTAGCTCATAATAACCAAGTCCTTTTTTTTTTTTTTTCCTAAAGGCTCAAGAGGGCTATTGCCCAGCAGCCCTATTTTTAATAGAACTAAAAATTAATTTCAGTAAATTATGGCAGGAAGGAATGAAGGAAGGATACCAAAGATAATCACAAGCTGGTGTGGGTCAGTTTAATTACTGGGCTGTTATTCAAGTCAGTCCACTTTGTTTGCATCTCATCTCTATTCACCCTTCTCTGTTTCTGGTAAAATCTGAGAGAAACCAATAATTAAATAACTGAACACAGCCCACACCTTTCTTAGAGCTCATTACACCTAGAGATCAACGACTGCTTGCAAAATGCTGACAGCTCATGGATAAATCAACCCCCCTTTTCCATTCATTCTCAGGAATGTACTTCAGGAAAATCTTTAGAATCGTTGAGAACAAACATTCTGCAGAAACATCTAGAGATTTTTACCTTGTTACTTGCTCAGAACATACTGATCAAAATAAGATTCATAATGTTCCAGGTACTACCAGTGGATTAATTATTCGTTACATACGTTGGCTTTTATGAGTTCTTTATGATTTTTTTTACGTAATTCCCATAGTTAGTGGTGAAGACTTTGTTAACCAATAAGCATTACAGCAAGATCTATCATTTCAGTTTACACTCTAATGAACTGATATGAAAAATTACATGTTCAGTAATGAAATAAATTTCCCTATTAAATACTTAATCTCAGTTCCTCAATATTTGATTTGTAGAAATCATAAAGATAAATATCACCACCATTAATTAAAACCAGTTCCTCAGTAATGTTCCACACATCTAGCCAGCTAACCATTATCTCTGCATTCTTGCCTTCTAAATTCTTCAAACTTTCTACTAGTGAAGAATTGCAGCCATTTCAAGATAATGCTTTCTGTTTAGGTAGCTTAAGTATTTTGCTTTAGCCATCACTTTTTGTTACACATCTCCTCACAAGCTTTATTATGCCTCTGCTGGCACTCCGATGTTCGTTTTTGGGGCCGCAGTCAGGCATCCTTAATAGAGGAGTAATGACTGTGGAAATCTCTCCCTCTGGTGGTCATTCGAGCCTCTCGCTTTCAGCAGTTTCCAATCTCAACCCAGCACTTACCAGATGGATCTAATCTACGGTTTTATCTTTTCCTATCTGTTTAGTGGCCCACTGTCTAGAAGAACAGCTTATACCTTTGCTTCATTTCACGAAATCATCCCATATGTATTTTTATAGTGAGCAAGAGATACTGTCCACATGTTTTTTGTTGAGCTCAGAAAAGGATGAGGAGATACTTGGTAAACAGGAAAAGGAAGAAAAGCAGTGACAGATAAATAAAACATACTGACTGCAAATAAGAAAAAGTTAGATAAAAAACATAATACAGAATATTAGTACTTTCAACAACATAAGACATACAAAAGTTTGCAAACAGGAAAATAAATGTTTTTAAACTATTAGTAGAGAAAAAAATACACAGGCTAAGCAGGTATCAAAAAGTGCATTAAAAAATGCAGTTAGGAGAAACATGGAAAACAAAAAAAAACAAAGGCATATACCTAGAGCTGGATTCTGTGGCTACTCCAAGCATGCACTTTCTATAAAGCAGTGTGAGAAATGTATGTATTCTATATAGTGCAGGATAACTGTGCAGGACCATCAGTTTAGATCAGGGCTGTATTGCTTCTGATCATTGACAATTCAACCTCTTGGAAGACTATGGATGGCTGAAAATGCAATTTTCCTGAGGTTTCTACTTTATTTTAAAAATGTTACATTAAAAAATGCCAAAGCACACATCTGATTTCTCAGACTAGAAGACATGCATGGTTACGTGCACATGTCTACTCATGATATCTAGTTGTTCCTTCCTTCCGATGTAGAAATAGTACCTTTAGCTCTTTTGGTAAGTGATGTGCCACTTTAATGTCACACCAAAGGTGGGTTGCTTTGGGACATGCCTGTGTCCCAGAATCATTCAGAAGCATCCGGAGCAGTGATAGATGTGACGCCTACACACTGCGACTAATCAGGAACAGAAAACTGAAGGGCTAGTGTGGGCCTAGGAGGGAGAACACCAGTCCACAAATCTCTCCAGCTGTTCTCCTGGAGCTCTTCAAGCACTAGTCCAAATAGGCTCTCACTGCCAACCTGACACAGGCAATATTCCAAGGGGGGAATGTGATTCTTTGACCCATCATTTAACTTCTTCTTGGCATGTTGCCCGGTTCCAAGTATACACAGAGCACAAATGACTTTCTGACATTATATAGATTCTTTTAGCCATCTATTTAGATTCTTTAAGGACATTATTTTCCCCAAGTGTTTTAAATTAATCCCTCTTTTCAATATAATATGAAAACATTTTATTTCTCCTTTTTATTAACGCAGAATTATGCTTTCAAGAATTCAGCTTTAAAGGACAGTAAAATGTTACTACAATACTTCTGTTTCTATAACTCCATGAACTGGGCAGAGACTGTTGTAGAGAACTAAATTTGCTTGCAAAGTACTAATAGCTCTTGTCATTTCACCTCACCTTATGATGTGTAAGAAGAATTAAAAATACTTTTATGGAAGTATAGAAGGATTTATTATTCATAATTAAAATGAAAGAACAGCTTCATAGGATCCTTATTATTTACACTGCATATTCATTTACAATTATTTTGCTGTGCATGAGGAACCACAGGCTTCCTTGTAAAGTATGACACTATTAATACAGAAATCAACGAATATTGTTTCTCATATGTCATTAATATTAATAATCTAACCAAACAGGGGGGGAAAAGTGCATCAAAACAAACCCCGAAATATACACAACAGATCTTAGATTCCTGCAGCACAGAAAAAGAGATGATGTAGCAAGAATTTGGCACATTCGGAAACAGTGATATCATGGACCAAAGGACAAAGCATTAGCTGAAGATTGACACTCAACACAGAATTATGATTACATGCCAGTTGTGTATTGCATTCCCACTGTTATACAATAGCATTATTTAAGAGTTCCAGTCAGAAATCCAGTCTCTGTCATACTCATCCCTGAAGATACATGCACACACAAAAAATCACTGCACAGGCTGTGAGGATTTTCAGTTTGAGTAATGTGAGTGGACCACCTGGAGAAGGTCACATCTGGGTTAATGAGTGATGAGGCGTATGCTGTACCTGGAGACCACCCCACCCTGGCAAAGGGCTGCATGGCTGTGCCACATCCCACCAGACAGGCCCTCTCAACCAGGTTGCAGCAGACACGGGGGGAAGTTGTACACAGCACCAGGAGAAGGAAGAGGAAGCGTTGTGTCTTGGGGTAGAAATACCAGCTGCAGTGTCTGTAATGAGGACTAAGTCTTTACGTGCAGTTACCATAGTTTTGTTCTTTTCTAATTAGATTATTAGCTAGTGCCTTAGAGTCCCTTTGGGGGCCAGTGAATGCCCCAGCTTGCTGGTCTGACCCTAGTTTCTTTGGCTTCTGGGGCACCCTACTGCTGCCAGAGGCATGGCCTCTTGTGGGATGAAGAGGCCTGTGAGCTGCCAGCCTTCCTTTCTGGAGGATGCTGGGGCATCCCAGGTGAGCACCCGGGCCCTGGCAGCAGTGGAAGGATCTGCCATCACATGCCCCAGTTCCTCATAGAGCATCTCCTCCTCCTTAGGAAGAGGGCAGGATCTCCCCCAGGGAGGCAGCAGGGCCAGGAATGGCACAGGGCTCTCCTCCTCCTTCTCAGCAGCATAAGAGTCCAGGAGGTCCAGCACAGTTCTCCTGCAATGCTGATCAGCTGGCACACAAATGTCAGTAATCTTTCCTGCCTAAGAAGCCGTGTTAGGAAGCTCAAAAGGAAAGGCAGAGTTTGCAGAGAAAATTCCTTGGATATGGCAGAAGTACAACACTTCCAGAGATTTTTGGAGTTGTTCACTACAGGAAGCTGATTCCCAAAAAGGTTTTCTCTGATTTTCTTTTCCTACTTATCATCCTTAAAAATGGAAACACTTGGGTAAATAAGAACACCTACTTTTTGGACATCTCAAATAATCTCAGATGTAATATTAATACTCCATTCAGTTCCCACTAAAAAGGTTTCTAGAGCCATTTGACATGCCCCCAGATACCGAACCTGGCCTCCAGATGCTGCTCTAGAGGGCTATATTGTATCTGCCAGTATGATAAATATGTGAGCATTTAAGTAGCACTAAAGACATATGTGTGGGCATCTCAATCAAGCCTGGTATCAAAATCATAAAAAGGACTCTGAATACCAGCTTTCCACAGCCAAAAAGGTCTTAAAGTGCCTGTGGTTTGTAATGTCCACATACAAACTACGAAATTCTTAATAACATTATTTTTTACTGTTTTGCTCAGGAACCTGCTGTGCCTTAAGTCTGAAGAAAGGATGTGACTAAACTATGGCAAAGTGATTGCTCTTCTAGTTTGCAGCATAAGTACTTCTACTTAAAAGAGAGTTCAGCATCATGATTAATGGGTGTATTAACTTAGCATCCTGCTAAGTGTTGGAACAGAGAACTGCCCTTTAAAGAATCTCACTCTTCACTGACTCTGTGAGGCACGTGGCTGCCCTGAATCACCTCACCAAAGCAGGGAGTTTCCTTTTAGCCCATCAGTACATAGTTTTGGCAAAGAAAATAGACACTTTAATAGGTCCCTTTGACAGGATAAACCAAAGTTTACATTTAAGGATCACAGAAGGGCTTCCATGGCAAAAGCTATGAGGTAACGTTCAGTTTATATAGAAACTGGTAACAAATAAATAACTGAAGTTAACACATTGTTTATTGTAGCATCTTACTATATGACATATTTTAGATGACTGTATCATAGGAGAACTTCTGATCTCTGTGAGATCCATCAGAAGGATTCACAGGCATCATATTTCAGTAATAGTAAAAATATTATGCATAATCAGGCACGAGTGTAGGAGGATTTTTTGACTACAAGAGTATTTGAATACAGTATCATGTTAGAAAAACAAAGCTTCCATGTCCTCTGTTTTGCTTCTGTTAAGCCACTAAATTGCAAATATTAAGTACAACATAGCATTTGTCAGACCACAATTCTCAACTCAAAACCTGTGAAATACAAATTATTATTTTTCAAAAAAGTAGAGCTAGAAATTACCTCAAAATTATTTATGTCCTCAACTGACATCGATATCCAAATCAAGATACCACCCTCTGAGCATAAGTAAGTTGGAAAAAAATTGAACATTTAAGTTGTGTAATATGAACTCAAATGTGTATGCAAATAAGCTAACTCTGAAGTAATTTTGAGATGAATTTATTGCCATTGATTAATTACAGATCAAGTTTTTTAGTTGATACATTCAAGCAAGTTAACAGGCTAAAAAGTGTTTAGAATGCCATTAATAGAAAATAAAAATTATTTAATATGACTGCACAATCTGTAGAAATTGTTAATTATGCAAAAATACCTTGTTCACAGTGTATGTCCACTTAAACAGGTCTTATAAAATTAACATTTTGATCTGCTCTTAAGGAGAATGAGATATCTCAACCTAGGGTGTCTTATGAAATGAAAACCAGATTATGTTGCTTTCTTCATCAGTCAGACAAGTTGCTTATTCTTTCTACTTCCTCTCTACTTAATATTTGTAAACTATAGGATTAAAAATATTATGCATACAGACATCTAAATGAAAGAAAAGCACTGCTTAAAAGCTAAACTGGTTTAATGAGTCTATATACTAAAAGCAATTTTCAATTTAAGGGGATAATTAATTTATTTGCATCTCAGCCTGAGGACAAGCCTGTTACATGCAGGCATTAGCACTAATGAGTGAAAGAAACTTCCACTGCTTTCTACTATTTCCTGTTGAAAAAGTGAAATTGATAATTCCAGAAAGGAAATTAATTTCAGGCTGCTGTCATAAACCATATAACATTGGAATTAAAGAAAAAAAATATTTAATTTAGACAGTGGTAACACACTGCTGGAATCTTATGAAATCTAAAACTTCACCAGATAGAAATTACTGTGGAGAGCTGTTCAGAATGTTTGAATGACAGCAGCACTGAAAAAACCCAAACTCCTTTATATATCTTCTGAAGGAAATAGAAGACATTTTTACACGTCTTAGGAAATTTTATTTTATGTAAGTATTAAGCACTGACAAGGCAGTGCCCCTCATGGGACAGGAAAATCAGGACTAAGCACACAGAGAGACACTCAGTCACAAGATAGCAAATTACCAAGGATAATCTCCTTTTCCCAGAAACTGTAAGATTTAAAAGAAAAACAACTAACCAACAAACAAACAAAAACAAACAAAAAAACCCCAAACAGCTGGGACTGTAGTAAAAGAAGACTGGAAAGAACCTTCGAGATCTTCAAATCTCACACCAACTGCTGTAACCTTCATGTCATACAGCTGTACTTCATCTTCAAATCAGTTGGTGGTTTTCTCCAATACTTTTCTTAGGAAGCTCTTCCAGTAATCTCCCTGGTGGAACAATTACAATTTTTTAATTTTCACCTTAAATTTTTTAACAGTCAATGAATACCTACTTTTTATTTATTTTCATACATCTTCTAGGTTCTGTAGTGTTGACATAACCTTTTATTTCCCCACTGAAGACATATCAAGAAGAACTATTCTCAGCATTTCTTTTGCTGAACTGAATAAGTAAAGCTCTGTCTTCCCATGACACAGACTCTATCCATTTTGATCATCTTAGCATTACTTCTTTGTGCCTATTCTAGCCTCAATTTCGTTCTTGAAAAATGGATTACTACAACTATCTGTATTACTTTAAATAAAGAGTATTACTTTAAATAAAGAAATCCCCTGTACGTACTCGAAATATACCCACAGTCCAGGTCACAGATGGCATTTTCAAAGCTACATCATCCTGTCAATGCACATTCTGTGACGAATTAGTATACTTCAAGACTTCTTCTCTTGTTACATTTGACGAGCCCTCAGTTGATAGCAGAAATTCTTGTCAGCAGTATCCAAGTGCATAACTTTGCACATTATTCACCTGAATCTCAGGCATTTTCCACTCCTCTAATAGTCAAGGTTGTTAAGTGCTTTCTTAATATTCTCTGCAAGTTCTAATTCAGCTTTGATTTAAACAGTTTTTATTCCCACTCTATATTCTAAGAGATAACTTTATTTGCTGATCAGTATTTTTTTTATTCCTTTCTGTCGATTTCTATTCCTTACAGTCTGCATGTATTTCTAAAATCCTTCTTTAAGTGACTACCCATTTAGTCCTGGCATCATTTCTGAAAGTCTTTTGCTTGCTCAAATATAAATTTTAGGTACTTTAAAGAAATTTAACCTCAATTTCAGATTTCCTCTCCATTAAAACGCCTGAGCAGTTCAGACTGAAGTTTCTTCAGCTCATCTAAGCTTACTCTTCAAATCAAGCACTTCACTTGAAGACATACTTTTTTCTGAAGGAAGGTTAGACTTTTTCGGCTAAACCGAATCAACGTAATCAAAAGCCCTAATCAAAATTTACGATGACTGATTAAACTCCAATGTCATTGTTTACCCAAACTAAACATACAATAGTACAAAATCCATTTCAAAGTGTTGTTAATGTTAATTTTTACTTGTCAGCTTAGTGTAGAACACTCAAATCAGTCCTTGAAGTTCCTTGAAATTCTCTTTCCCACAAGTTCTACAATTTTTTAGGCACAGGCATGTTCTCTTCCATCCCTTATAGTCCCGTGTACCATAAATACTTGGAAGCTGTGCCACTGTGAAGAAAATGAAAGTGTGTTTTTAGCTCTAGCTAGGTAACTAGTACGTTCTCCCAAGTTAAGAGAAATGTGGGATGAATAAGCAAGTTATAGACAGAAGTGACCTTGGGTTTCTTTTCTGTGTAAGTACTTTCACTTCTAGGAACTAGTTCCCAAGAGGTGATAAACAGAACACATCTAATGAACTTCACTGACCTTGCTCATTTTCAGAACATGTCTTCTTTATGATGTTTTCTTTTATCCTGCCTCAAGACAGCAGGATTCCTTGATCAGCAGGATTCTGAAGCACAAAGATGCTTGCATTTAACAGAGTTCAGGGTTCCATTCCAGGAAACAAGTGACCACAAGATAAGAAAATATAATTAAGAATTACTCTATTAGATCTAGTCCTTGGTGTCTTAAAAAATGTTTTGCCTAGTTCTAATACAGCCTACAACCACACATAGCAATTTTGGACTGATCTGATTATTTTTCAAAAAGGAGCAAAAGGAAATCAAATGATTCATTAACTGATGGGTATTCTGTATAGGCTTTAAATTTTTTATGAGCATGACAAACTTTACAAATCAGATTTGGAACCTTAAATGCAAATGTAAACCATTATCTTCAAAGGAAAGAGGAAGAAATGTTATTTTCTTACAATTTACTTTGTAATAGGAAAAGCCGTTCAATGATAAGTTAAATTGGAAATCAGGGTGTATTTTTGAAAGGACAATAAAAAGCAAAAATATTATCATCTCTATACAATGAAATGTTATGCTTTATGTAATGCCTAGTGTTGTTAGCAAAGTTTTTTCCAACAATTAATCCTATAGTGAAGGCTTCTGCCACTATAATGCTGTTTAAGTATGCAAGCTGCTTAGAAAAAAACAGGTAATGGCAACAATAAATTTCCTCCCATGCTCTGTATCAGGACCTGAAAGTTCCACCTAACAGCTTCCATTTCTTCATTCATTTCTCCTCTCTGATCATCTTCTTGAGATACTTTCCTCCAGCACAGATGATCAAATAATAGATATGCAGGTTTTACAAGTGGCCCAGATGACTGGGACAGTCTAACAGGCATCCCAGACCCAGGGATTATGGAAATAGGCTAATGCCTATTAGAGAGAAAATGTAATTTTTTCTTTCAGAGAAGATGTATTTTAGAAAGGAAATCTACAGGAGTAAAAGTCAACACATTCAGTTTCTTAGGCAGCCATGGATTATTTTTCCCAGCTTCATCAACACTGTTGGCAAGGAAAATAAGGCGTCCATGCTAGGGCTTTTGGAATACAATGTCACCTGTCAGAAGTGTTCATGGAGCACACGTGACTTGGATATACTATGTATGTGCCACGGACATGAAAATAGTATGAGTCATTTTCTGTGCACAAATCACAACACTGTTGCACTCTCTTTCAGTGCCCACTAATAACTAAATTTAATACTGAAGGCAAACAGCCTTCAGTATAGTCTTACCACTATACCATCCTTGTCTCAGAACAGCAAATCAAAAAAACTCTCTGGTTTCTGATTCAGAATCATAGAACCACAGAATAGTTAGGGTTGGAAAGGACCTCAAGATCATCCAGTTCCAACCCTCCTGCCATGGGCAGGGACATCTCACACTAAAGCATGCTGCACGGCTTCGTCCAGCCTGGCCTTGAACACCGCCAGGGATGAAGCATTCACAACCTCCCTGGGCAACCCATTCCAGTGCCTCACCACCCTAACAGGAAAGAATTTCTTCCTTATATCCAATCTAAACTTCCCCTGTTTAAGTTTTAAACTCATTACCCTTTCTCCTATCACTACAGTCCCTAATGAAGAGTCCCTCCACAGCATCCCTATAGGCCCCCTTCAGATACTGGAACGCTGCTATGGGGTCTCCACGCAGCCTTCTCTTCTCCAGGATGAACAGTCCCAAATTTCTCAGCCTATCTTCATACGAAGGGTGCTCCAGTCCCCTGATCATCCTCGTGGCCCTCCTCTGGACTTGTTCAAACAGTTCCATGTCCTTTTTATGTTGAGGACACCAGAACTGCACACAATACAGCTGAGTTCACACAAGAGCAGAGTAGAGGGGCAGGGTCACCTCCTTCAATCTTTGGATTCATCAGGTCCCATGGACTTGTGTACATTCAGATTTTTAAGATGGTCTTGAACCAGATCCTCTCCTACAGTGGGCCCAAGGTCTTCATTCTCACAGTCCCTGTGTCTGCCTTCCAAGACTTGGGTGGTGCGGTCAGAGCCTTTGCCAGTGAAGACCGAGGCAAAGAAGTCATTCAGAACCTCAGCCTTCTCCAAATACTGTGTAGCCAGTTCTCCCAACAGCTCCCTCAGGGGGCCTATGTTGTCCCTAGTCTGTTTTTTGTTTGCTACGTACCTGTAGAATCCCTTCCTGTTATCCTTAACATCCCTAGCCAAGTTTAATTCTAACTGGGCATTAGCCTTCCTAACCTGGTCCCTAGCTTCCTGGACAACATCCCTATATTCTTCCCAGGCCGCCTGTCCTTGCTTGCACCTTTTATAAGCCTCTTTTTTCCTTTGAATTTTTCTCAGCAGCTCCTTATCCATCCTGGCCCTCAACCAACATTCTTGGGCCCCCCTGCCCTCTAGGGCTATATCCCATGGAACCTTACTAAGCAGGTTCCCAAAGAGGCCGAAGTCTGCTCTCTTGAAATCCAGGGCAGTGAGCTTGCTGCAAGCTCTTCTCACTGTCCTGAGGATCTCGAATTTGACCATCTCGTGGTCACTGCATCCAAGGCTGTCCTGGAGTACCACATTCTCAACAAGCCCTTCCCTGTTGGGAAGCATGAGGTCAAGCATGGCACCTCTCCTAGTCGGCTCCTCTATTACTTGAAGAAGGAAGTTGTCTTCCACATAATTGAGGAACCTCCTGGATTGCTTGTGCCAGGCCGTACCGTCGCTCCAACAGATGTCAGGGTGGTTGAAGTCCCCCATGAGAACAAGGGCCTGTGAGCGTGAGGCTTTTCCTATCTGTCTATAGAGTGCTTCATCCACAGGTTCCTCTTGTTCAGGCGGTCTGTCACAGATCCCCTCAGTAATGTCTAACATAGGTGTTTTCCCTTTAACCCTGACCCACAAACTCTCTGTTAACTGATTACCTGTCCCCAGACAGAGTTCCATACTCTCCAGCCTATCCCTAGCATAAAGGGCAACTCCCCCTCCCCGCCTGCCGGGCCTGTCTTTCCTAAAGAGCCTGTAACCTTCCATTCCAACACTCCAGTCATAGGAGCCATCCCACCATGTTTCTGTGATACCTATTATATCATACCCCTGTAGATGTGCACACATCTCTAATTCCTCTTGTTTGTTCCCCATGCTGCGGACGTTTGTATAAAGGCATGTAAGCCGAGCTCCAAATGAAGCCAGCTCATTGGCTGGAGTGTCTCGAATATCACTACATTGCTCCGAGCATTTATTATAGGTGCTGCAACTGACTGGGTGTGTTGGGATGGAATGATGTCCCCCTCCCTCAACACACACAGTTTAAAGCATCCTTGACAAGTCTGGCAAGCCTCCTACCAAAATCACTCTCCCCCTTGGAGTAGCTCCACCAGCCACCAGTAGACTTGGCCTACAAACTTGGGTCCCGTGTTCAAGACACCCAAATCCCTGACTATGACACACCCTTTTAACCATTTATTAACCTTTCCAATTCTCCTGGCCTTTTTGGGGTCCTCCCCTGTACCCTGGAGAATTGACAAAAAGACTATCTGAGCTCCAGAGCCCCTAACCACCTCTCCCAGGGCTCTGTAGTCCTTCTTTATGTTCCCCAGGCTACTACTATGTATATCCCTAGCACCCACATGTACCACTAGAAGTGGGTAATAGTCCATGGGACTTACTAGAGCACTTTAGAGGACTTTACTGTGCGTCAGTTTGACACTGATCCTTGGACTGCTCACCACAGACTCAAGGGGCTATCCCAGTAAAAAGCAATTCATACATATTCTGCCTTGAAATTAACATCGGCACCAGGCTGTCACATATGCCAAAGCCACAGCACAAGCAATACCTATTAAAATTCTTGGTGATCACCTAAGCTACTCTTAACTTTGCACAGGCCAACTGCCCTGCTCTCATCCTCTGACAAACTCTCTCTACGAAAATAAATACAGCTAACCACACAGCTGAATGGCACATTGCCCTTCCTTCCCTTGTTTAACAAAATCAAATATGCTGAACAAAATTCTCAAAATACAATCTTATAGGAAGTAGCAACATTCTATTTTTCCTTACGCTATTTGCTGTTGCTGTGACATGAGCCATAAGGTGCCTTTAATTTCTTTCCCTCCATGCTGTCTTCACTGATATTTCTCCTTAAGTATGGGTTGCCATTAAATTCAAATAGTCCAACCCTACATCTTACTAAAGTGGAAGCAAATGAGATGACAACATTTTAAGAGTAAAAGCTTTCTCCCCTAATAGTTTCAATATTCTTTTATGTCAGAAGGTGAAGCATTAAAGTAATTTTAACCTGTATTTTATTTCCTCAATTCATCTATTTCACTTGTTTCTACCTGCCTTTACCAATTAAGTTCACTAGAAAATGCCTTATAACCTGCAATTCCTTATCTATATGCTATATAGATACATATAGATATACACTGTATAGATAGTGCTTTATCTAAGCAGTCCTTTCAGTTTAAACTTAAGTATACTGTACCACACTAGAAATTATTTCAAAATAACAGCCTGTCTCTTCTACATATAATTACTGTACAATCATGGCAGAGCAAAACAGAATTACTGTGAGCATTTGTGATCTTCTTTATATAGACCTTCTTCACTAGGTCTACATTAAGCAAGAAAAAATATCAGCACGTCACCAAATATAACGATCACTAAAAAGACCTTAATAATCCTCTCCTCAAAAATAAAACCAACACCTTTTCTAATTATGGAGTAGGGAGAGAATGGTAAGATAGGAGAATGGTTCATCATAGCAGAGAGTAATTTGACGTTTATAAAAAAAAAAAAAAAAAAACCCAGAAAAAAAAACCAAACCAAGACAAGCCACGAGATCCAACTATAGTGTTAAAGCACAAACAAGTATACAATAAGTTAGTTGCTGTAATTACTGAAAAAAACAAGGCTTTCTGAACAGATGAGGTACATTATTACTTAAAATATTTGTATCACACTGAAAACTTTTCACATGATTAGAACTCTAAATAGCAGGAACAGAATAAATCTATATCAAGACAAAACAGACTAAATACTTCTAGTGTTACTAGGCAGTCTGTTAAAATAATAACAGCATAGTAAACAAAAAACAAACCAGATAAGAGTACTGAAACTAAAAATAAATTAAAAAAAAATAAAAAAAAAAATTAAATGGTGGGAGTGCAGTTCTGCATCCGTGACAGCCTTAATCTTACGGTGAGTCCTTGAGTCCTACCTCACCCAAAATAGCTTACCTGATGACAAACCTCGTCTTGATCCACAGGGAATGTGCATCGAAATGCAAGAAAAATCACTAAAATTATACGTAAGTGTAGGAGAAACAGTGAAATGGAGGTTTCAGTATTTCAAACCACCTCCACAGGAAAAAGTGGGCAGATTCTAAATTTTTATTCCTCAGCAATCTTCCAGCCTTCCTTACATTCACACTGCTTCAAAAACTGGTCTCTTTCCGTGTTTGAACAACTACTATTAGCAGACTGTCAGCTAAGAGCACGTTAGCTCCCGATCAAGTCACAGTACCATCGCTAAAAGCCAGAACACTTCCGAGTTGAAAACAAACCCCACTTAGTTTACAGGCTTCTATTCACTAGCGAGGCATGGACACTAGCGAACAGCCCACGGTGCTGCTCTCTTCGGAAGGGTATGCCTGCCTTTTCTCCCACGCAGCTCTGCACGATTTGCAGAAATTCCCTATCAAATTTCGGAAGTTTACTTCACTTCTTCCCCCCACACACACCTCCCCCCGCCTTTTTACTGTAAAGCTCCCTCTTTGCTCTTGCAGCCTACTAAAATAGTCAGGGGCTACTGATGACACCCTGCCAGTATGCGGTTCCTTGCTGCCACTTGCCAGTCCCTCTGATGTCCCTAGCCCCGCTCTTTTGGCTTCTGGGTCTGGGTTTGTTCCTCGGGTGTGAAGACATACATATTTTGTTCCACTTTTTACTGAGAAGTTTCCATTTAGCTCCCCGTAATTCACCGCTGCACCCTTGCCACTTTGGCTGACCCCACCCCGGCTCCATCTCTGCCAGTCAGGAGACGAGAGGACGTGCCACCCTCAGGCCTCGGCAGGGCGCCGGTTGGCGCGGCCGCTGCCCTCTTCTCGGTGACAGCGGGGCCGGCGCCGCGGCTGGCGACGGGCCCGTCCTCCCGCGGAGACGAGACGCGGCCGACGCCGCCCGAAAGGACTGGCCTTCCGCAGGGTGAGCTCCACGGCCGGCCGGGCCGGGCCGGGCAGGCGCCGCGCTAGCGCAGCGCTTTCCGCCGCCGTTTGTCTCCCGTCTCTTCCCGTTCGCCGGAGCAGCTGCTGCTGCTGCGCAACCCCTTCCCCGCCCGCCCGCCCGCTCGCTCGCCCCAGCGGCGTCGCCTCCTCTCAGCCTCGCAAAGCGCGGCCCGGTGAGCTGAACCCGGTCAGGGTCGGGGCGGGAGGGCGGAGGGAGGCGGCGCCGCAGCCCGTTGGGCCGAGCCGGGCCCTGGGCTGTGCGGGCCGCCGAGCCGCCGGCGCTGGGTGCGCGGGCTGAGCGCGGAGGTGCGGGCACCTGCCCGGAGCTGGGGGTCGGCGGGGCTGCCCGTCCCAGGCGTGCATGAGGGGGCGCCGGAGTGCGGCGGCGGCGGCCCCGACTTCTCAGAGTTAACTTCGTGGTGTCGCCGCCGGTGGTCGGCACCCGAAACGCCCCGGGAGCCTGGGGAGCCCAGCCGAGCCCTCTCTGTGCCACCCTGGGGCGGCTGCCGCGCCCCCCACGGCCTCCTCACGACCAGCAGGAGCCCCGGCCCGAAGTTGGTCGGTGCCCGGCCGGGGCAGCTGCGGCGGCTGTGCAGCCTGGTGGCTTGCGATCGGTAGCTCACGTTACGCCGGGACGCGGGCGTAGTATTCCTGCCTCTGTCGTTCTTCGTTCCGTGCTACAGCTAATGTTTGTTCATGCAAGAGCGTGAAACGGACAGTGCTGGTCTGCAGCATCTCATGGAAGAAGGACATTACGAGCTGATCCTTGGTTTTCTGTTGACCTCTTAGGTCTGTTCCCCGTCAAAGAAATTGTTTCAATGTCTGGTAGACCTGTTGACTTCAGCAGCATGCAGTAGGATTTTTTAACAGGTTAATATGTTGCATTTATTAACTGCCTTTATCTTAACTGCCTTTTAATTATTTAGGCTACTCTTGCTACAAGAGAAAGTGTATCATACATTGGCCATTCTTTCTCATCAGCCAGTGGGCCGTGATAGGGGAGCTGTTCACACAACAATAGCTGAACTGGTAGGGCAGTTCATAGTTGCACAGGGGCTGGCACAGCAGCAGGTGGCACAGCTCATGTGCATCTTGCTGCCTTGCTCCTCTGACAGCCTGGAAACAGTTCTTTAAACTTTCTTTTCTGTCTTCCCATCTGAATCCTACTTTATTGAGAAACACTGATGAAGTATGCATTTAAAAGTGTCTCTTAAGGAATAAACACTTAGGAGATCACACAATAGCAGCAAGGATGTGTTTGTAGCAGAATGCCTTTCATGATTATTTCTCTTCCTAGCAAAGTGTCAGTCTCTGCCTTTCTGGGAGCAGGAACTTCTGGTATGGACACCTGTTGGCTAGGACAGCTCATCTAGCTTCTGTCATGTCATCCTCCTTCAAAGGTGCCACTCACCTAATGTTTTTTCAAGACTCTTGGTAACTAATGCTCAAGTGTCTGTGCCCTTATTTCTCATGACCTAATTATTGTTGTTGTCTCCATGCCTGCAGTATTCTGAAAGGATCACAGGTGACTTTTGAACAAAAAGGCATTGAGAATCACTGTGCAACTGTACCTTTTTTTTTTCTTTTTTTTTTTTTTTTCTTTTTCAATTTATGCATTTGGGGATTAAGGGCAAGCCAGCTGAAAAATTCTAGGCCAGGTTGTCGATAGAAATTTAGGGGTTTGTATTTAGTTCTTAATTTTGAACTTTTGAGATTTTTTTCTTGGGGCTTTACTTCATGTTTTCCTGCAGTTTTTTTTTTTGAAGCAGAAATGGGCAAAGCTTAACGCGTTGTACAATTCACATTGTATAAGGAACTTAAATATAAATACCAAAGAGGACTTCTTGCTAGTGAGAAGATGCTAGAAAGTGTCCCGTTCAAGGAGTGATGAATAAACAGGAAGCTGATCAGCTTCATACCATTTCTCTGCTGCTTGTCTGCTGCTTGATCCTTCACCTATTTTTCTGTTGTTTTCTTTGTGAATAGTTCCACTAGCTTTCTGTGGTGTTGCTTGTGTGTTTTCCAGACAGAATGAGAGGAGGGGGAAAATGCAGTTCCTGTTTCCTCTTCCCTCAACATGTTGACGAGCATGTATGAATGTGAAAATCTTACGAATCTCATGCTAAAATTCCTTAACAATTTTTTGCTGTTGGGAGTTGTTATTTAATATTCCAGTTTCCTGCCCTTATAAATATAAGAAACAACATTTTCAAACGGATCCAGTGAATTTTTTATTACTTTTCACCATAGTGAGGCATTCTGAATTCTTTTTTACCCTTGAAAATTTATATGAACAGTCTAGTGTGCTCCCTAGACAGGTAAAACTTTGAGTTCTGCATCCAGATTTAAACACTGCTATGAAAGAATAGCTGACCTATTTGAAGAGTTCACTAAATAGCAGTGACAGCTGGAGATCAAGAAACTGTGACTGGTGAAGAAAGAGAGAAAGAAGTGGATTTATTTAGCATCTTCATCTCCACCATTTATAAGACTCTTTTTTTCCTCTAAGTTTCCTGAGCAGCAAATAATCCATCCATGGAGACCTCCTGGCCCTCCTGCTGCACTTCCTTCTAGTCAGAATGCAACACTCCTGAGCTTGTAGGAGGTGATCCTTGAATATCAACCAACAGTCTTGGGCCCCCCGGCCCTCTAGGGCTATATCCCATGGAACCTTACTAAGCAGGTTCCTGAGGAGGCCAAAGTCTGCTCTCTTGAAGTCCAGGGCAGTGAGCTTGCTGCACACTCTTCTCACTGTCCTGAGGATCTCAAACTCAACCATCTCATGATCGCTGTATCCAAGGCTGCCCTGGAGCGTCACATTTCCAACCAGCCCTTTCCTGTTGGTGAGCACAAGGTCAAGCGTGGCACCTCTCGTTGTAGGCTCCTGTTTTACTTGCAGAAGGAAGTTGTCTTCCACACAACCGAGGAACCTCCTGGATTGCTTGTGCTAGGCTGTACTGTCCCTCCAACAGATATTTGGCCTCTTCAGGGACCTGCTTAGTACGGCTCCATTGGATATAGCCCTAGAGGGCAGGGGGGCCCAAGACTGTTGGTTGATATTCAAGGCTCACGTCATACAAACTCAGGAGTGTTATGTCCCGACTAGAAGGAAGTGCAGCAGGAGGGCCAGGAGGCCTCCATGGATGAGTATGTTGCTGCTGAGGAAACTTAGAGGGAAAAAAGAGGCTTATAAAAGGCGGAGCAAGGATAGGCAGCCTGGGAAATATACAGGGATGTTGTCCATGAAGCTACAGAAGTTAGGAAACCTAAGGTCCAGTTAGAATTAAATTTGGCTAGAGATGTGAAAGATCACAGGAAGGGATTCTATAGGTACATAGCTGTTGTGGTTTAAACCAATCCACACAGCTCGTCCACTCACCCCCCTCCCCAACCCTCCCCGCTCCCAGAGGGATGGGGAGGAGAATCGAGAGAATGTAACTCCCACGGGTTGAGATAAGAACAGCCCAGTAACTAAGGTATAACACAAACCACTGCTGCTACCACCAATGATAATATTGATAAGAGAAAATAACAAGAGAATACGATACCACCGCCGAACAAGTTTGACCCCTCCAAAGAGAGAGTGTGCCCTTCTGGGTAACTCCCAGTTACCTCCCTGGGCATGACGTGCTGTGGTATGGAATACCTCTTTGGCTAGTTTGGGTCAGGTGTCCTGTCTCTGCTTCCTCCCAGCCTCTCCTTGTCCCCGGCAGAGCATGAGACTCACGAAGTCCTTGGCCAGAATAAACATTACTTAACAACAATTAAAAACAATCGGTGATATCAGCTCTCTGCCCAGGCTGGAAGTCAAAACACAGAGCTTGCACCGGTTAACGAAGAAGGAGCAAAATGGCTCCTGGTAAACCCAGGACAATAGCAAATAAAAGACAGACTACAGGCTATGTGAGCCCTCTCCGGAAGCTGTCAGGAGAACTGGCTACCCTGGATTTGGACAAGGCTGAGGTTCTTAATGACATCTGTGCCTTGGTCTTCACTGGCAAATGCTCCTACCACACCACCCAAGTCTTGGAAGATGACAGGGATTGCGAGAAGGAAGGCGTTGGGCCCACTGTAGGAGAGGATCAGGTTCGAGACCATCTTCAAAATCTGAATGTACAAAAGTCCATGGGTCCTCATAAAATGTATCCACGGGTCCTGAAGGAGCTGGCGAATGAAATTGCTAAGCCACTGGCCATCGTATTTAAAAAATTATGGCAGTCAGGTGAAGTTCCCGACGACTGGAAAAAGGGAAATATAACCCCCATTTTCAAGAAGGGGAAAATGGATGACCCGGGGAACTACAGACCAGTCAGTCTCACCTCTGTGCCTGCAAAATCCTGGAGCAGATTCTCCTGGATGGCATGCTAAGGCACAGGAAAACAACAAGGTGCTTGGTGACAGCCAGCATGGCTTCACAAAGGGGAAATCCTGCCTGACCAATTTGCTGGCCTTCTATGATGGGGCTACAGAACTCATGGACAGGGGTAGAACATTTGATGTCATCTACCTGGACTTGTGCAAAGCGTTTGACACTGTCCTGCATGACGTCCTTGTCTCTAAATTGGAGAGACATCAATTTGATGTATGGACCAATCAGCGGATAAAGAACTGGCTGGATGGCCGCACGCAAAGAGTTGTGGTCAATGGTTCAATTCCAGCTGGAGACCAGTTACAAGTGGTGTCCCTCAGGTATTGGCATTGGGACAGGTCTTGTTCAACATCTTTGTCAGTGACATGGACAGTGGGATTGAGTGCGCCCTCAGCAAGTTTGTCGATGACACCAATCTGTGTGGTTCAGTTGATATGCTGGAGGGAAGGAATGCCATCCAGAGGGACCTTGACGCGATTGTGAGGGGGGCTGATGCCAACTTCATGAAGTTCAACAAAGCCAAGTGCATCCTACACCTGGGTGGGAGCAATCCCAGGCACAGCTACAGGTTGGGCAGAGGAGAGATTCAGGGCAGCCCTTTGGAGAAGGACTTGGAGTGTTGGTCGATGAGAAAGTGAATATGAGCTGGCTGCAGTGTGAGCCAAGAAAGCCTGGGCTGCATCAAAAGGAGCGTGATCAGCAGGTCAAAGGAGGTGATCCTGCCCCTCTACTCTGCTCTCGTGAGACCTCACTTGGAGTATTGTGTGCGGTTTTGGTGTCTTCAACATAAAAAGGACATGGAACTCTTGGAATAAGTCCAGAGAAGGGCCTTGAGGATGATCAGGGGACTGGAGAACCTCCTGTATGAAGACAGGCTGAGAAAGTTGGGGCTGTTCAGCCTGGAGAAGAGAAGGCTGTGTGGAGACCCCATAGCAGCCTTCCAGTATCTGAAGGGGGCCTATAAGGATGCTGGGGAGGGACTTTTCATTAGGGATTATGGTGCTAGGACAAGGGGTAACAGCTGCAACTTAAGCAGGGTAAGTTTAGCTTGGATATAAGGAAGAAGTTCTTTCCTGTTAGGGTAGTGAGGCACTGGAATGGGTTGCCTAAGAAGCTGTGAATACTCCATCCCTGGTGGTGTTCAAGGCCAGGTTGGATAGAGCCTTGGGTGACATGGTTTAGTGTGAGGTGTCCCTGCCCATGGCAGGGGGCGTTGGAACTAGATGATCTTGAGGTCCTTTCCAACCCTAGCTTTTCTATGATTCTGTTATTCTGTGTTATGTGTAGAAACCTGTGCCATGTGTTAAGAGTGCATTTGTAGCTTTTCTTTCTATGTAAGAGCTGCAAAAGACATATACATGCAAACCTACAGGAATTTTCCTTTTTAAATTCTACTAAGCCAGAGGAACACTTCAGCTTACTGTGGTATAGTCTTTAAAAGTATTTGCATTTTGATGGCTTTTTTGTTGGTTTTTTTTTTTTTTTTAATGAGTTCACTAATAGCATTCTTTGTTACACAAAATACAACCTATGCTGTGCAGGTTATTATTATTATATATAAGTTTCTGTCAGGAAAGTGTATTTTAAAATTAAAGATGCATGCAGAAATATGAAGGTCATTTTCAAGTGTATAAGTATAGAAAAAAGAGCTTTTATTTTGCTGTACAACTGTGTTTACTTGCTAAATGTAATTCAGTTGAGAGGGATGTTTACATCACTTCAAATGCCAATGATCTTTAGACAGCCTTTGTTTGAATGACTTGAACCTTGTCTTTTAAATATAGGAAGCGCTTTTATCTGTCAGTCCTTTATCTTTTGGTTCAGAGGTCTATCACTAACAGTTTTATACCCCACTCCAGTATTAGCCCCAAATGAAGCAGCTGTTCAACAGATAGCAAAACAGCTTTTTCTATAGCAATAGCATAAGGGGAACGGAACATATACAGAAGCTTAAATATATACTATTTGAATACACATACAGCATATAAAATATGAAAGATGTATAGCACTAACTGTAGTACATTTCAAGAATATATTTTAATCGTTGGGGATTTGGCTGTACCTGAAAAGCACATCTGAGCTAGCTTTATGTAAAGTCTTTCAGTCCTTCCTGGTTGGTGTTAGATTTGAAGTTCTTGCTGAGCTATAATAAGATTAAATTCATTCTAGCAGCGTATTACGAAATTTTGAACAATAAATTAATTAGAACAGCTTTAAAATGTTTGAGTGATAAAAACAAATTCATAACTGGTAATAATTTTTCAATACCCTGTGATGTCTAATGCCTCATTTATCACAGCAAAGTGATACACACAGCCTGTAAAAATCTTTAAGAGCCTGAATTTACTTGGAAAAAAAAGAGGTCATTCATAGAGAGGTCCAGGATTTTTATACATTACACTTTTGAAATGTGTCTGATACAGAAGGTAGCAGTGCTGACACAGAGAGATTAATAAAACTTTAGAGAGATTCTGATTTAGTTAAGGCATTTGAATCATCACATTTTTGTCAGAAACAAGACAGGTTTCCAGTGTAAATTCTGCCTTTTCTGTGATTGTCTCTTCTGTGCTATTTTGCTTGGCCACCTTAAATTAAAATACGCTAATGGAATCTTAAAAGAAATGATAGAAATTACTTTATGGGCATATTCTGGGAAAACTGGAATTGTCTTATCTAAACAGTGAGGAAGTTTGTGGGTTTCATTTTTTGTTTGGGGTGTGTGTTTTTAAATTTGGTCGTGTTGTTGTTACCGCTTAGTAATGTATGCAGCCTCTTTTCATTTTTGCTATTTAAGATGTCTAGGTGACATGCTATACAAGATCAGAGAATGTTTGTAAATAATGCCTCCTTTATACAGAAGAGGCTATTGATAGACTTCTAGCTCACAAAAAGAAACCATGTGTGGTTTCAACAGGTGACAGAATTGAATGTTTTGTATGTGTGTCATTGCAGGTAACTATACAGAACTGAAGAATCACAAGTTGAAATGAGTAACCAAGAGGCTGATGTTCTACGTTGCTGGAGATGTAGAAAATGTGTAGCAAATTCTGTTTGCCTTGAAAAATCTCATGAAAAAGAACCATCTAATGTGAGTATAGCATATGGAGGGAGTTTGTAACATTTTCCAATGTCATTGATTTTAAATAAAGGGGAAGAATTAGACTTGCCCTCAGTTATTAATTAATGTACTGTGAAGATAAGTACTAAAATATGGAAAATTCCATAGTGTGTATGTAAGCAGCAGTGCTACAGAAGCCAAGCAAGCAGTAATCACCTTTTTGTTCTGCAATAGGAAGGCTGGTATTCATGACTCATTTGACTACTACATTGTGTGGAGTATATAGTGTTACCATTTTTCATATGAGAATGGGTTCTTGTTTTGACAGTTTTAATGAAGTAATTTTTTGTTTTAATAGCTATTAATAGAGAAGTCTCTTTTTCTAAGGGGTGTTTTAAATACAGACACTGATTTCTACTGTGGTAGTTGAGTGTGCATTGAGAGTTTCCTACATCAGAAACTTTTGCTCTTCATTTTGAAAAAGTAGGGGATAGTCTGCGCAAAAATACCTCAGATTAGCCTGCCCCAAGGGGGGAGAATGTTGTGCAAACCTAAAACACCACTTAGTAATTTACATTATTCTGTTAATTTATTAAAATGAAGAGAAAAGTAATCACAGGGAATAAAACAATGACAGAGTATTTCCTCTGCTTTATAATGGCAGTTAGTAATCATAAAGAGTTAGGGTCTTTCCAAATATGCCAAAAGACTGTGCTTTCATCGCATGATCTTGAATCAAAGCAAAAAAGCAAATAGAAGGGAAGTTTTATTAATGTTTTTCTTAACACACTAGAAATGTAACACCATTCTTTTTGGCACTGGAGGATGGTATAAACAATAGAGGTAGAAGCAAAGTTGTTATTTTTTAGATCCAGATATAATTAGTATTGTTATTATTATTTTAATCACTCTTCTTACAGAGCTTGAGGTTCTGTAATAACTTTCATACTTGGGAGTCTTTATTTTGTGCATCGTTTGAAGCAGCTTTGGGGAGTATGGGAGGGAAATGTCAACTTCTTTTGCGGAAAAGACGTAGTGAAAAGAAGATTTCTGTGCCCCATGGTGGAGCTCTTAGTTATCAGTGGAGATCCGCCATCACTGTGCACAAGACTGAAGCATGTCTTTCCCTAATTATGTAGATAGCAGATAAAAAAATGTAATTTAGTTCTACTTCCCAGGACACTGGGAGGCAAATTGTACTATGATGAGAAATGTTTTAAGAATGTTACGTTTCCGTGATGAATTTTAGACCTTTAGTCAAAGACATAGCTGAAATATGAGTAAAAGAGAAAAATCTTAAAACAGACCTTAAAACCAATTGTTGAAGTTACGAATGCAGTATAAGCACTTCAAATCAGAATTACATCCAAGATGAAGTACAGGTACTGACCAAAGACAGAAGGAAGATGGTAGCATAGACATGGCAAACAGGTCTATCTGTCTGCTGTCATTACTTGGAGAATTTCTAAAAGCTTCTGTCTTCTGTGTATAGCCCCACTTTCAATTTTTAGCATAATGAACTTTTATTCCTATGAGTTTCATAATATAGGAGTCAGTGATTTTCCATATTCATAAATTTTAACAACAGATTTTAAGACCTTCTCACCATAGTTTTCTTATCTTTTTAGCCATCTTCATAACTTTACTGACATTCTAAATGATATTAAAAGATTTAATTACAGTTGTATCACTTCTGTGCTAAAAAGCAGTTAGGTAATTTGTTTTTATTTTAGGATCAATTAATGAAATGCTACAGTTCTTAAGATTTTATTTTCAGTTAGTCAGATCATCGCAGTTAAAAATCAAAAGGTACCAAGAGTCCCTGATTTCTCTGCTAGTTACTCTAACAAGCATTAGAAAAATAATTTAAAATATTTTTGGCATAGTTGTGTGGTACTGAAAACAGTCTTCATATAAACTAGAACTTAAATTCTCCTTTCTTTACCTGAAAATTGTGCCAGCTGATAGTGCTTCTGAAATAAATTTCTGAATATACTTGGGAGATCATAAGTTGCATACTTTCTTGCAAATAAAACAAAACCACCTCCAAACGCCTCCATCTCCACAGTGAAGTCTGTCCAGTACCCTTAGATTCAGAAATAGAGAAACATTGACAGCGTTTACCTGATTTTTAGCTTAAGGAATGCACTAACATCTTTGAGTTCTGTCATTTGTTAATATTTACTGAATTTAGGAAACTGACTCCTGGGTATATTTAGACAAAAAAAAAAAAAAAAAGCAAGCTTAAATAAATGTTGAATATCAGTACAATAATTCTTTCTTTTTTAATAGACATCTCAACCTTCATCTGCTGCTCAGGAGACTTGCAACGTATGGCATGTGAACTTAGAAGCTATTCCAGAGTGGGTGAAATGTGTTATTGAAAAGGTAGATAATCTTTTACTTGTCTCTTTATAATCCCAAATGTGAAATAAGTAAGAGAAACAAATTTCAAGAGCACTTTTCTTCCAAGGTCCACATGTTTTACAGAGACCCTCTAACTGAGGGAGCTCTTGGTAACTTCTGTCATTACCATTTACAGAGGCTTTTTCTTTGATCTTACATGTTGGGGTTTTTTTTTTATGTAGGCACAAAGCCTATATGTGATAAATTCTGTTCCTGCCCATTTATAAATGGATGTATTTCAGTTTGTCCAAACAACTGTTGCAGGCACTTCTGCAACAGTTCCAGTGCTTAAAATTATGTTATTATCTAGGCTTTGGGTTTTGGTTTGTCTTGGTCATCATATCTTGCAGTACTGGCACATATGTTGACAGTGATAGTAAGAAGCATGTTTCTCCATAAAACTGCACTGGCGGTTTGTTAAGATTGCAATTGCTGGAATATGATGTGAAGTCTTTTATATTTAGTGTATTATTTTGTCACATCAATAGGAAGCAAATTAAAAGGTCTGATGACAAGCCAGTGTCACTGCTTTTGAGTTTTAACTCCCCATTTGAAATGACAAACCATCCCACAACTTTCCTGTTATACTGTTGCTTGGATTAAGTATTTTCTTTGGTTTAAGTCTACAAGTTAATGTTGTTGAATACATATAATAAGCAGAAACAGTGCTTGTCCTTTGCACTACAGTTTTTCTCAGATGAATCTTTGAACATTCTGCTTAAACTTCAGTGTCTAAGTTTTATTATATTCCAAGTAACTTCAATCTGAGCAAATGTACCCTGAAAATGTGAAAGAAAAAAACATGATTGTAAACCTAAACATTCCAAAATCAGGAAGATTTGTTTCATCTTTCCTCATTGTATTGCTCTCTGTTTTATTTTGTTAAACATTAATTAATTTTAAAATTACTCATCTCTTCAATAGTGCATGACAATAGTGTATCTGTTTCACAAACATTAATCTTGGTGGTGTGTGTGAAAATTAGGAGTGATGAAGTAATTTCCTCACTTTACAGAACCACCTGATCTTGAATGCCTGATCATAGGAATGGAGGTTTTTACAGTACTTTGCATATTACATTATTTCACTAATACTGGATTCAATATTTATAGTAATGCTATTCTTTTCCCCTTTAGCTGTAAATGGCCAGCCTTCTGCTTTTGAAAGCCTAGAGGGTCAGGTTGGAGACCTGGGAAATACAGAACATGTAGACTGGTCACGAAAGGCTTAATTGCTCAAGATTGCAGAGGAGCAGTGCTCCACTGGTGGCAGAGGCAGAGAATGCAATTCTGTGTGAATATCTTCAATCTTAGTGTTCATTTTGTGCTTTAATATCCTGGGAATTCTTGCGTCATTCACTTCTGACTTCTCTGGAAGAATCCTGTGGGTTTATGAACAAATGTGTGGGGTTTTTAAACAGTTCTGACTTATCCCCAGATCTCCTGGGCTCTGAATAATTTTGTGATCATGTGTTATTTTCTCTCTCATGACTCCTGAATCAAAGGCTAAATCATTTTACATAAGCACAAAGTCTATTTGCAGGCTGTAAAAACCCACTGTTTCCCAGCCAGTTCTTTTTTGCCATCTGTCCCTGTTCTTAACCAGCCTCATTCGGTTTCATGCACACATTAGTATAGATAACCTTCAATAATCACAAATATTTGGGTAGTGATGCTAGTGACCTTTATTTGCCTACATTTTCTTTTTTCCATCACTCTTCACTTGTATGAGCTTCTTTGGCTAACCCATCTCAGTTTTGACTCTTTATGCAGTCCATCAGTAAATCTGTGTACCCTCAGCTCCTTTTCGTATCTTGCTGATTTTCCCCATACCACCTCCTCCAGTAGTAGGCTGTTACTTCTTTTACTGAGTCAACGCTTCATCAGTCCATTGCCAAACTCATGCTAAATCAGTCCTGGACTCCCTTGTACGGCACCTCATCTCCCAGTTTCTCTGCACATACGACATAGAGATGTCCTTTTTCTTCCTACCATCTATTGAATTCCCAGTTTTGCCAGGCTTCTAGCTTTCTTCCCAAACCTTCATGAATCACTCTTCCTCTCCGTTTGGAGATCCAGGTTTCTGTTCCGTAGTGCCAGAAAGACACGTTAGCAGCACTAGAGAGGGCTTTCTCTGAATTTTAGTGCCTATCCCATGACACCTGGATGTGGAGTGTAGGAGACTTACAGTAACTCTGAACCATCTTAATTCTTCTTTGAAAATGGCATATGCGTAGATTGGTCAGCCTTCTAAACTGAGAGTGACTGTGCATGTTCAAGGAATTTTCAGGGATTTGAAAGCCTTTGGACATATGTCAACCGAGATATTTTTTTCTCTAGGTTAAAAACATATCCAGATTTAAACAGAATCTTGTAAGTGCAGTGAAAGGCACATCTTTGAAGCTTTGTGATGTTTTGCAATATTAACTCACAAGGGAGGAGTATGTTTCTCAAAGAACTGTTTTCAAAACTTTTCTAGCGTTGTATATGAAAAATAATCTTTTTTCTGCACAAGTTTGTTGGGGTTTTTTTTCTGAAACTGCAAAATTGATCCTACTGAAACTTTCTGAAGCTTTCAGTCAGACAACCATCAGCCATAGAATCATCTTCTCAAACTACCTTGAAAGACATCTGCAACTGAAAGCAATGCTTTACCTAGAAATGTGCAGCTTCTGTATTCATGGCTCAGCCTCACTTTAGGCACACTATCGAATAATATGTGACCGGAGTTGATAATGTTGTTTCTCATATAGGCTTTGATCCTATGAACACTTGCATAACTTTAATCCTCAAAAATGTTTCTGCTGAGAGATGAATATATTTACTGAAAATAGTAATAAGTGTGCTAATATGTAGGAGTTTGTAGATCTTTGATACGTATTTTCTTTTGAAAAGTGCCTTTAAGATTTAAATGAAATTCACAGAATAACAGATAATGAAAATAACTGTCTCCTTATAGGCATTGTATTAAGGATTTGGCATAGTATTTGTACACACAGATTATGTTGTAATAATACATACACCAAAATGCAAATGCCATTTCAAGCTTTTGTAAACAAAGCAAAAAGCTGTATTCTTTTTGTAAGAAAACTCCTTCCACTATACTTAGTATGCAAGAAATGTATCAACATTCAGAAGACTCAGCTGAGAAACTGTGCTTGCCAATTCCAGATTAACATGGTAAATTGATTTTACTGCTTTAAATGAGCTAATGTTTTCATTAGTATTGCAGCATTATTCTATCTATGGACAATTTTAAAACATATTTCAAAGCCCCTACTTTTTGAAATGTGTGTTCTAGAGTTCTTAGAGTAAGTTATCACTGCAGCAAGCAGAGTTTCGACCAAAGCATTATTTACGGGGGGTTTGCTTTCTGCTGTGAAGTCTCGTTTGTTATGTTTGAAAACCAAAGAGTAAACCCTTTATTAATGGAGCAAATTAACTCTAGTAATGATTTCTTAATTATTTGTTTGCCATGAACGTTTCTGATGTATTTTTTTTTCTTATCAATAGGCACAATGGACAATTGGAAAGCTGCACTGCCCGTTCTGTGAAGCGCGTTTAGGGGGCTTTAACTTTGTTTGCAACAAAAAATGTTCCTGTGGACAGTTAGTAAATATACACTTCTGCAAAAGTCGGACTGACTATCAGCCAGCTTTCTCTACTAAATCGGCAAAATCACCAGGGAAACACTTACCTCTCCTCAAAATTCACTCCGGCTTTAGCAAGGATGCCTGCCATGAAGTGGTAACTGCAACTTTGGAAATCAAAAATCAAGGGCTTTCATGCATGGCCAGGAATAATAATAGTACTGGCAGATTAACAGAAGCACTTTGTCTAGAAGTAAGAGCTCCCAGTTTTGAGAGAAGTAAAACATTTCCTTTAAATCAAGAGAGAATTAATTCTGCTTCCTATCCTACAAATGATGCATGCACCGTAAAACCTTTTCACAGAAGATCACATAGTTTGGATTTAAGTATCAGAGAGAGACTTGTTTTGTCACCTGCATTATATGAAATAATTCACCATAGCCAAAACAAAAATCCACCTGTTTACACACGAAGTGGCTTGCAGTTAGAGTCCAATAGGAAAGATGTTCGTCCTTTGAAGGACCTGTCTAGTTCCAGTGCTGACAAATTACAAAAAAGGTTTCAAGTTACTTCCTTTACCACATTACTACATAAAGAAACAGAAAGTGAGTGTGATTTTGAAGCTCCTGGACAATCTTCTGGAAATGCCATTGCTGATGGGTCACCTTTTGTGATGAATCTTTCTTCACCTACAAGTGCTGTGGAAGAGGAACAGTACATCACATCTGTTGATTTCGTGCAGCCTACAAGTATTTCTTTCAACCGAAGGCTGAGTAAGAGAGAAAGAAACAAGTTGAAAAGCTTGAGAAGAAAACAAAGAAGGAGAGAACGGTGGCTACAGAAGCAAGTAGGTGTTTAAAAGTAATTATGAGACTTTTTTTGCAAATTTAGCCTTGCATTTGTAATACTTTTTTTTTATGCTGTCCCTTAATACAGCTTAGCATGGTGCTGCCTAGAGTTGTGTCCTACAGACAAGGATTTATTCCGTCTTCCTAGATGTAGTTTTTCTAATTCAAACCAGCATAGCTTTTTCTGTTAAAATCAAAGCTTGGTGGGTAGATATAACTAGTTTCTATTGGTCTTCGTATTGGTTTGTGATGTAATAATAAATTTGAAGTGGAAAATAATAGGTTAAAGTTTATTCAGTGTTTAATAGACTTGCAGTCCTTTTTCTTCAGTGTTCTCACAACCCTCCTGTAAAAATGTGTGTTTTGTTACAGCAGTACTTAAAATAGGAAGCTGATCTGTGCTACTGTGTAACCATGATTTCCAGCATACTTCCCACATAGGCTTAAGCAATCAGATAGTACTAAGAAAATAAAGTATAAACCTCTCAGTGGGTGGAGTGAAAGAGTTTTGAAAAATGACAATGCGAAGTATTTAATTTAAGGGCTCTTTTGAGAAGTACTTCAGTGTAGCAGAACCCTAATGTGAGGTGAATCTCTTCTAAGCTCTCTCTGTTAAAGGCACAGTACATCTCATTTTTATGTTTAAATGAAGCTTTTTGGGAGGCAGTCCAAGAGAACAGGCTTGTTCAGACTTTGCAATTTCTTTGTAAATGCATATGCTATGACTCTGTTCATTTTGTAATGTGGTAACTTTTATCTGTCAGACGTTTTTTCTGTCTTGCAGTAAGCGAAAAAGTGCCCGTAAATGTTGTATTGTGGCAGAATGCACTCTTATTGCTGAGCTGAAGTGTATAAACCTTGCATTTTAAGTAGGAGCAATAAGCCTCTGATCTGCAGTTGCCTCCAGAGGCCTACCCTGATGCAGGGTCTGTGGTGAAGAGCGGGACTGGGCTAGCCTGCTAACAGCAGAGGGACCCAAGCTTCCGCTTTCTCTTCCACAAGGGAAAGCTCTTAATGCCTGAGCTGGATGCTTGCATTTTACGTGTGTGTGCGCACAACCGTTTCTGTTTATGGGGTTTTTTTAGGTTTCTGGTATATTGCTAGGGTGTGTTAATAACTACTTATACCTAAGAATTGCAAGTACTAATAATGATTCTTGCTATTGCTGCCATGGCCAAGAAGATGAAGCATTTATTTTATAAATTCCTTTCTGTATATGTCTTGTTTTATGTTTGTATTGTTTGATAATATCTGGAGCTTATAATAATTTTGTGACAGATCTCTCTTGCTTCTGTTCCAAGGTTATATTGATTACTATTCCAGGAAAATATTTATGAACAGCCTATAATTATAGAAATTCTGTATGCTTCTTTCTTATATAATCTGTGTTATAATTTTTCAGGAAGCCCACGGAGAACCTGGGCTGTAACTATTTATGAGGCTTGCTGTCCCACAGCTAAGACAATGACCTGTTTATGGAGGCAGGTTGCAGTGGTGTGCAGTTAGGTGCATGCCAGAATTCCAGTGTGGATTCTTATTACATAGATAGAGTGAAGAGCAGACTAAGTTGCAGTTTTAAGTAAGATGACTTGTGGCAGATAAAAATCAAAGTTCAACATTTGTATGAACAACAATACAAGAATACTTTCGTATTTATGAGGTTTACTATGTATTATGACAAGGACCACATCAAATGCACAAGGAGAGAGTTTGAGGTGAGACTTTATATAAGAAAAGAATGTATTTTTATAAATTTTGTAGGATTTTGTGCCCCAGGTCTGTAGTCCTTTATTTCTACAAATTGTTACTGACTCAGGGTCAAGATTTTGAGTAAGTTTTATATTCCTAGTTGGTTCTCATGGTACTAAACTCTCTTGAATACATATAAACTAAGGTAGATGGAAGGCTGTTTGCGTGGAGATGTAAGTAGAGTGCAGGGCTTGGTTCTTCAATTTTTTATTTCCTTTTTTTTTTTTTTTGAGAAAAAAAAAATCCTAACAACTGGGAGAATTAAAGCGCTCCATCTTTTTTTTTTTTTTTTTTTTGAGAACTGTTTCTTCATGCTTTGTAGTGGTCAATCTAGGAATGTTTCTCATCCATGACCCCCCTTTAAATTTTACAGTATCCAGTTTCTAAGCACTTATTTTTCCTCATGTCTGTATTTGGAGAAAATAATGCTGTCTGAAAAGAATTTATTTTCTTTAAATTTCTTCAGGTATTTTAATTAGAGGCAGTTGCTGAATAGTAGAAGTCACTCTATGCATAAAAAGAGAAGTCACACAAGCAGTATAGCTTTCATAAGACCTTACTGTTTCTTAAGTTGATGAATAATGTGTTATTTTAGTAGGAAATAGCAAAACGGAAGTAGCAAATTACTGAAATAAATTATTATGTGTACTATGCAAAGTACTAAAGAGATGTTATATGGTAAGCGCATTTCAGAATTAAATGTAAGGAAAGGTAGCATCCACTGTCACAGCTGAAGAAGTTGGCAGTCTCTTGGCATATGAACATCTTTTGCATATCTAAAGTACTAACTTATACCAATATGGTAAATAAGACAAAAGTTTTCTGTGTTTTGATGTAACATCCTTATGGCTGGAAAGCTGTAACAACATTTTTTTTTTTTTTCAAGCCAGCTATTGCCAAGATTTTATTTGTACAGTGCTTTTTCTGATATCATGTGCTTCCCTAGTGTTTTTTATCAACACCTGAATTAAAACAATTACACATCAGAAGGGAAGGGTTTCTTTTGTAGATGACTTAGCTAAAAACATCCTTGACATTTAATTAAATTTAGAATTATGGGGATGGAATGTATGAAGGTTATTTCTTTTTTAATTTGCTTTGAAGCACATATCATCTTTTTGTGAAGATGCTAGAAATTTGTCACTTCACGTTATTAGTAATTTGCAGTCCATTTTCTAACTAAAATCGTTTCACCTTTCATTTGAGCATTAGATTGATGTGTTGTTTCTAGGCACTGGAGACTGGAGCATGAACAAGAAAATGGACATAGTGAACATGAAGAAAAGAAACATTCTAGTTGAGTAGTGATCTCACACTTTCGAAAATGCCATCAGTCCGAAAGAAATGTATGCATCTTCATTAAGTAAGGTTTCCTCACCATAGTCTTTTTAAAAGAAATCCAACAGTTTAATCCAAAAGGTTAATCAAATCTTTATCTTTTGTTGAAATATTTTAAGTGATCTTATTTTCATCTTTTGTACACCTCATTTTCTTCTATGTACAAATCGAGGAGAGCTTTCACTACTTTTACTAACCAATTTTGTATGTTTAGTAAAAGTGTGTAGGGTCAAATATTTGATGTTATGAACACTTACTCAAAGAAATAAATCATTTGATTCTTCTCTCAGCTTCTAATGGCATTATGTATTTCATTTATCTTTAGTTCAGTAGCTTTTAAAAGCTATTGTGAGTTTTGATTGTAATTTAAACTTTTTGCTAAGTGCACTAATACTGTGTCAGAAGCAAATTGCAAATAGCCAGCAGCTTGAGAACTAAAATGTGATCCTAGCTAAGGGAGACTGAGAGGAGGCACTGGTGAAGAAAGGTGATTCTCATTTTTCCATAAAGGCAAAAAAAGTTTAGTTAAAGGTTTGTTAAAAGCTCTACAGAAATTGAAGAAATGTTTAACAAAAAATTGGAGTAAGAAAAAACAATTCCATGGACTTTTTAAAAAAGTAAGATTAGAAGATTCAAATAGATCTAGTTTAGAATATCTCCGCTTCCATTTGCAGATTTAAATTAGTATGTCACAGGAAGAGGAGAGCTAGAGTTACAGTGCAACTCTGAAATGTGCTTTACTGGAAAAACAGAGCTCCAACTGTATGCTTACTCCACTGTTATTCTTGTCACATTAGTTTTCATGCAAAGCAATCTCCACAGGTTAAGAAAATAAGTCCTAGAAAAATATTTAATTCATAAGAAATAGAGGAAAGAACATTCATTAAAATATGAAAAAAATATGAAAAAGAGCTTGACTGCAGACATGGTGAAGGAATAAAAACATTAAATAGTGAAAGAAACCATGCAATGTGGAATGTTACATCAATAGGCTCCCTGAATTGGAAAGAACAGGTGATTTTGGAGCATTTTGACTGTTTTCCAGTCTGATATAGCAGAAGGTTTGTTGCTAAAAATAATTGTGTATATGATTAGAATGAAACATAACACCTAAGATTCTTGAAAAAAAAGATAAAAACTGGATGCCAGTCATTCATAAGGAAACAAACTTATACTCTTTGGTTTGTGTGTTTTCTCTGTATTTTTTACCCTTTTTGTTCATTTCAGCCACAATTTATGGTGTTTTATCTTTCAATAACTAATATTTAGAAAACTTCAGGAAGGTAAGTAAAAAGTCTCAAATGTGGGAAATGCTGTACATGAACTTTGCAAAAGAAAAAAAATACCAGTCATAAAGAAAATACTGTAGAAACCAAGCCCCATGGTAGCAGACCTGCTAGACCTAACAGCATGTCCACAGCTTATCCTGTTAAGTAGTGTACTCCCCTTGATGTGGGTCCAGAATCCAGACTGAACTGAGAATGTTAATTACATTACAGTAAAGAGGAATACTGATTTTGGTATACTAGCAAACTCAATTTTGGTTTTGTGCATTAGAAAAAACACTGAACAGAAAGAGATTTTTTTTCTGGATGCTCCAATCTCTTCTATAAGGAACTACTAAACTGAAAAGCAGAACACCATTTTTGTAGTTGCTGTGGCAATATGTTGTTTCCCTCTGCAGCACAGCACAACAGACCAATCTGGTTTCTAATAGTAAGCTGGTTTAGGAGGATTTAAATAATGCATCAGAATTACTACAAGATGAATCTTTCTGGATTGAAAACTTAATCTATGGAACATAACCATATTTAGAACGGTATTAACCACTGTGTGGATGTCTGCCTTTCTTTTGTTCTAAAAGTATCCCAGCTCCCTTTGGCTTAGTTGTACATGTAGCATTGACTAGTATATCGAAACTATTTTTATACTGATGTGCGAGCAGTACTGAATTTTGGAGACATATGCTGAAAAGTACAGCATGCAACCCATTGCAGTGGGGACAGAATGTGGTGAAGATCCCCTGGGATTCAGTTGATCCGCTATTAGTAAAATATAATCTTACTTCTTAATGGAGAGCCGTAGTAGTAGGTGGTTGTTCAGCCAGAGTGCTGAGACGGGCTCACAGCTTTGTCTGCATGTTCTCTAGATAGAACTTCTGTAAAACCTGTCTTGGGAAGCAGTGGAAGATCTTACTGAATTCTGGCTCTACCTGTACATTGTATGAATTCTGTTTCACTTTATCTGCACCACTATCTATACCACCTCCAGCTACAAAGATGTATTTTTTTCTTGCTTCTAACACAGATTTTGTTCATCATTTCGAATCTCAACAAATCCAGGGATCTGGTTAGATGAGATTTATAGTATTTGTTTATCTAAGTTTCTCTACCTAATCTCTCTGTCCTCTTGGCAGCAGTTTGTCTCTTTTTGCCTTTCTATGCACTATAGATGGTACCATATCAAGAGGTTTTGCACAAATGCAATTGCTATTTTGAAGTCTCGTGTGCATTTTCTCATCATCTTACGTTCAATTTCTTATTTGTGCTTTCAGGCAAGGTTTTTTCCTACTTGTCTTCCATCAGTGTTCTGTCATTTTTCAAATATGGGTGTGAATGTTTTGTGAAAAATGGACTTGCTGTGTATTTGCATGTAGTATGCTTTTTATTTTCATTTCTTGCAGGTAGAGTTCAATTACCCACGTAATTCTTCATGAAAATCAGGCAGAAAGTGGGATATTGAGCACAATGGAAGAACACAGTTCTTACACCTCAAAGTGGATACCATAAAAAGATGTTTGTCAGTATTTTCCTAGCCATTAGATAATGTATGAAATGCGCATTAAAAGGGTACATTTTGCTGCCAGAGGTATTGACACATCTGCTGTAGGAACACTCAACTAGTAAACTATTTTTTTACTCACTTTGCTCTATGTTTCTAAAAAAGAGGGAAATTAAGATTTATTAGTAAAAAGCAAATAGTGGCCATTTCTGTGGTTTATCCAAGAACATCCTCTGTATATTCCTATGATCTTGAGAATTTCTCTAAGGAACCTCCTCTGTAGTGTAGAGCAATAATGTTGAACTTTCTTGGTTTTATGAAATTTTTGTCTTTAGTATCAAATGTAGTCGAAAAACCACGGTGCTTTGTAAAAATTGTGTTTCAGCAAAAGCCTGTGCTGAATGGCAAACTTCTTCTTAATGCAAACAGCTTACCTTTCCTGGTTTAGGGCCTGCTGGTACAAGATTCATCTTCTATGGGAAGAAGCTCAGTGGAGCCTGTGGAAGCTCACTAGCAGTTCAAGGTATCTACTGCTTTACAGGATGGTCCTTTTGACAAGATTGCTAACAAAGCTAGATTTTTGGCACAAGACAGCAAAAAGTATGATACTTGTACTATCATGAATCATATCCCCTTCTGCAGGGCTCCTGTTAGCGACTTTGTTTAGGCTGTCTGAAGAATGCTGGCTTGTCAGAATGGTGGACTGGAATGTTGGATTTGTGACTGAACTAGAACTTTTCAGGAATTACGCTTTTGCCAGGGAGCATCAGCAGGGAAGGTACATGACTCACCACACCAGTGATACACTATTGCAACATGGTTTTATGAATGACTTTCTGGGCAGTTTACACAATTGTTTATTCACAACACCATTACAGTCAGAAACACATGGCAGTGACAAAATACGCCAGTATTTTAATTATCTTTTAGCGTAAATGGCAGAGTGAGTAGGCAATGTAGGCAGTCGTTTCATGTTATAGTGGCTGAAAAGGAATCCACATACAATTCTGGCCACAAGTGTCTGCTTCTCTTGTCTCATCTGACTACACAGTGCTCCAATTCAGAGAAGACAAAAAAAAAAAAAAACAAAAGGCAAAAACTAGAGTTCTCTGTTGATTCTTCTGACACATCAGCTCATGCTGAGTCAGCAGGTTGTTGCAGCCAGCATAAGATTATAGTTGGAACTGTGCATTGGAGGTAAAGAAATGTTAGCTGATAGATCAGCTGAGCTGTAATGTGAAAGGAGGGCTTTATACGTAGCATTTTTGCTAATTATTAGTTTCATATTCTAACAATGCTTCTAGAAAATGTGCTGATGTTAGTGTTCTGTTTGTTTGCAGTCATACTGTTTCTTATTAGCAAATCATCTTCACTTGATGGACGTTTCTCATGATGGCTATAACAGTGTAGTTATTGTCAGTGGAAATAAGTGTATGAGACATTATCTGAAATTGATTTGCTGTGAATGGAATTAAGTTGAGGGCTAGTACATAGTCACAGTGTATTGATACCCTGACTCTATAATGTGAATATAAAAACTGATCTATCTTTTATCTTCATGAATTTTTAAGATGGACTTGTGTATCTGCTTTGGAAGTTTTGTAGCCTTATATATTATATATTTATAGCCTTATATATATTATATATTAAATATAATATATATATTATATATTTTATTGCCTTATATATATTATATTTAATATATTTAATAATCTATACTTAGATCATTACTTATTCCAACGTAGCACATACAATGATATGCTGCTTTGCGTTATAGTCAGGGAGTTTGTATTTTGGCTCTATGGCATTTTCATGCTGCTATACAAATTACCACATTTAGGGGTGCTTTTTTTTTGAGAAGAAATACTTTTTCAGCAGTAGAACAGTACTATGGAAAGAAGCGTCTACTGATTCTTATTTAATTAAGATCAGCTTCAGTAGCTATGTGATACTATTTATGCAAGGAAATTTGTAAGAGATATTAATACAAAATATGTATTTATTTCATTCTAAATGGGTAAATGTGAGACATCTGTTCCAGCTGTGTATTCCACTTCTGAAATGAAAAGTATTTCACAGTGATCTTTACAGAGCACTTAGGCACTAAGAAAATCTTGCTAATCTAGTTTTTCCACAAGGCACTCAGCATATTCTTGTGTTAGAAAACAGGCATGGTATCATATAGCAAAAGTTCAATGTAAACTATGTGGTTTTAATTTCCACCCAGTATTGCAAGAACAAGGAATAGGAACATCCTACCCAGTAACTGTGCTAGGTGAACTGCGTTCTGATAATATTGGATGACCAAAGTTTGAAGATACACACTGAGGTTGAAGTTAGTTCTCAGCTGGTTCTAGGAAAGGCAGATTTTCACTCTCATGTTTGGCTCCTTACTTTTGTGCTAAATGTGGCCTGACTGGACATGGGTGGTTGGAAGAGACTTCAAAGACCATCTAGTTCCAAGACCTCTGCCATGGGCAGGGACATCTTCCACTAGAACAGGTTGCTCAAAGCCCTGCCCAACCTGGCTGTGAGCACTGAGAAGGAAAAATCCTCCTTTTTTTGTGCCTTTACAGAACTTAGTTAGTAAACAGATATACACAGTGACAATGCTTAAGAGCATAAGAACTGTAAGAGTTACCCATAAAAACTGTTATGCCATTTATTTTAAATATTGCTAAATTCATACTTAACCGTTTGGTTTGTAAGCAACATTTTTAGTGTGTAGTTTTTCTGTAGAAGTGATACGCAGCATTTTCAATGAAAGATTTAGGAGATACATTATCCTAGCATCTTTATTTGTTTCAGAGAAGTTCAAAAGTGTTAGATGCTTTTCACCATAGGTAACTCAATAATCCCTGTCTCAAGGGCATGCAGTTCACTTTCAGTAATGATTCAGTGGAATAGAACAGCCAACGAGAGATGAATATCAGCTGAACTAAAGAATTACACCATAGGTACTTCATCTGGAGCACTAGAAATTCTGGGGTATTTCAAGAGATGGAGTTTATGAAAAACCCAAGTGAAATGGATTCTCCAACCAGGCACTTCAGTTGTTGCACATTAATCATTTTGGACCTCTCCTGGCCCGTGCTGAACTTGTGTCCAATAAGCCTGTCTTGGGGAGCAAGCTGAATTTTGCAAGTGTTCC
Source organism: Lathamus discolor (assembly GCF_037157495.1). NCBI lineage: Eukaryota > Metazoa > Chordata > Aves > Psittaciformes > Psittacidae > Lathamus > Lathamus discolor. The sequence continues at coordinate 89,074,860 of NC_088909.1, read as the reverse complement.
GAGTTCCTTTGCTGTCATCTCCATCATCACAGGATAGTAAGTGGAATGCACTAAGAGCTACATACAAGCTGATTCTGCAGTTTGCACCCTCAAGAAAGAGCATGATGCAGGACCATGAGCTTCTGCATGAATCAACATGAATCCAGACAGGGTCACTCAGGTGTCTTCACCATACACTCCTATTTCTGGATTTATCATGCAGAAGTATCTCTGATATGCTAAATTTACTTCTTCACAATGAATAAAGTGTCTAGGCTGCTCATTTATCTAACTGATGCTGAAAGCTTAAGATCAGCTTTAATGTGATTCTGGATCTGTCTAGGAGACCTGCTAGATATAAATGGCTGTGCAAAGAAGCAGTTGTGTTTGAACTGATGACAGTTAATCACAATGTGAAGAGACATCCCAGAAGCAGGTAGTTGCTCACACAGAATGCAAGATTAGTCTGTATCAGAAGCTCAGCAGACAGTGGCCAGTGATTTTTCACAAGGTATTTCCAGTGTTGCAGTGTTACAAAAGGTTAATTTTAACAAGCAATGATATGCTTGTTCTGCAGCACATTTGGGGTATTCTTGCTTTCTTACATGACCATCTTACCCAATTGTAAGATGTTTATATATATATAACATACACATACATATATAAATATGTATGTGTATATGTAAATATATGCCTGGTGCAAATCAAAAATCTGATTTGAAAGGTCATAATCTTATGAAGTAATTTTCTCAGTTGGGTTAAAAGCTGCTGGATTGATAGTGGTATTACGGAGCAGTCTGAATTATTAATTTAATTTGGAAGGTTAAATAGTCTTTATTAGTTACAAAATATGATAGATGCTTATTACTGTGGTATCTGCATTTTAAAGATGTTAGAGAATATTTAATGTTGACTATGCATAAATCAGTGTGCTTGAAACAGAGCATAATCTGAAACTAAAAATATATACTTTACAAAGGAAAATTCTGTGAAGAGTCTTTTATAAAAATCAAAATTACTTAAAAGGCTGTAGTTCAGGTAATAGATTTCAAGTCTTAAGAAATGACCTGTTTGCTGCATAACTGTTGCAGATTGCTTTGAAATAAGAAGTTTTGTTTGAAGCTTTAAGTAAGTTGCAAATAACCTTTATCAAGGTTGGTAAAACAGATTCACACATTTTAGTAACTGTCTAGAAACAGTTTCTGTTAGTAACATACATTTGGCTTGCTATGTTAAGACGGGTGTGCTCAAGCCTGGGAGAGCAGAGGTAATTGTTGTGTTCTCTGACAACTTTCCATGATTTTTGACCAAAGTATCTTAAGAACTTATAAAAATTGTTCCAGTTTTTAATTTGAATAAGTTATAGTTCTTTCAAGAATCATATTAACCTTTGGATTCTGAAAACAGTTCCAGCTCTATTGCAAGGAACTACAGTAGATTACCATATGTAAATTATTATGTGTATATATAATTATAATGTGTACACATTTCATGAAATCGGTAGTTACAGGTTTTTTCCATTATAAAGTTCAGTCTTGACCTGTAATCTCGTTTGGTACAATTTAAGAGCTGAATGGCAGTATGTGATCTGTAAATGAATGTAAGAAGAAAAGTAAAATACCAGCATCTTATTTTTGTAGCATGTGTACCTCAAACTTCTTGAAGATTGTAATTTTAAAAATTCAGACCTAGAAAAGTGTATCATTGTCAGATTACATGCTTCTCTTGTAATCACAGAAAACTAAATGTTCTTTTGTGAAAGATAAAAGCAAAGTCATAAAGAAACCTTTTGCCAAAGGCAATGTCTGAGGTCTGTACTTTTCAAAGAAAAGGACCCTAGCAGAGGTAGGAAAGGGTGGTTTTTTGGGTTGTGGTTTTTCTTTTTTTTTTTTCAATATATCACTGGATTTGAATTTTTGTTTGTAGAACACATACTCGCTTAGAAAGTCACCAGGTAGTGGAAATTTCCTCCTCCTACAGGTAGGCCAAATACTTTGATATTAATTTCTCAGATTCTGCATTAATAGGTCGTCTTTGCAGTAACCTAAATGACTAGCCAGGAAGAAGATTCTCAGACAGGCTGAACTGGTGACAGCAGGTGTTTAGTAGAGACACCTGGACAAATTCATAGTTTCCCAATATTATCTGCCATTGATTTCCTTCCTTTTAGTTTACTAGGTTGTCATTTTTGCTTTCTCCTTTCAGTACAACTAAAAAACTTCTTTCAGGATGCTGGAATGGGCTTTAGGATCTGTGGCTGTGGAGAAGGCAGTCAGTGGAACTCCTGTCTTACTACTCGTAATTTTGGAATACTGGGCTCAGCTATCCAGAGAGTCTTTTGATTCTGTTTTTTGTTATTATAAGGTCTTTTAGCACTGCAGATCATATTTCCACCCTGCACTAGTTCAAATAGATCTACGGCAGGCACGTAGGCATACTGGGTACATTTTTAATTGCTGAAAGAGGGCCAAGGAATCATCCTCTCACCTGAAGCCTGGTGGCCCTCTTCTTGTCACTCTGCATAGAGCTCCCTTCCCCCGGAACATACTAGTTGTGTCCATCTTGCGAATCGCTTGATGCTGGCTCAGAGCCCCAGATGGTGCCCTGCAGTCTGAAGATGTAATAAGGCCTTGGATGTCTGCTTTGTTAGGTCAAAGTGGCTATATATGCTATAGCACACCAGGGTAGTGATTTTACAGCATGAAACTATGCGTAGCTATTGCTTGTCTAATAAGAGTATGGCCCAAGCATACAGAATAGTATTTGGGATGCAAAACCTGAAGTTGTAAAAAGAAAGATGCATCATTCTTCCCTTTGCCATATAACACAGCTTCTGCTGAAAATTTTTTTTTTTTTTTATGCTAGCTGTTCTTGAATAGTGTCTGTTCCCCTACCTGTAAGCTAATTCTATCATAAGGGCGAATTAGTCACCATGGTTAAGTGACTAATTCAGAATGCATTGCTTCTAAGCACTTGTGTAAGATACAGCATCATTTCATAGAATCATAGAAGAGTTTGTGTTGGAAGGTACCTTAAAGATCATCTAGTTCCAACCTCACTGCCACGGGCTGGGACACCTCACACTAGACCAGTTTGCTCAAAACTTCATCCAGCCTGTCCTTGAACACTTCCAGGGATGGGGCATCCACAGCTTTCTCTGGGCACCCTGTTCCAGTATCTCACCACCATCACAGGAACAAGTTCTTCCTAATGCCGAATCTGCATATCTACCCTCTTCCAGTTTAAAGCCATTCCCTCTAGTCCTGTCACTACCTGCACTTATTAAAAGTCCCTCTCCAGCTTTCTTGTATCCCCCCTTTAGGTACTGTTAGGCTGCTATGGAGTATGGAGGACTATGGAGACTGAAAGGTCTCCCTGGAGCCTTCTCTTCTCCACGCTGAACAAGCCCAGTGCTGAGCCTGTCCTCCTAGAGTTCCAGACCTCTGATCATCTTTGTGGCTTCCTCTGGACTCACCTTGAGCAGATCAATGTCTGTATTGTTTTTAAAGGTGGATGGTTATGCTTATACTACTGAATTAAGAACTGCACTGAGGGTGGCTTATATAACATGTTTTGTATAAAAATTATAGTAGTAAGATCTAACTGGATTTTATTACATTTTATTAGGTTTGGGCTACTTACAAGATCTTTTAAAATAATATTTTAAAGCCCTTAATAGGAATTAATTTCTTCCAGCATTTAAAAAATACCTGTTGAAACTCAAAGTTCACATGCAGTAATGTAAGGAGCAGTGTAATGCACTGTGACTGCAGGCTGAAGAACTATTAAAAACTGTGTAGATTACTTACTTTAGTACACAGAGCAAAATTTATAATGCTTTCTCATATTCTTTGTGTAATTATCCTCCACAGTTGTGCAACAGGTGACTTGGGTTTTGTTTAATTATTTTCTTTTTCCTATTTTAAATGAAATGTTGTGATCTGTATGCCTCCTTATTCCTGAAAAGATACACTCTTTGGAAGAACAATTAGCACTTATTTAGTGATATCTGCTCAGTACCTTCAGGGCTGTGGTGGGCTGACCCCAGCCAGCAGCCAAATACCCATCCAGCCTCTTGCAGTGTTGGGGGATGACAGGAGGAAGGCAAGAAGTCTTATGGATTGAGATAGTTTAATAGAGTTGAGATAGTTTAATAGAGAAAGTAAAAGCTATGTGCGCAAGCAAAGCAAAATAGGAATTTATTCACTCCTTCCTGTCAGCAGGCAGATGTCCAGCTGCTTCCTGGGAAGCAGGGTCACAGTTGCTTGCACAGTTGCAACAAGTAATGGTTGCTTGCACAGAAAAATGTGATAACCACAAGCCTCCCACCTTCCCCCTCATCTTCCTGAGAATTTATTGCTGAGTGTGACATCCTATAGTATACTTGCTGTGTCAGAAGTAAGGAAGCATTAACACTGTGCAAGCACTGTTCAGCAGTAGACCAAACAGTAGTGTGTTACCAACACTATTTTGGCCACAGATGCAAAGCACAGCCACATAACATACTACTATGAAGAAATTTTCTTATTTCTCTCATTGCTGGTTGTTTACACATCTTCATGCTTTTCTTAGCATATTTTTTCCAGCAGTATCTCCAGTTTCCAGCTGAGTTGGTTTCATCACCATTTCATACGCTGTGTATCCACTAAATGATCCATAGTTAAGTGACTAAAGTTGACAGTGATGGACTTAAGAGCTAAGACCGCACTCAGGCTTAAGAAGGGCAGAGCTCGCATCACTGAGTTTTTCTTTCAGGTTGACTGCACCAGTTAAGTTTTATAACTTATGAAGGTTTATCTGCAGAATGAGGGCTAAGAACATTTTAGTAACAAAATGTCGGGTGCTAGAGGATTTGGATTTGTTCTGTGCACTCTTTGTGCTGTTTCTACCCTTCACAAAGGCTTTATGTTGGATCTTCTGCTTGAGGGCTTCAGCTTACATCCTTTAAGACTAAACCTCCTAGCCCCCATCAAATGTACTGTGAAACCCATAAAATGAAAACATGTAGCCTAGCAGGTTTTATTCTTTTTAAGGTAGGCTGGTCTTTGAACAATATAAAAATGAGCTTTGTTGCTCCAAACATGCCCTGCTTTTGCCTGAAGAAATGCCATAAATAATACATCTAAAACCAAACACGGTTTGTCATCTACAAACTTACATTAAGGAGGCAACCAGCCCAGCACAATCAAACTAAATGGCATTGGTTTGCTTTGTGTGCTTCACTGTATTTGGTCTTTTGTTTTTGCCTGCTACGTCTCCTCATTATAAAAGACTTTTTCCATTCTAATGAACTAGGATATAGGATGCTGCCCACATTAAGGAAATTAAAATTAGTAGCTAACATCAGAAAGCTTCCAAGACCTCACTTGAGAGTCCTGAATTATGTGGTATGCCGTTGTGTGAGATATGTCCTCTGCTGAAGTCTAGTAAGATTATTTTGATAGTATCTTCTTTCTTCCCCCTGCTGTTTTACTAGGTGCAAAGCAGGCTTTTAGTATCCTTTCTGTCAGTACAAATAATTAAAAATAAAATCATCTTTTAATGACTTGTTAACAGTAGTGTGCAGTATTAGTACTGTATTGAATTTTCTAAAAAGAGGGCATATATTCTGATATCAGAATAATTTTCAGCTCATTTTGCATCCGATTTTACTTTTCTCCTTGTGTGTATTTTGAACTGGTCTTCACACGAAAAAGCTGTGTGTTCCAGTTTTGTTTATATTTTAACAAATTTCCAAATTTCTCTTTTCTACATTCTTAGGGTAGAATAGTCTTACAAAGACTTTCAGGCTGTCAGCAGTGATATTTTTGAGATGCTTTGTCTACCGATTAATTGTTTTCTACGTTGACTACCATTGTCAGATCTGAGTATTACACCTAAGTTCAGTCAAATGGGTGAAGTATAGGGCAGTGTATTCACTTCTGTAAATCCAGGTATCTTGAGACTTTGAATGAATGTGTATAGCGGGTTTGCTGTAGGAGCAGTTAAGCTTTCCAGATAAGGTGTACCAGAGCTAAGATAAATTCAAAAGCTGAAAATCCATTTTAAATGTGAGAAGATGATCATGTGTAAGATTGGGGCTTTTTTTCCTGGACTACTTTATGAAAAATTTTAACCCTTAAACAAGAATCTTGCCTGCATCTGAGTATCACAAATAATATTTTATGGTAATGTTACTTTTGTTGAAAGATAAATAACTGCTCAGACTTATTCTGTGCCTCTGTTTATATAACAAGTTATTAGCTACAACCTGCACATTTATAAATGTAACTTCTCTGTGTGGTAGTTCTAAATGAATACATGCTATATTACTAAAATAGACTAGGCATGTAATTTGCAGAACAAAATCTTAGACTTGTCCAGGTGACTTTAATGGGACATAGGTTTCATGCTAAAGTGCTAAAAGTACAGTCACTTTAAAATATATTGTAATTACAGACAATTTTGTGTATTTTATAAATTTATGTATATTTAGTGGAATTAAATTGTTTTGTTTACTGTAGTCTCATTCTATGTTGTATTTCAGGTTCTCATTAAAAGTAATTAATTCTGTCCTATTAACTTTTTTTTTTTTTTTTCATATCCTCTTGGGTCCTGAAAGATAGGGCCAGCAAACTTTTGGAATTAGTAAAGAATGCCAATAGACATTGTCTCTTCTTTGTAACTGTGAAAATGTTCACGTGTACATGGCTTTGAAGTGGATTCTTCCTGTAAGAGGTTGTCTTAACATCTGAGTTTGATTTTTTTTTATTGAGCCTAAAAAGTATTGCTTGACTGAAGCAGCATATTGCATATAAGTTCAGTAAAAACAACAACAAAACAAACAAACAAACAAAACCCTGTGTGAAGCTTTTTCCATTATTCCTTTTTTTTTTTTTTTTTTTTTATTTTAGTCTTTATTTGTCTACTGGTTCTGTTTGACTAGTGAATTCATCAAATACTGGCTAATTGGTTAATTGAATATCAGAATTATTTAATTCTCAGTTTCAGTGTGCTCAGTGTTGCAGGCAGAAGTATAAGCATTGTTTTCAAATTTTATTTGTTATTTTTTATCAGCTGTATTTTGTTGGAATGATAAAATTATGTGTGAGCATTTCCTTCTTATTCTTTTTTTAGCATTTGTTGATGTCCAGACACTACAGCTGTGCTTGACCATTAGTTGCTTTCTTTATTCTTAATTAGAAAATTGTGTTCCAGACATGTTCTAGTTGACCATAATTTTCTGTAAGTCTTAGGGAGGCCAGTGAGTGATCTCCTGAACACTGAGCAGTCTGAGCTAACCAACCTGAATGACATCTTCAGCAAAAGCTGATGAAGATTTCTACAGAAATTTACAGAGATTGCCGCTATTTTAAGGCTTAATTTCTCCACTGAGGTTTTTCTAACCTTTTCATAGGTGATATTTTATTATTCACTATCATTTGATTGACTTGCCGAGGTGAGCAGCTCCCTAGAGGCGCCTTCAGCACCGGAGCGTTGCGAAGACACTGCGTCCACCAGGCTCGGCTGTGAACTGCCACCAGGGGCAGTCCCAAGGCCTCCTCAGGCCTTGCTCGGGAGCCGGCCGTGCTGCTGACGCTACCGCTGACTCATAGTGACCGCCGCCCGGGGACCGCGGCGGACGGAGCAGGCGGAGAGGCAGGAGAGCGGGCGGGATGGTGAGCGCTCGCCGCGGGGCTGGGTGCAGCTCTGGCAGCTCTGCGCTGGCTGCCCCGGCCGTGTCATCGTCGGCACCCACGCGGAGCTGGTGAAAGGCGAGGCTGCAGCGCAGACCTCAGGGTGCAAGAAAGAGCTACTTCAGCCGCTCCAGCCGAGGAGTTAGCTTTATTCGGAGCTCGGCTCAGATGCTGCTATAGCATTCGCCAATAGTATGGGGAATAAATAAGATGTATTAGAGATGCGTGCACGTCTAGAGGGATATGACATCATTGGCATCACAGAAATATGGTGGCATGGCTCCTGTGACTGGAGTGTTGGAATGGAAGGTTGCAGGCTCTTTAGGAAAGACAGGCCAGGCAGATGGGGAGGGGGTATAGCTATTTATGTCAATGACTGGCTGAAGTCTATGGAACTCTGTCTGGGGATGGGTGATGGGCCAACAGAGAGCTTGTGGGTCAGGGTCAGAGGGAGAAACTCAACCATCAAAAGGAGCATGACCAGAAGGTTGAAGGAGGTGATCCTGCCCCTCTACTGTGCTTTTATGAGACCCCACTTGGAGTATTGTGTGCAGTTCTGGTGTCCTCAACATAAAAAGGACATGGAACTGTTGGAACAAGTCCAGAGGAGGGCAACGAGATGCTGTGGAGGCTGAAGCACCTCCTGTATGAAGACAGCTAAGAGAGTTGAGGAAAATCTATATCTGATGGGGGCCTATAAGGGTGCTGGGGAGGGACTTTTCATCAGGGACTATAGTGATAGGACAAGGGGTCATGGGTTTGAACTTCAGGAGGGGAAGTTCAGACTAGATATAAGGAAGAAGTTCTTTACTGGGAGAGTGGTGAGGCACTGGAATGGGTTGCCCAGAGAAGTGGTGAATGCTGCATCCATGGCAGTGTTCAAAGCCAGGTTGGACAGAGTCTTGGGTGATGTGGTCTAATGTGAGGCATCCCTGCCCAAACCATTCTTCTGTGATTCTATTTACCAAAGTGTTTTTCTTCTTTTTGTGAGGAAGAGTTATCATTTTATTTATTTGTACATATAAGTAAAATGGGTAGGAAGAAATTTAGTTGGACCTCTATTTGAAGATGAACACAGATGAAAAGTATTCACCACATAAAAATTACCAAGAAATTGGAATTCTTCAATTACAGCAGAATATGTTGGAGTGGCTTCAGTTTCTGGAGTTGATGCAATATGAAATACTGTAATAAAGTTTCTTTTACAGTACAATGAAATCACAAGGTTTGAAGCACATTTTCTGCTTACCAAGACATTTTTTCTAAAGAATAATTTGTAGGTGAAAATGAGAACCCAAAGAGGATTTCTGGATATTGGCAAGTGTGAAACTAACATTAAAAGCAACGGATTGCAGTTTAGTAACTGGCATTGAAGCTTCCTCTGGAAGACTTCTGTCCAAGATGTTCTAAGCAAGGACAAGTCTAAGTCTACCTCCTAAATATTGCCTGTTAAAATGCTGGGCAAAAGAAAGGTTTTCTTATCTCCTCATGCAGCTCATTCTTTGCAAAACTTTTCCTGCCACTTCTGTATCATATGACTATAATTACAAGGTTATAGCCCCTTTAAACAAAGATAAGAGAAATTTTAATTCCTCTCCATATGTAGTCAAGTCCTTGTTTCCTTTGCTAAGAAAATTTCATCAGCAAAGCAACTAGAAAAGAAAACCGAACAGTGCTAATCCAAAAGTCTAGTATTGTAGCAAAATGTTCTTTAAACATAAACTCAAGGCATAAGAATTATCAGAGTAGCATGTGTTATGTAAATAAAACTCTTTATAACAGCTTCATGTCAGCTAAAGAGGTACCATATATCATGCCTAGCCCATTGCTAGGTGAAGAGGTTTCTGTACAAGAGAGGGACAGGTGCCAGGGCTTGTCAAAAGATCTTGTCATCAGTCTGCTGCTTAACATTCAGAAAGCTTTAATTTGTGGACAGTCTGGACCTTTCATAAGGTTTATGTTTTAAGTAAGTTAGTGCAAAGGGAATGGTGTTTGAGAAGTGGTGGACAGAAGTAAATGGCCTGGGATTTTTTTTGTTGGTATGTTTTTTCTTACACAGTTACCAATTACTTTGAGGTTGCTTTCTTTTGCTAATAATGCTATTTTTAGTTAGTTACAGACTGTAGCAGAGTAATTCTTAAATCTTTCTGTTGGTGAGTATATTACACAGACGTTAATAGTTGCATCTTACTTTTATAATCCAGGCAGAGAAATGTGAAATAGCAGATGTTCATCTCAATCTTTCTATTTCAGCATCCTGTCATTCCAAAGAAAAGCTTTAAACTCACTTATGGAGGGTGAGAGAGGGGAAGAGATTTTCATACTCAATTTCTGGGAAGCTTTGTGAGAGACTTCACTAGAAGGAAACACTGCAGTATTAAACTATAGCAGGGAGAAAAGATTGAAATCTTCAGAAATCATTATTCAGACGACTCAGTGCTTTTGTAAAAGGCACTTGAGAAATGTCGCCACCCTAAAATTTAAAATGGCCTTACTGTCTTCATAAATAACTTCTGGGGAAAATGAAGTACGATGCAACATGCTGCTTATACAGCACAGAAAATTTATGTCTTGCATAAAATAAAGTCTGAGTATTGTAATACTTGTTCAGTGAATCCAGTTTTCTCTCTGTGAAAGGAAAAAAAAATAGAAATAAGCAATAATTTCTGCTCTGTTTATCAGACAGAAAAGATTTGAATAGCAGTAGCTTAAATCAAGTATCTGGAAAGAGGATTTATTTATGTATCAGTGTACTGACAGCTGACCCCTTTGAGGCCATCCATGTTCAGCACTTTCAGTCTGAGGCTTCTAATGAATAAATGTGAGGAAAGCAACCTTTTGCACATTTTGGATGACTAATACCAAGGGAAGAATGTGGTGCTTATTCCTGACAGCTGCCATTACAGAACCATAATTTCTGACATAATTTCTGATAAAATACCATCAAAATTAGAGTTGAGGAAAGATAGCTTAATCAAATCAAGCATCTAGATATTATTTGTCAGAAAAACAATATATATAACAGTTGGATTGCCTTTTGTTACTGCAGATCCACATGGATTTTTTGGTTGTTTGGTGGGTTGTTTTTTTTTATTTAAAGCAGAGGATCAAATTTCAGTGATACTTTCCAAAAGTTGCATGTAAAGAAGGGCTTTTTTTTTTTTCTCTATCACTAAATGAAGACATCTGAAACACTTTTGTATTTTGGTGATTTATTGTTTTAATTTTTCATTACAATATCTACTACAGATGGATTACAAACTGCAGGTTTTACTGAGTCAGAGTACCTATGTAATCAAAATGGAGAAAAATGTCTTGCTTTTTGTTTTTCTTAATAAATCCTAGAGTCTTAACCTTAATTTTTTTTTCTTTTCAACTTTTTATTTTTCTCTTTTCAAAAGAAAATCTTTAGAAAGGTATTAGAAATTTTATAGGAAATCAAAAATATTTGGACTTCTTGCAAATTGTAGTAATTGAAAATCTGCCATCATTTTGCTGTTGGTTTTTTTTTTTTTTTTTTTTGATGTAGAAACATACTATGTATTTCAGTGATCTGTTAGTTTGCATTTTAAGGAAACTATATGATTTTTTTTCCAAGTCATCCCAGAACTGCATATGAAGTGAATTCAAAGATTTTATTCTGATGAAGCTATTTAATAGTGATTTTACTAGGTTTAAAAAATTGAGCAACAGTGATGGAATGTGATTACCTTTTCCCTAGGTTTCTCATAGTCTTCTTTGAAACCTTTGTCTTTATTTTCCTTCAGTATAAGTGAATGATGTGCTTTAAAAACTGCTTAGAGATGGAGTCTATTATGTAATAATTAAACTGAGTTTAAGAAGCTCAGTCAAGACCCTTTAAATAGGTGGCCTGATTTTTCAGAGCAAAATGATCACCCAGTTGTTCGATCCAGATATGGAAACTTCGAAACTGGGAAAATAATTTTGTCTAAATACAGTTTTAGGTTCCCGGTTTTAGACCTATTCTAAAGCAGTTCATCTTACTAGGTGGATCCTTTTATTGTAGTATGTCACAAACTATGCCTCAATTGTGGAAACAGGGTACTTGCAAATTCATAAGTCCAGGGTGTTCTATTTGTATCTTGATTTGGGGGTGAGAGGTAGGAATGTCCCAGCCCAATGAAAAGGACACTTGTGGAAACCCAGTCCAACAGCAGGATGTTACATTCCACAGGTGCCCTCCTGAAGGGTCAGGGTTGGGCATAGCATAATGTGCGTCCAGGTGAATACAAAGGCAGAGTTAATTCATCTGGGTTAAATGCCTTTTTGGAGTCATAGTTGTGATGGTTCTTAACTAAATTCTCTCTTATCTGATGAATAAAAGGCAAGAGCTTTCTCACTTCTGCCCCCGCCTGTGTTGGTAATATGTGTTATTACTGTATCAATAAAATCTGAGTGATTGTGTAGCCACCACAATTAATAACCGAAAGTATAATGTTTATGTAATACTAGTAAGGAATTTGTGTGAAATTTATTTAAAGACAATTTTGAAAAAAAAAACCCAGAACAGCTAAACAACAAAACTGTGATGAGGGTTCAGTTCAGCAAACTCAGTTTTCAGTCCAAAACAGTAGTAAGTCTTCTATAACCATATCTAACAGCCAGAAACTCTATATAACTCATCATATTGAACTTTGATAGCTGTTAGTAGACAAATCTATGCAGTTGGTGTAGACTGTTTGAGCAGACAGAACTGTAACTTGGTGCTGGCAAATCCCGGGAACAATGAGGCTTCGGTAGGAAACTTGTAATCTGTAGATTGATGTTGTTGTTTACAAAGGTGTGTTCCAGATGTGGCAATGCAAACGATTCGTGTTGTTCAAAACAGCAGTGGACCTTCCCCTCTGACCAGCGCTCTTCCCATGTTGCCTACTCCACTTTCTGCTGTACAGTGCTAGGAAAGGAGCCTATATTAATGACAGGAGTAGGTGTTCTGCGCTAAAAGGCTTTCTGTATGCTGGTAACTCAGATTGTGTCATGCATAGCTGTAATTTGCTTCAGATTTGTGCTGAATCACAAGAAAAATTTCAGATGTGTTATTTGATATACTATACGTATGCAAAGCTGCCAAAACACAGCATCACTGTTCCGGACATTCTGAGTATTTTCCTAACACAGTAATAGTATATACATTTACTCAAAGCCTAGAAGTAAATGGAAAAATGTGTGCACACAATTGTCTGTTATTTCAGTAGTGCACATCTCTTTGTTAAAATATATGCTGTTTTTACGGGTATAACATTAATATTTCAACAAAAATACTTTATTGATTCTTTAGCTCTTTATGTACATGAATTGTCAGGACTTTCATTTTTTAACATGTACCAGGACAACTGCTAGGTTGTACTAGAGCGCAGTTGTACTCTTGTTGTACTAGACAGAACTCCAGCTGCAGATAGCAAATGCTTTGATCTAACTAACAAGGCAGTCTTTGTGCTTGGAGCTTGTTTATTTCTTGAGGACTATAATTTAACCCTCCAGTCCACATATGTCTGTAAACCTCAGCAGTATGCTTATTGCATGTGTTACTGACAGAGGAGATCTGTAATATCAAAAGGAGGTACAATACTCTCCTTACTTTTTTTCCTATAAATTCTTTAAAGAAAAAAAAAATTAAGAAAGAAAATGTTTTCTCTGCATGGAATTCACACCAGAAGGGCCAGCTCAACCTTCTGTTACTTAGGCATTGCATCAAGGCTCAAGGAGATTCACAGAAGTTTCTGCAGGTCTCTGCAGAATTTTCCTCCTGTTTGAAATACTGGTTATAATAAAGATGAATGATTATTAATATTTACTTGTTAGGTGTGCTGACACTCATAGCTGTGCATGGATGCTGTAGTTTGCATATCGATTTTTGGTGTGAAGTTTCCTTTGCCAGCTTAGGTGTACTGCTCACACCATTCTCTTTAATGCCTGAATAAATAATGTGTGTGGTTTATTAAATACAAAATTAAAATAAAAGTGAAGATAGGCTCGTAAGGTGGCACTTCTTATGTACTAGTTTAGGGGTGGATATAAATATTAAAAAATTCAGATGATTGTAGCTCAAGTATTTTGAGTAACATTTATTCCAGTGGCCATCTCTGAATTCATATTGATAATTATTTTAATAGGAATAATCACAGAATCACAGAATCACAGAATCCCAAGGGTTGGAAGGGACCTAAAAAGATCATCTAGTCCAACCCCCCTGCAAGAGCAGGGTAACCTACAGTACATCACACAGGAACTTGTCCAGGCGGGCCTTGAATATCTCCAGTGTAGGAGACTCCACAACCCCCCTGGGCAGCCTGTTCCAGTGCTCTGTCACTCTTACAGTAAAGAAGTTCTTCCTGATGTTAACGTGGAACTTCCTATGTTCCAGTTTACACCCATTGCCCCTTGTCCTATCACTGGATATCACTGAAAAAAGCCTAGCTCCATCATCCTGACACCTACCCTTCACATATTTGTAAACATTGATGAGGTCACCCCTCAGTCTCCTCTTTTGCAAGCTAAAGAGACCCAGCTCCCTCAGCCTCTCCTCATAAGGGAGATGTTCCACTCCCTTAATCATCTTTGTGGCTCTGCGCTGGACTCCTTCAAGCAATTCCCTGTCCTTCTTGAACAGAGGGGCCCAGAACTGGACACAATATTCCAGATGCGGCCTCACCAAGGCTGAGTAGAGGGGGAGGAGAACCTCTCTTGACCTACTAACCACTCCCTTTCTAATGCACCCTAAGATGCCATTTGCCTTCTTGGCCACAAGAGCACATTGCTGGCTCATGGTCATCCTCCTATCCACCAGGACCCCCAGGTCCCTTTCCCCTTCACTACTTTCCAGCAGGTCAACCCCCAACCTGTACTGGTACATGGGGTTGTTCTTCCCCAGATGCAAGACTCTACACTTGCCCTTGTTAAATTTCATCAAGTTTCTCCCCGCCCAACTCTCCAGCCTGTCCAGGTCTCGCTGAATGGCAGCACAGTCCTCTGGTGTGTCAGCCACTCCTCCCAGTTTTGTGTCATCAGCAAACTTGCTGAGGGTGCACTCAGTTCCCTCATCCAGGTCATTGATGAAAATATTAAACAGCACCGGTCCCAGCACCGACCCCTGAGGAACTCCACTAGTCACAGACCTCCAGCTAGATTCTGCGCCATTGACCACAACTCTCTGCCTTCTTCCTTTCAACCAGTTCTCGATCCACCTCACTACTTGATCGTCAAGCCCACACTTCCTCAGCTTATCTATGAGGATGCTGTGGGAGACAGTATCAAATGCCTTACTGAAATCAAGAAAAACCACATCTACCGCTCTACCATCATCCCTCCACCTAGTCACTTCCTCATAGAAGGCTATAAGGTTGGTCATACATGACTTCCCCCTCATAAAACCATGTTGGCTGTTCTTAATGACCCCCTCATCCTTGATATGCCTAGTGATGGAGTCAAGAATAAGTTGTTCCATCATCTTTCCAGGGATGGAGGTAAGGCTGACCGGTCTATAATTACCCGGGTCCTCCTTCTTGCCCTTCTTATAGATTGGTGTGACCTTTGCCATCCGCCAATCCTCAGGCACCTCGCCCATTTCCCACGACTTACCAAAGATGATGGAAAGTGGCCTAGCAATGACCTCCGCCAGCTCCCTCAGCACCCGTGGGTGCATTCCATCCGGACCCATCGATTTACAGATGTCCAGTTTGCATAGCTGATCCCTAACCCAATCCTCATCTACCAAAGCAAACTCCTCCTTTGTCCTGACTCCTTCTGGGGCTATAGAAGTCCGGGGCCCTCGGGGAGAGTCTGCAGGAGTAAAGACAGAGGCAAAGAAGGCATTCAGCACCTCTGCCTTCTTTATATCCTCTGTCTCCAGGGTACCCACTTCGTTCAGCAGTGGGCCTATATTGCCTCTTGTTTTAGTTTTATTTGCTATGTATTTGAAGAAGCCCTTTCTATTGTCTTTAACCCGACTAGCAAGATTGAGTTCCAAGGAGGCCTTAGCTGTCCTAATTGCCTCCCTACATCCTCTAACAACTGTCCTATATTCCTCCCAAGTGGCCAGCCCCTCCTTCCATAATCCATAGATTCTCCTTTTCCACTTGAGTTTGCCCAGCAGCTCCTTGTTTAACCACGCCGGTCTCCTAGATCCCTTACTTGACTTCCTATTCATTGGGACGCTCCGATCCTGAGCTTGGAAGAAGCGGTCCTTGAATGCTAACCAACTATCTTGAGCCCCTTTACCGCCTAGTACACCTTCCCATGAGACTTCCCTTAGCAGTTGACTGAAGAGGCCAAAGTTGGCCCTTCGGAAATCCAGAACTGTGGCTTTGCTAGGTATTCTATTCCTCCCACACAGGATCCTAAACTCCACCATCTCATGGTCACTGCAGCCAAGGCTGCCATTGACCGTCACCACTTCGACCAAACCCTCCTTGTTGGCGAGTACTAAATCTAGCAGCGCTGCTCCCCTAGTTGGTACGTCCACCATTTGCATTAAGAAATTATCATCAATGCACTCGAGGTCAATGAAGTAGCTTCCATGATCTTCAAGAGATCTCCATAAAAGCTGTGTTTACAGATGTTGCTTGAACAATAAATCTGATTCTTCTAAGAGAAATTTCCAAGAGGGTAATAATATCTAGAGCTAGCTGCCAGTTTAGCTGTATATTCTTAAAGTTTTAAGTCACAGCAACTCCAAAGATGTAACTGCAGAGATTAACCAAATTGCATAACAAAAAATCCTTAAATAATTTCAAATCAATCATAACAAGAAACTGAAATATATTATAGAAGATGCTTGGAAAGAAAGGGTATATGTGCATAATACAGCATCTAGCACAGGGGTTATTCTGTTGCATGTGGCCTGTTTCAACTTGATCAAAATCAGAAGTACAATAACATAGTCATTATTCTAGTTCTGTGAAGTGTGTACAGGAATAAAAAGAGAAGATATTAGATCATTTTCTTCTGCTTTATCTTTTTTTCTGAGTTTCATTTTTCGTTTCGTCTACAGAATAAGACTTTATCTCCTGACATAAGTAAGATTAAAGATCTGCTGAAGTAAAAATACTTCAGTGAGACAAATCGGTTAACTTGCCACATATCAAGCCATTTTATAAATTTGTTTGACCTTTTAAGTAAAAGAAATAATATTAATATTGCACTTAACTGGTATTAAATAGTGTTTGTCATTAACAGGTTACTGAGAGTATTACAGTTCTGTAACTCTTAATGAATCTCTAACCAGAAGTTCAAAAAAATGCTCTAAATAATGTTCGTTAATTTATTTGATAATTAATGAAGTGTATAAGAAGGGCATGCTTCCTTGAACAGTCAGATTAAATAAATATACCCTGTTTCTTTGTAATAATTTTAGGTCTATCAAAGTCAAATATCATCAGCTTTCCTTGATATTTTTTGAACGTAACTGCTTCTCCAGAGAAATAAAATGCAGGCTGAACCTACTTAGACTTCAGTGAAGTGCCCGTGTAAAAGGATGGGCTTTATTATCCATGAAGTGATGAATTAATCCAGTCATGTCAGTGCTAGTACTGTCTCTCCGTTAACTTCTAACTGCAGCAGATCCGTAATAGTTATACTGATAAATAACCTCCCATAGGCTTTGCACTCAGTGTCTTATCCCTACTCCATTAATGCACATGCCATGAGATTAGCCAGTTTGGAAAAAAATAGTCCTAGTCCACATATATAGTCCATAAGTGGTGGAGTGTTTATCACATTGATAATCCACTTAAATTGTTATTATTTTCACTTTGAATTTGTGGCTTATTTTCAGTTTGAAGTGTAATTGCATGTGTAAGATGTGACATCTTGTTATTCCTTTTTCTGATAGATTTTAAAAAATCAAGTTGATTAAATTCCTTTGCCTTCTGTCGCATGATGTATTTTAGGCTTTTATATGTTTTTCTTGTGCCTTCTCTGTTTTTCAATGCCAGTTATAAATTATAGATGTTCAAACTTGGTTATGTGATTCTAGAAGAGATCTCAGTAACAACCTGTGCAGAACTTCAGGAGAGTCTTTAGAAGACTTCTGTGTAGGCAGCAAGAGATGAAATTCCTTTGGGGCAAGCACAAAGTATATCATTCCAGTGTTTTTTTATAACCACACTTACTCTGTGGTTCTGAAGGTGTCCTGGCATTCAGCACTTGGAAGAATTTTTTGGCCTTACAAGACTCCATAGAATTGGCATTTTTTTTCATATCCCGTCATAATCCATTAGTGAGACCTCTGCTGCTGACATAAATGGCCTCATCAAAGAGGTAAAATCACATGAGTTAAATGAAATGCATAAATCCTTTCCTCTGGACCCTTGACTTCTTTCTTACTGGTCGTAAGGAATAGTTTCTACTACTGCTGCTCCAGACAGTCTTTGTAAGCACTGAAGCAAGGCCTGTCTGTGTCCAAGTATATCAGTTGCTCAGCTCCTACTTCCCAGTTACCCAAGTGTTTCCATCTGGAACCAAAAAAAAAAAGTCTCTTATCTCTTCCTTTACACTTCAACAATATTTTCAAGCTAATGTTTCCAGATCAGCATATGAAAAGACTTACTTGTATTTCAGGGTGCTCAACATAACATCTTTTAACTCCTGAGAAGAGCAGTGAATTCAGAGCAATTCTTAATTATCTGTTGACCATGGGCATCCTTGTCAGGGCCTTTGAGCCTTCCTCTGAACTGTATCAGGTGTCAGCACATGAACAAAAGAAAGCAGTACTACTGCCAGGTGACACATTAGGGCTTATAACTAACAAGCCTCATTTGCTCTGTGAGCATCTCATCTTCAGGCAAATTGCTTACTGTTTTAATCTCTAGTAACTTTTCTGTATGTTACTCAATTTTTTCACATGCATGTTAATTTGTGAGTTAGACCTTCTCATGACTCAGCAGTAATTTGCTCAAATGCAGTCACCTAGTCAAGTCCAAACAACACTGTGCAGAACTTCAGAAGCTACTTTATAGCTGAGTAGGTTGGCAATAGTACAAAGTCACAGACTTGTGAAGTGCTCATAAACTGAAATAATAGACTGGATAATTATCTTAGGCAGGAGTATGAGAAACTCATAGAGTTGTTAACCTGACTCTTTGTAGTATGTGTGATGTTTGGATACAGTAAACATTAAAAAACCCTAATACTTTCTCAACTATTATAGTTTCTCAACTATAACAATTCAGTAAAATTTAACTAGGTAAGAAATTTAACTTGCCTGTATTTTTTGCTGAGATCATTCAGGATTAAGAGAAGATTGTAGTAATACTATTGTAGCCATCATTACCTAAAGATAAAAACAATTTGAGACTGATAGGAAGTTAGTATGTGTACATATATTTGATTAAACAAATCAAATAAAGCATATGGGAGGTTGTGAGTGCTCCATCCCTGGCAGTGTTCAAGGTGGGGTTGGATGAAGCCTTGGTTGATGAAGCCTTGAAGATGGTTTAGTGTGAGGTGTCCCTGCCCATGGCAGGGGGGTTGGAACTAGATGATCTCCAGGTCCTTTCCAACCCTAACTATTCTATGATATTCTGTGATATTTGGCTAGGCAAACTTCTAGGGTGTGGAAAAAAACAAAGCTTGGAAAGTCAAAAAAGTCCATTCAGGTCTGAAAAGCAGTAAGCCTCATGAATAAAACGACCTCAGAACAACCTTCGATAGCTCAAATAGAGACAGAAAGGGAATTGAAGTGTTAAGGAACTGGTCTTCCATGAGAACGCAGGAAAATAGGTTATTTTCTCTGGAAAATGTAAGAGGGTGCTTAGAGGTTAGAGTGCAAATATCTACTGAGAGTGTTCTGGTTTTAATTTTCATTGTTTATTTATTTATTGTCTTGTTAGAGCCCCATATACAAAAAGCATAGGTGTCCTATCAGTAATTGACTTAGAAGCCTTGGTCTGCAAAACGCCTGATCACACAAGAGCCACTCAACTGCCTAAAGCTAATTCTAAATGAATGAAATATATATATACACATATATATATATGCACACTGATAGCTTTAAACCAAAGTTCACTAGAATAATAATGAAGAACATGTTATTCAGTTTTATATTCTTGAGCAATTTATCTAACCCAAATGCAGCAGAGAGGGTATGAATGGAGGGTGTAGGAGTAGGCAGCTTCACAGAGCTGGCTAGGCTGCTTTGCTCTGCTTTGAATTGCTTGCCTTTGGATTTTTTTGATATATTGTATGGGGAGAAATTTTACAGTGTAGGGAATTCAGACTGAATTACTGATTTGTACTGATATTTAAGCCATGGGCATTAGCATCTCTGGCCTATTATGATATCTATGTTTTAAGCTTAGATTTGCTAGACATCCGGAAAGGTATCCTTTTGCATTCGTTATACCAGTCCACCAAAACAGAGTGCTCAACAGCATACAAACCCTGGTGGACCTTACAGCCTGATTTGGAAGAACTTCTGCTAGTTTAGGTAGTAAAGATTTTTAATAGGTGTTTTCCTACATGTTACAATTGCATTTGTTTTCTGTATTTGCTTTTGAAACCCCATACAAATTCACCAATTTAGCATGCAGAAATTAGGCTAGATAAATTCTTTTCAAAGCAACAAAGCACCTGCAGACTTCTCTGTAGCAATGGCGCTCATTTTTACCTTTCTACTCAATCTAACTGTCAATTTTTATGAAATTTTCAGGAACCAGGAATACCTGAGTCACAACCCTTATGTCAGATTTGTTTACATTTGACTAATGGGTTCAAAAGCTGTTGTGGGATGATCTGTCGGATAGATGTGGCACTCCTACAAGCTGCATTTCTTTTGGGCTAAACCCACTGATCATTTTTTTCCAGCAGGAACCAATAAGCATTTATTTCTTTTTAATCCATTTCTATACAAAACAGTATCTATATTTATTCTTTAAACTTTTTCAGACCTGGGTATGATTCTGATTACATAGTATAATTGAAGCCTTAAAGTCTGTTTTAGAGCTGCAAATCATTATAGGTTTATTTATGTACAGTTTATTAATAGCATAGCACAGATTACCAAGAGGCATCTTCCATGATGATGAAGGAGAACATGCATACTGCACACTTTCAAAATGTGAGGTATGTGAATGTGCAGCAAATGAAGTCTTCCTTCTGATTTGTAATGGTGAAAATGTGACTTCTTAAGCTTCCTACATAACTGTTTCTCTTTTGGAGGTACTATTCATGTAGGAGAATAGGAACAGTTGTCTCTGCAAAGAGACTCCAGTTTTATCTGCCTTCACATTAAGCATGCAAGGACAGAAATAATTTTTTTCCCTCCTAACCAGTTTAGATTGTGAAGCACTCAAACACCAAAGCTCTGGCTCTAACTGGAACATATGGGCACTGCTTAATTGCAAATGCACAATAATGCCTGTTTAAATTATTGTGCATTAGCTTCTTGCCTAAGGAGGTTGCTCTGATTTTAGCTTTGCGATACAAAATGATGCCATGTGCCTAGATAGGTCTTTAGGTCTTTTGAGAAGGGGCACAAAGGTGTAGAAAAGTCTTCCTTTGACCCACTAAGGAGATTATTCTTACCTAGAGTCTAGTTTGCACATCAGAATAATTTTGATCTTATTTCTAGTTGCAATTGGCTCTGAGATTCTCCTGTTTGTGCATCTCACCGTGATTATAAACCCGTCTCAGAAACAACCATTATCCTTGAGTTGTCAGCCATGTTGCCGCTAACACCCTCATTTACCTAACTGCTCGCGCAAGATATTTAACTTGCAGCCACTGAGGTAGGCAGCTCCTCTGTACACATTTTATATTTCAAATCAATACTTATCAAAACCAGTCAGCAAAATCTTGCTTCTTTCCTTTCTCCTCTTGCCTCCATCTTTTCATTTTGTGCTAGCTTCTGCAGATGTTAGTCCCAGCCAGACCTCTACTGGCTGCTTATCAGTACAGCCTGGCTGCCTCTGTAGTAAGTTTCAATATACACTGAATTTTTCTGGGCTCCTCTCAAGTCTGGCATGGAGAAAATCAAGTTGGAATGGTAAGTGCTGAGGTAAGTACTACAAGAACCACACAGTTATTAATGCTTAGGGTTGCACAAGAGCTTAAGTCTGGACACACTGCTAAAACCAAACTGTCTCTATGGGTTTGTGTCACAGCCGGACAGAATTTATAAGCCCTCTTGGCACCTAGTATTCTGGAAAGTATGATGTAAAAGCTGAGCTGGACTGACAGGATGAGTGCTTATCCAGAACTGATAGATTCTGGGTAAATACTTCTACTGTGTATTTTTTAATTAGTTCCCCAGTACCCATACTGTTAGAATTATTCATTATCCACAGTGTCCAGTATCCCAGGTAGAAGTGGACTGACTAGTGAGGGACAGCAGAAATCCAAACATATTAGCCATATATGCTATCTAGAGACTCCCATCTCTACAGTAGGCACAAAGTAACAGTCGTTAATATTTGGTATACTAATATCAGGCAGTGGTTGTCTGTAATGGTCTGCGAGTGTCAAAAGTGGCCTGTGAAATACACAGCTAGTGGGCATGAAAATTAGATGCAAATCAAGCAGCTGCTCTAGCACAGAGTAGTATTTATGGAGTAGAAGTGCATCAACAGGTGTGCTTAATGTCAGTAATAGGTGTCTGGAAAGACTTGCGGAACTAGTGTTGCAGGACTAGCAGAGTACCTACAGAGCAGTGGTTGAGCAAGGGACATGAGGGTTTTAAGAATGGATACTGGAGCTTGCAAGAAGTCACAGATACTACAAGGCAGCTTAGAATTAAGATGCTTAAACTAAGATAATGAGATGAGGACTGGGAATTTAAAACAAGGGGCATGAGAGAAGAGGTCTGAGCAGCATCTGATACCCTCCTCTGTCATTGTTCTTTCCTAGTGGGTGTCTTAGATACTGGGCTCTGTTGGGTTCTGTTAGATGTGAAATGGAGAATCCATAGAGGAGCTAGAGCAAAGTCACTGTCCCTTGTATGACTCCCATACAGATGAAAATGATAGCTTTTTTCTTTAAGCCAAAAACCTCAGATGAAATTAGTATCAGATCTTCAGATTACATGGGAAAGTTTAGTCATCTTACAAGACAAAAGCAGAAACCTGGCAATATACACAAGGTGTTACACTTACATGGCAGGCACACTGTTCTGGAAGTCCAGCTGTGTTCCCCTGCAAATATATCAATGCAAGAAAATTTGGAACACACGTGCTGGCAAAAATCAGCAGTTACCAAAGATGTTAGAGGTTTCTAGACTCTACTTTCTTCTCTGAGGTTTAGATTCTGTGTTCTAGTAATAAAGTTGTGGCTTGTTTCAAACTGTGAGCCATTATTCTTGTTGAAAATGCCCTTTGTAAATTATTTTTCAAAGGCAGAGCAATCCAGGGGTTATTTTTAGAGAATTTTTGTTTTGTTTTGCCTTTCCTGACAATGTGACCGGGTATTTTGGTAATAAAGTTACAAATAAATTTTTAAAATCCATACTAAAAGAAGGAACCTGATCATAGTACAGCTTTACTCAGCCTTTTTGCTTTTGTTATTTTGTTCTTTTACTGTCTCATATGATTTTTGTTCTCCTTACCCACAGAATGCGTGTTCTGACATTCCTCTTATCATTATGTTTCATCATCTCGTTGAAAGTAACTTGTATTAAAAATTAAGAATATCACCAGTGTGTACCAGCTTCTTAAGTATTATTGAAAGTCATGTTGCTAGTGATTGGTTTATCCAAAATGGTTATGAGCTGAGCTGTGAAAAGATGTTTTCTTTTTCTTCTTGCAGACTGCAACTGATAACCTGCATACAGATGATGAGCATGACCTCAGAGGAGATAAAGAAAGCTATCTCTGTGCAGTGTGCCTGGATGTTTATTTCAATCCTTACATGTGCTATCCATGCCACCACATCTTTTGTGAGCCTTGCTTAAGGATGCTTGCCAAAGACAATCCAGCCAGTACTCCATGTCCACTGTGTCGCACTACAATTGCCAGAGTCTTTTTCCAAACAGGTATCAAAATGCAAGTTTTTAAAATAGAGAAAAGTATTTGTGGCTTTTACTCTTGTATTTATGGCCTTAATAAATATGTAGTTTAAAGTATAGTAAGGCCCTGCTAAAAGGAAAAATAAATTAAAAACAGTATGCAATGGGCCACATCCAAAACGTATCCAGAACAAAATTTAATGAAGTTAATCCACTGTAAGGTCTTCTTTGCATTTAACTCCTCCTAGGACTATTCCATGCAGGCTTTCTTTAGTAGCAAGAAACTATCCTGGATGCATATTTTAAAACTTTTTTTATTTTTGAAGTGCGATTCTGATATTTTGCGTTTCGTCGGCTTCCTCTTGCTAAAAGCTCACAGACTCCAAACATAATAAACATTCTCTGAAACTATCCTACCAAGAAAAGCATTTTTAAAATTACTAACATAACGACACACAAAAAATTGTGCTTTTCTTGGTTTTATGTGTTTAATTTAGCTAAGAGTGGAAAGAAAGACTGGCAGAACTATATCCTCCTCACTAAATATCTTTTAAAATTCTCACTTCCTGGCCTCTTACACCCTCATCTCTAGTGTTCCTGACTTTTAGCAGTAGGAAAATGTGGTGGATAGGAGGTGTTTGATGTCAGAAAGGGTACGAGGATAGAAGAGGGTAAGCAGATGTAGATGGGATACCTGGAACAGCACAAGTCAGTCTTTTATACCTGGAGCTTAAAAAGGTAAATTCAAGCACCATGGACAAAATTGCAATATGATAACTGGAGCTGGGCCTTTTAGAGTTCTTAAAGTGTGCATAGACAGGTCACAAAGTAATGGAAATTACTCAGCCACGCAGGAGCATTTGTTTATTTTTGCATGCTGCAGAGATTGCAGCGATCCTCTTTAAACTGGGAGAGTGCTGTGATGATGACAGGTTGAGGATGCAGAGTATTGAAGTATGATATCACATTCATCAGTAGACCTGCCCAACTTGTATTTCTGTTTGTGCAGATTCTTGCTCTGCACAAGCTCAACTTTGTATAATTTGATGGCAGACCAGTTCAAAGAACCAACTGGGTTAAATAGGAATTCCTTTAGGTAGGAAGGAGGCATTTTTCAGACAAACTAACCAGCAAACCAGGATGGTTCAGTGTAGAGCTGTTGGTGGCCAGAAATACGGACTGACTATATCAGTACTGCAGCAGGGAAAATGGATGGAAAGCTGCAGCCTGAGCACTCTCAGCACCCTGCCTGGCTGGTGTGTAGAGGTTTCAAGCTGTTCTCATTTCATTTGCTTAATGTTTGATGCTCCTTTGGATTTGATATACAGATGAAGTGTGTTTCACCAGTAGATAATTACTTCTAGTTGTTTTTTGAGGGCTATTTAAATTAAAAAAAAATAAAAATAAAAAAATGCTACTTAACACGTTTGATGCAGCAAAATACTTCTGGGAGAGCACAAAGAGAAAATACAGATGCTTGCTAAAATGTATTTGCAAAACTTTTCAACACATTCAGAGTACTGCCATTTAAGTGAAATATTACCAGGATTATTTGCAAATTTTGGGTACTTAATATACAATGTGTACAATACGTGATGGGAGGGAATGAAGAAGAGGGAGCTGGACTCTTCTCACTGATGCCCACTGACAGTACAGGCAGTAGTGGTCACAAGCTGAAACACATGACATTCCATGTGAACACAGGAAAACACTTTTTCACTGTAAAGGTTGTCAGACAAGTTGTTCTGAAACGTTGTGGGGTCTCCATCCGTGGATACTCAAAACATAACTAGACACTCTGGGCTGCCGGCTGTAGCTGACCGTTTTTGAGCAGGGTGGGTTGAACAGAGCCTTAGGTGACATGGTTTAGTGTGAGGTGTCCCTGCCCATGGCACGGGGGTTGGAACTAGATGATCTTAAGGTCCTTTCCAACCCTATTCTATGATTCTGTGATTCTATAACTGGTTGATCTCAAGACATCCCTTCCAATGTAACCCATTCTGTGAAAATATTAAAGAGGTATGTACTGGTTTTGAGGAAAAGTATTTGTGTGGCTAAAGTGTAAATACAGTGTCATAAATATATAAATAGGGAGGCTAGTCTAAACAGAGAGTCATAGCAATGTATTGGAAGTGTTTAGTATTAACAGTTTCGGATGAGAGAAATTCATACGGCCTTACAGCAGCTATTTGTATATTGGTATTCCATACATATCAATATATGCTTGACATGGCAAGGTATTTTGAAAAGGATACGCTGAATTTACTTCAATTTGTTATACATATATTAAGAAAAATATTTTGTCATTTTTAAGTGCATAACATACTAAGCAGCTTTTAAATCAACCAAGAATATTGATGATGATATCATATCCTTAGAGAAGTCAGTAAAATCAACACATTAAGGAAGATGGATGGTGCCAGATCAGTGTAAAGGGTAGTAAATATACTTTTTTTTTACTCAGGAGATTTAGTAAGCCCTATAATAGTTATGCTAAAGTCACTGCTGCTATAGGTTTGTGCAGCCAGCAAAGCAAAGTTGCTAACATTCTTTGCGTATTTCTGTAATTCCACAGCTGAGAAGACTTACTTCACTCTCTAATTTATTCTGGATATTTTCTACAGCTTTGTTTTTGTATAACTGTATTTTACTTTACGAGGATGTCTCAAAAAGAAAACATGTAAGGGTATATTCAGAAATTCACTTCTTAGCTTGTATGGTTTTGCAAACTGAATATAACTGCAACAGAAGGTTGCATGTAACATGTCAAAAAAAAAAAGATGAAGGCTAGGAGTTCAATTATCCAATTATGAAAAAAAGAGTGCTTAAACCAGAGCTACAAAGCTGGATGTGACCTATGAGGATACTTTCTTTGGCCTGTTGCCTTGATCAGATGAGCTTTTTTACTGATTCCCTTTAGAGTTCCAGTCCAGACAGGCTTAGGGTTAGGTTTAAGGTTAAGCTCTGATGATGTCTGTCATGCATTCCCATCTTTTTTAAAGGCTTTATTAAAAGTCCTTCTCGGATCAGTATAAAATCACATCTAGTCAGTTGATACGATGCCCAGGATACACCTAAGACAGCTTTTGATTTGGTAGCTACAACCCAATTAAAGTAACCCTGAAAAAGTCCTTGATCAGAGTAAGCATTACTTAGCAATAACTAAAAACATTGGTGTTTTATCAGCAGTGTTCTCAGACTAAAGTCGAAAACACAGCACTGTACCAGCTACTTAGAAGAAGAAAAAATAACTGCTAGAGCTGAATCCAGGACACCAAGAAGCCTTCTAAAAGCCAGTAAGGGTTTTCACCACTGCCGTTTGTAAAAAACAGGAATTGGGTACTTGACAAGAGATTTCAGTATTTGAATCTGGACAATAAAGTTGAAAGAACTGTGTTGATTTTTATGACCAGTAGAAGAAAACTAAAATATTCTGTGTTGATATGATGAGAGGCAAGCAGAGTCTCATCAGAGGCTATTTCTCTGAATCTGAATAGTATTTAATCCAAATATGATCAGTAGCATATAAAGCTCTTGCATAAAAATTAACCACTAGTGAAAAATGCACATTTTGTTCCTTTTACATCTGGGAGAGAAAATGGCCTCTTTTCCCATTGGTGACAGAGGTTTATGGGTGCAGTAGCATTGTTCTTGCATAATGAGAAAGAAGGATTTAGAGATTTCTGTTGTCTGCATGTGTTGTATTGCTTCATTTCAACTGTGTTTTGGCATGGCAAAAAATACAGGATAATTTTTAGAATAAGACCAGGTAGGGGAGGGTTTGCTTCAAATCTGCCAATGCCTTCCTCTTACTCAGAAAAAGCTACTGCAATCCAGGGGCATTTGGAATTCTTCCTTCTTTCTGGAGCCTGCTCACAAAAAGCTTAGGTTTCTCAAATTTGCCAGAGAAAAAGATTTCATAAAATACAGATTATTGAAAAATTATGTACAATTTCAATGCGACAGGTAAACAAATAATACATAAGACTTTTTGAAGGTCTGTGAAGCATCTTTTTTTTTCTATTACGGTACAGAAGGAATTATGGTAGCGGCTGCTGGTATTTACCTGGAACCTTGATGATCTGAAGGGTCAAAATGTGGGGTGTTTGAAGTTTTCCCTGTTAACTTCTAGCTTAGAAACTGTGTTACAAAGTAGATCACTTCTTTCTGTGTTAGGAAAGTATGGTTATTTTAGCATTGTTTTCCATTGTTAAATTGCTATGGATACATTAGTTTTGACAGTTTTGAGTTGCAGTGCATGTAGGTATTTCGCAAGATTGTATCATGAGAAGCTGATGATCTCTTGAGACTAATAAGGTATGTCAACTCTTGCAATGTGCCATTAGTCATTCTACAAATGAATTCCTATTAATCCACAACATTTTAAAAATCTCAACAAAGATTTTCAGACTCTTCCCCTGTCTTTTCATTACAGACTGTTACTGAGCAATACTGTTAAACAGAAAAGCAATATGAACTAAGAATGTGTCAGTCAGTACAATAGATGTCATTTTGATTCATAGAAGTCATCAGTTTTGTACATGAAATGGCCTGATTTATTATATGCTTCCTTTTTGCTAGATTGCCATGATCGTTCCTAAATGGAAACAAAAGGAACAGAATCAAAACAGCCATGTTTAAGACTTGTTCTTGCTATATCTGGAAATGTTTGGGTTCATGTGATATTCAAACAGCGTAAGAGATGTTATAATTAGAGAAAGGATTACACAGTAGATAAGGCTTTTTTTTTTTTTTTGGTATTATAAGTGTATGCAAATTATTGCTATATTTACATCATTGATTTGTACATTCTTTCCCATTAATTACCATAGAACTGAACAACTCCACCAAATCTTTTTTTCCTATGGAATATCTGAAGTTAAAAGAAAATTTTCAAAAATCAAATTCTGAAAAATGGCCTCTACCAAGCTGCAAGAAAGCCTTCAGAGTTTTTGAAGGTAAGTTCTTTAATTTTTCCTTAAGCTTCACTCAGTCTTGAGTATAATATTTGAAAATAAGTCTCTAGCTAATACATGCCATAGGAAAACAAAGATGGATGGTTATTAAGGTAGAGCTGAACTAAATTCTCCTGGGTAACTTATACACAGTGCTCTGAATCTGAGGATAAACTGTAAATTCTGAAAAGGCAATTGGGATGTGTATGTGCCCTTTTTATTTATTAAATCTTCAATTTTGTGTACAGTATCAGAATAATTGTAGTTTTCTGCTTGGGAAAAGTTGTGTCTGCATAGTGCAATAAAGAAAATTACTCAATTACTCTGGAAAGAAAAAGTTACTAGTTCTGAGTGGGGTCAGTAGAGACGTCAAAAAAATAATTAGAATCGCTTGTCTATGAAAGAAGTCATATGAAAAAGCTGGAATAACATCACATGTATTACTATGTATTGTTTGTTTCGTGTATGAAAAGGAGTAAAGGCTGTGGGTGTTTTAGCTTTGTTTTCTGCTTATTATATGAAGAAATCTTAGTCCTCTTGTTGCTACTTTAACACTTAAACATTTTCCTGGTTGTTAACTGGTTGTTGACTGAAAAAGATTTAAGTTATATCACTGAAATGTGGGATTCACTGTTTACTCCCTTTTCCCTGTTTTCAATCTAATGGCCTTTCTTCACCAGGCCTCATCTATGTTTATTTATAAAGTTACTTTCTGGTGTGCTGAGCCTTCCTAGCAAATAATTTTTTCCT
This sequence comes from Lathamus discolor, assembly GCF_037157495.1. Lineage (NCBI taxonomy): Eukaryota > Metazoa > Chordata > Aves > Psittaciformes > Psittacidae > Lathamus > Lathamus discolor. Next base: position 89,045,545 of record NC_088909.1, on the reverse strand, counting down.
GCTTGTTAGAACAACACAGTTTGCTTCTAAAAGTAAGTGGAAAGAATAAAACAAGACGTCCTTTTTATATTACTTTTGTGAGTCTGCCCAGGTCTTTCTAGAGGTAAAATTTCATAAATTCTAGTCCTCCACTTACAAAATTGTGTCACACAAGGGGATGATTTGATACTGAAAATAGCAAGAAATGCTCCTATCAAAAAATAGCAGACTTGAAAATTTTGAGAACTGATCATCTTTGTTACTACTCAGAGGAGAAGCTGTTGGCAGGAAGAACATGAGTATTTCTTTTCTCCAAGGCAGTTAATGTAATGGGGATGTTGATGCCGATGTAAGGTAATACATTATGTATGTGGCATACTTCATATATGTTCCATAGTGTCATATCAATTATGTCTTTCATAAATATGAAAAGCTACCATGCTGGGCCTAGTGTAAAGCATAAATAATTAAAAATAAAAGAGAGATCATAGAGGTTTAGTATTGTGCTGCATGAAAACTGGGCATGTCATTCCACCACAGTAATTCTGAATGCTGTCTTTATGTGTCTCCAAAGGATAGCCTGTAAGTCCCACACCAAATGGGAACATGACTACATCTAGTTAATAGGAAACCTGAACCACATAGCTGTCTGAAACGTTGTCTTTGCTGTCTTAAATACAAGGGTGACTGCCATATCCCTCTCTTCTGACTTTTTATTTGAATAAAAACTATTGCAGTGTTTATGTCAGTTCAAAACAAAAGTGTATAATATTTTCTCCTGGACTGCTTTTTTTGGCTTACAGCTACACTATGTTTGGCAGCATCTAAAATTCCATATTTGGTTTTCTTAACTTTGCTTATGTTCCTTGTCTCAGGAGGCTCCCAGGGATACACAGACATAGAAGACTGAGCATACAGGCAGCAAAAGACTTCTGAAAACATAATAGATGCCTTTTACAAATACAACTCCTAATATCAGTGAGACCAGTAGGGGAAGAGAGGCTACTTAGATTAATTTTTGTTTAATTACAAAAGTAATAACCAAATAGGATGTTAGAGTTGCAGAATGGGAAGAAGAACATAGTGGGGTGCATGAGGAGAGTGATTAGAGTGAAAGTAGCCCTGTTAGAAATGCAGATGCTCTTTTGTCTAGCTCATATGCAGTGGATTCAGTGGCCACTGAGAATATGGCAGCTCTTTTCAAACTTAATGTGGCTCTGGTTTTCCATATGACAAAACTTCTTCTGTAATAGAATTTTTTGAATCTGGACATAAAAATTGTGAACTTTGAACAATAAACCACTCATTAGAGATACTAGACCTGATAAAATCAGACCTCAGAATTAGACTGGGGTGCAAGGAGAGAAAGCTGACTGTTGAGAAGCCTAGATTGAGTGCATTTGTCAGTTGTAAAATTTAAAAATTTAAATGTTTATTTACTGCTAGGTAAAATCAGATGTCTTTTCTTTTTCCTTACATTTTTCATGAACTGATTCTCTGAGCCAAACAAATTTTGTAATCAACATGAGAGTCTTCTTTGATATGAGAATTTGCATGAGGAATGTAAAAGTGTCCGGTAACTAAAAAAAAAAAAAAACAAAAACAAAACTATATGAGATAAAATTGCTACATTAGTTGCTGTTTTGAGTATTTGTAATCATACAGTAGAAATAACATCTCAAATAATGGTTTCCTTAAACACATTTAAAAATAAATAAATTATGTCATTTTAATAGAATAGTTAAATAGCAGGTATGCTTTCTTAGAGTCTGTTATCATATAGTTTAATAACATTGTAAATGGAGCCTTTTCATGCCATTAAATTATAGTTACATTCTATGAACATTTTACAGTTACAGAAAGTTCACAAACTAAGAGTAAGATTCCCAAAATAATTAGATACAGGAAATGTGGACTAAAAGAAGTGATAAAGATCATTTAAATTGAAAATATGATACTTAATTTGATGGTGACTTTGGTGTAGTCAAGTGCAAAATTAAAAAGCAGACCAAGACAGTACACTGGGCCTGAGAGGGTTATTTCAAATGCTTTTGCATAAATCAGATGTAGAAATACATTGAAGAGACCAGAGACACAGGATGCGGTATTCAAGATAGTGATGCTAATGTTGTAAAAGGGTGCTGGCTGCCTGCATTTAGAGAAAGCTTGTAGGTACACCTGGATATAAGTACACAGCTAGGTGTTCAGAAAGAGAGAGGAATTATGAAACCTCAGAGTTACAGCCCTTGGTAACTAATTCAAGATGCAGGTATTCCTAAGCTAATAGGAAATTCCCTCCAACTGGTTTTATCCTAATGTTTTCCTTTAAAATGCAATGACTACATTGAAAGTGGGAAAGCCTATTTAGAAATAATTTGTTTTAAAGGTTTAATCTAGAAAACATTCCCCCAGTGTTGCATACAATGAAGTCTGTACTATTTATTTCTTTACTGATCTCATCTCTGTAGTGGCTTAATAAAAAGCTATTAATTTCTGCATCAGTCAAGGATTGCAAGATACAGTGTTTTCAACACCTGCTAATACCAGTGGAAATTCCCACCACCTCAGTAGGTCGCATCTACTGTGTCCTTTTATCTAATCATTCATAATAGAAAGGGGCACTCCAGTTACTAAATGTTGGGTTGTTGGGGTTTTTTTTGTAGAAATGTTGTAAAAGCTTTTAATAACACCTGTTAATACATTTTTATATCTTTAAAATTGGGGTACAACACTTTAAAATCTACTTTATCCAAGATTCTTGTTATCATGATTTCAGTTAGATAGGCAATAAAAGAAGGATGTTAACAGCTGTGAAAATTTACAGCTATGGAATTACATCAACTATGTTTTAAGTTCATGGTTCTCTGTTTAAAATAATGATTATACTGGCTTTCAAGTTTCTGATTATGTGATCTGTCAAGAAGAGAAACAAAATAGGTGTTACTGAAAATAGCAGGTGCAGCATTCATTTTATCTCTAAAGTGTGATGCTGGAGTACAAGAAGTCTCTCAGAATAATCCTCGTATCAAGGTATTTTTTCCCCAAGTCCTCTTCCGTCCTTCCTTACTGCACTTTTTTCTTTCTGTTAATTTCCTTACTTCCTCATTTCTTTAAGTTGCTTGTTGCTTTGACATACTACTCAAGACTGCAGCTGTGGGACCATGCAATGCTTCTTCACCAGAAGGCTTTCCTTTTTTAACCAGGTCCATCAGATTTTACAGTATAGCTTGTGGAATCACAAAAAGCTAATTTGCACACATGCGTTTCTTACAAGATGCATTTGCAGTCTACAGTCTTCACAGTAAGTGAATTTTCTGCCTCAAGGAGACACACATTACTCGGAAGTGTTGTATTTGAGCATCTCATATGCCTATAGTACACTAAAACTGAAAACACAGAATCCAAGTACTGCTGGTTGAGTGTGTCTTAGGTCAACTTCACTGACGGCAACTTTGTCATTTTGCTATTTTGTCAGCACTTGCACCCATTTTCCTTGTCTACCAGTCCTTTCAGCTCCAACAGGTCACTGGTAAAAACCACAAGACTGATTTCTTGATTCAGAAGCCCCTTCTGTTCCCTGGTGCAGCTGTGCTCCAGCTGTCCTTCAGTCCTTCACTTCTGCACCTCACCAAGCAGAAGTGAATCTGAAAGAAAAAATGAAATAAAATAGAAGGGGAACTTTAAGGTACAAAGGTTAGTGCCACAGATGTGTCTTAAGCTTCAGCCCCAATAGCACTGCCACTTTTTGTCCCTGCTGCTTTGCCAGCAGTGTTCTACAAATTACTGTGTAAGTATCAATAGCCTTGTGTCCTGGGTTCATCTGTAAAAGTTGTTTTTCTTCTTCTTAGCAGTTGGTGCAGGACACCTTGTTTATCTTTTAAGCTGTTTTGCAGAGGCAGCTTTAGAGACTTCTTCAGACCCACAGTCCTATTGGAAAGGATATTTTATAGCCTTTTCCCAGTCCTGAAGACTGCATCCAGAACTAGGCTGTGTAGGAGAATGACACAACTCACTCTCAGAAATTATGGCTGCTCAGTCATCACTATTGGTTCATCAGTGCATTGAAGGGAACCAAATTCTAGCTAATATGTATGTGTCATCAGGATTGCTTGTTTCCATCTAACCATGATACTAGAAGACTATTGTACCAGGAATGTTGATAGCTATAATTATGCATCACAAGGACTGTGATAGAATGGCTATGTCAAAAAAGCATACTGTATCATTTCCGCATCTATTTCTCAACATGTCCCTAAATGAATATTAGATTGACATCCTTAGTTCTACTTAGGGAACCAAGTGTTCATACTGGCTTGAAAGGCAAATTAAGAACATTAGAGACCTCTTACAAAGCCATGGTCCAACAGCTGTACCGGAGGGACCCAAATGAACTTGAAGGGGAATTAGAGGTACCATGCTTTTCACCCTGCAGCTTACAAATTCCTCAAGACTTTTAAGAAGGTTCTTTTCTGAAGATGCTTGAAAAAACATAGCTGTGTTCCTGATAAGATACAAAGTCCAATCATCCATTAATAGCTAGCTAAAAGATACCAAACAAAGGATGGAAATAAGTGATTCATTTTTCTCACTAGAGAGACATTAGAAGTCTAGTCCTAGATGGGTATATGGTACAGTTTGTACTATCCAGCATATTTGTTACTAGAAATGGAAGAGATAACATTTGCTTACAGTACTGAAATATTTGGGATAATAAAAATGAAAGCCACATTCGAGCAGCAGCAGAAGACTGAGTGATCTTTAACAATGTTTACATTGTTTTTTGTTTGGTAGAAAAAGGAGGTAGTAAACTGGATGGGTACAAAGAAGATAAAAAAGAATGTATTTTTTAAATTACTTCCTGTTGAGTAATATGTAAATAAACTAGGATGCTTCAGCCAAAGCAAGAGATGACTAAGGAGGAGCGATAATAGAGGCAATTAAAATCAAGAGAGTCATGGCAGAAATGAACGGGCTGTTATTCAATGTCTTACAGTAAAAGAACTAGAGGACAGTAAATAAAATTATCATTAACCCAGAGGATGGCTTCGAATACTGACAGTTTCTTGGAAGAAAATGGAGTAAAGAGTATTAAAATCAATAATATCACACCTGTGAAGATTCTTAAGCTGCAAGTCCCTGGGAGCTGAGAGAGAATACCAGGGAGGTATTGCAATATGCTTGCTCTGTTCTTGTGTTCTTTCCTCATCACTCTCCAATCTGTCATTGTTTGATCCTGTCAGAGAAAGAATGAGAGTGTAAGTAGACCTTTAGCCTACTCTTAGTATGCCTATTCTTATGAGATATCCTACAATTTTATGACAAGGTGTCTTCTATTACGATTTTAACTTAGGCAGTGTAAAAGGATTTTATGCATTTATCAGGTAAGGTTATATAAATATTTATTATTTACCCTCTAAAGACAACTGAGGATGATACATAATCCTAGTTAAACCACTGTGGGTAAACTGAATTGCTAGCTTTTTGAAGTGGTAGTCTTTCATCACAGAATCTGTTTAGAGCGTAAAATATCTCGATCGTTATTTTTCATGTTTTGTGTAAGATTCTGCTGAGACTATTTCAAGTTACAACAGGTGTCCTTGAACAAGTGGAAGCGAAGATGCCTTCTGTCTTTATCGCTGGCAGGAGTTAGCAAGTATCTTTCTATACACTTCTGGTGGAAGTGAGAAATAATCCTTGCCAGCTCTGAAAATAGAATGGCAAAAAGATTGTGGCCACTGAGCAATGATCAGTAAAATTGGTTGTATTCCTAATTAGCTGTGAACTAATTATGTTTAATAAGGATAATACCAGACATGCTTCCATAGCGTATTCCTCCACTCCACTGAGCACTGAAATGCACTGCGTAGGAGAGCAGTTTGCACTGAAGTAGCCCCTAAGGAGTCAACTTTACTGGTGTAAACACATCTTTACTTGGAGGTTCAGTTTGCATGGTGTTTAGTCCTTTGATTTGATGCCTCATAGAAATCCCATTTGCTATAAGAATAACAAATAATTCTTGGCTAAGAATGGATTGTAAAGGTATCATTTGGCTTCATCACTATCGATGAGTTAATAGAGAAGTAAGTAGGACGAATGTGTACATTGTTATAGCTACCTACCATGCCTGTGATTTCTGTTTCATACATCTCTACCTGCAACACAGGGACCCTCACCATTCAAAAATCTGGATATGAACACAAGTTCAATTTGATCCTAGAGCATTTATTGGGTAGAAAATTGCTAAGATATCAGGAAGCATATGGTATTTGCGTAGCATAATTATAAAAAATGAGGCAACATTTTGGGGGCAAGGTACAGTTTTGGAAACCCATAAAAGTGAAAAAAAAAAAGCTGGAATTTTAATTTGACTGAAAAAGAGAAAGCATGAAAGTACTCAAGGTGACATGTGAGAATAGTAAGCAAGAAAAGGTAATAGTATTTTTATTAGATCAGAGCCATATTAAGTATACCTTCTCAAAGAAACAAGAGATGAGCAAACAGCAAAGTCCAGAGACCTTTGGTGACTATCTTAGGTGAGTAAGTAAAGTTGGATATTTGAAAAGGCATCAGAAAAAGTCAGAGTTAACCACCATAACACATTTGATGAAGGATTAAAGGAAGGATTTTTTAGCAGTTCATAAACTTACTTTTTAAAATTTAAGTAAGTTCTTTCTTGATAGCCTTTGAAGTAACTTTACTTTGGGAAAATTTATCTTTCATTTTCAGTTGAACATATATGAAAGCTTTTCAGACAGCTTTTTCTGTAAAACCTTGGTCAGCATCCTAAACATTGCACCAGCAAATTTTCAGTTCATAAAAAAGGTGCCAGCTTGCTGAAGACATAGTCTTGCACTTCGTATTTTTTTGTTCCTGGGAGGAATTAATATTTCTTTTGTTTGCTCAGATGAGAAGTAGGGCTGGCATTCGCTAAAGCTGAATGTGAATTTGTTCGAAGACAATGGCATGACTCCAAGATAGGTCATTCACCAGTTTCTCTGGGGGAATTAAGGGAGGCATGTTGCCAGACAGCTAGACTTGCAAATAAACCAAATGCTTTGTGTATTCATATATAAAAAAGATACACACAGCCTTGTCTTACAGAGTGGTGTGGTGAGGCCCTGAAATGTCCATCCTGTCTATTGCCCCTAACCTTTTCTGTCAGACATACCCTGATTTAATACAAGTAGAGACAATTCATTAATTTATTTTTAAGAAAGTATTTACATTACTGTTATCTTAACGGTGTTCCACTAAAACTGGCTTAAAACATTAAAGCTTTAAGCACTGAAGGACTTACGGACAGCAGTGTATAGCATAACTCTGCGAAGTTTTATTAAATAACCTTTAGTATTAATATTATTTTTTATCAAAATATAGCAAACTTGCAAGCCAAGAAATATATATCTAGAGCAAATTGAACAGTATGCCAGGTAGCATTCACACTAGAGACATCAGTATGAGATGCTTTTTAATGCTATTACTTACTTATTCAGTCATTTTGAACTATTGTATTAAGTCTACCTATAAATATCAATAGCTTTTGCCTCTCCTTACTTTATACAGTAGCAGTCTGAACAAATGGAGCCTGAGGAGATTATTTAGGGAGGAGTTATAGGGAAGAATGAAACTAGAGGGCAGTGATGCCATTACAGCAATGATACAAAAGGTTAGATGCTCTTATAATGATAACTTAGCAAGAGTTGCTGGCAGCTTAAATGTAGTATTTGATCACCTGGAAAGATAAAAAATGTAAAGAAACCATGAACTTGCAACATGATTTTTAGAAATGTTCAGTGATAAAAAGTAACAACAGAAGAGGGTGTTGATGATGAATAGAGTTCGAGACCGTTAGATTTACTGAAGAGACAGAAGGGGCATGGAAAATAGATAAAAATTAGTAAGAAAATTCACAGAGTCAGAATATTCTTAATACTTTTTAAAATTCATTTTCCTATGGATTATTGATTTGTGTACCATGGAAATGAGATTCTTCAGGTTGTGCTCGAGATTCTCTCATTCTTGTTGTCTGAACTATCATAGCAAGGAGTGAAGTTGTCCAAAGGTTAAATTCACTGTTACAATAGAGTTTATCTACTCTATATGTGAACAAAAGTGATTACAGATCCCCATCTTAAGAAAAGTATATGAAAATTGCTGTAACTATAATATGTATGTCATCAATATGCAAATTAACTTACCTTTAAAATTAAAGCTATTTACAGTCTAGAACGTATGAAAACTGTACATTTAGATCCATGACATGATCTTACATGGAGACCATGAAACTTCATTTTCTGTTGCAATAGGACAACAGGTGATGGTTTTAAACTAAAAGAGGGGAGATTCAGGCTGGATGTGAGAAAGAAATTTTTACAATGAGGATGGTAAAATACTGGCACAGATTGCCCAGAGAGATGGTGGATGCACCATCCCTGGAGACATTCAAGGCCAGGCTGGATGTCAATCTGAGCAACCTGATCTAGTTGAAGATGTCCCTGCTGATTGCAGGGAGGGTTTTACTACATGACGTTTGAGGGTCCCTTGCAACCCAAACTACCCTATGATTCTATGATACCAATCAGCACAGCTCTATGGATCAAAGTAACAATAGGTATGGTGAAGGGGAGGTCGATTAAAAAAGCCAATGTTTCGTTTATTCATGGAGCTAGTTTGCACCCTGAAAAACAAAGACGTGTTTCAGTTGCTGTATGTTATTTTTGTATAATCTGTATATTATTTTTATTTCATCACCCTTAATTGAATTTTGAAATAAAGTGGGTTTAAAGTAAGAAAGAGAGTAGGTTTTGCTATAACTCATTTTTTAAAGCTGTAATATGGTGTCCTGCCCATTTTGTACTTAGTGTGTTATGGTTTAGTGGAGGAAAGAAAAAACAGACAGATAATTCACTTGGGTTACTTAAAAAAAATACAAATAAGTGAATCTGCTTGCAGACCGGCTTCATGGCTTCCACAGACAAAAGACGTTTACATTGTGAAATGTGAGATTGTTTATTCCTGGTTTACTGTGTATCCCAGCACTTAAACTAGCCAATTAGCTTGTATTTGTGACTATTGATAATTAGGGAATAATCATCACAGATGTTTGGACTGAGTATGTTTTCTAAACTCATTCAGCCTTCCCACAGTCCTCTTGCTTCTTGATTCTTCCAGGGAAATAAACATCCCAAGACAGAAAACACAAGTTGTTCTAGTTTTGTTTTAAATTTATGAGAGGAAGTGGGCACAAGTGATCATTGAATATTGCTCATAAAATTGGTAATAAATTTCATATTTAATAAATAAGAGAAAATGTTATACAAAATGCTCAATGTAAAATGTGTATGCTGGTGTGTAGTGTGGCTTTATGGATTTTGTCATTCATTTTTAAAGCTTTCTCTTGTTTTCTTTTCAAATAATGTGAGTCGTTGATAGTTTATAGAATCATAGGATGGTTTGAGTTGGAAGCGACCTTAAAGATCACTAGTTCCAAACCCCTCTTCCATTGGCAGGGACACCTGCTGTTAGACCAGGTTGCACAAAACCCTGTCCAAACTGGCCTTGAACCCTTCTAGGGATGGGGCAGCCACAGCTTCTCTGGGCAGCCTAGTCCACTGTCTCACCACCCTTCCAGCAAAGAATTTCTTCCAAATGAGTAGTCTCCTTCAGTGTAAAACCATTCCCCCTTGTCCTATCGCTACAAGCCCTTTCCAGAATTCTTGTAGGCCCACTTAATGTACTGGAAGCTGCTGTAAGGTCTCCTCTGAGCCTTCTATTCTCCAGGCTGAACAAGTCCAACTCCCTCAGCCTGTATTCATAGAAGAGTGCTCCAGCCCTCGGAGCATCTTCTTGGCATCCTCTGGACTTGTGCAAGCAGGTCCATGTACTTCTCTGTTTGGGCCACAGAGCTGGACACAGTGATCCAGGTGGGGTCTCATGAGAGCAGAGCAGAGGGGCAGGATCACCTCCTTCAACCTGCTGGCCAGACTTCCTTTGATGAAGCCCGCAGTGTGGTTGGTTTCTGGCCTGTGAGCGAACACTGACAGTTCACGTTGAGCTTCTTGTAAGTCAGTATCTCCAAGTCCTTCCCCTGAGGATTGCCCTAAATACAGTCTCTGCCCAGCCTGTAGTTGTACTTGGGATTGTCCTGACACAGGTGTAGGACCTTGCATTTCACTTCATTTAACTTTGTGAGGTTTGCAAGGCCCACCTCTCAAGCATGTCAAGGTCCCTCTGAATGACATCTCTCTGAGATGTCTGAACCTGAACTGAACTGAAATGAATCACAGAGCTTGGTGTCATCAGCAAACTTGCTGAGGGCACAGTCATTCCCACTGTCCATGTTGCTGACAAAATGCCAAGCAAGACTGGTCCCAACACTGCCCCGCCCCCTGAGGAGCATCACTCATCACTGATATCCATTTGAATATCAAGCCATTCACTCAAATATCAAGCCATTCACTTGAATGAAGAACTCTCTGAGTGCAACCACCAAGCCAATTCCTTATCCACCAAGTGTTCCATCCGTCAAATCAATGTCTCTCCAGTTTAAAGACACAGATGCCATGTGAGACAGAGTCAAATACCTTGCACATGCCCAAGTATGGTATCAATTGCTCTTCCCTTATCCACCAGTGTCATGACCCCGTCACAGAAAGCCACCAAATTTGTTAGGCACAATTTGCCCTTAGTGTTGTCTGTCACCAACAACCTCCTTATTGCCTGTGTGCCTTCACATAAGTTTCCAGGAGGACCTGCCCTGTGATCTTGCCAGATAACTGAGGTGAGACTGCCTGGCCTGTAGTTCCCCAGTCTTCCTTTCTTCCCTTTTAAAAAAGAGGGTTATGTTTCCCCTTTTCCAGTCAGTGGGGACTTCACCAGACTGCCATGACTTCTCAAAGAAGATAGATAATGACATCCGCCAGTTCCCTCAGGACTCATGGATGCATCTGCTCAGGCCCCATGGGCTTGTGCACCTTCAGGTTCCTCAGCTGGTCTCAAACCCGACCTCCTATGGAGGGTGGTTCTTCATTCTCCCAATCTCTGTCCTTGTCTTCTGTGACTTGGGCAGTATGGCTAGAGCTCTTGCTGGTGAAGACATGCAAAAAACTTCAATTATAAATAATCTGTACAGAAATCCAATGAGCTGTACTTTAAAAATATCACATCTGCATTTCCTGCCCAGAGTAAAATTGTCAAATCTTCCTGTTAAGTGTAAATATTGTAATTGTGATTGAAAGAAATTTAGTTTATTTCACAGCGGAAATAGTGAATATAAAAATGGTTTTAGATAAGATTATATCCAGCTTAGGTAAATTTTACATCTAGCTGTTCTACAGCCCAACTGTAGCATGAAAGTAGGACATGGATTCTGGGGGTGGAAAAGGAATGGAGAGAGGTTTAGGCCACCATATAAGTTTACTCAAGTATGGATGTAGGGTACTGGCAGCCAGTGGGAGCCCACGGTGAAATCAGAAGGGCAAGAGCAGAGAAATATTCAAAGCAGGATAAGGGAGAGGAAAGTAGGAAGGAGCAGGATAGCGAGGAAGGTTTGGGAAGATGATTGGACTTCACAGGGAAAAGCCTTGAAAGGTGATGTTAGAAGCTTTAGCATAGGAAAGCTGGAGGTTCTGGTGTGCATTCTGGGGCAAAAGGAGTTTGAAATTTGAGGGCTTTCTCTAGAAAAAAAAATGAGATTTTGACTTCTGAAACCATAAGGGTGCAGAGCTGATATGTCTGAGGCAGGAGGGCAGAGAGGTTCAAGCTTTTCATGTGGGAGCAGGAGAAATGCTAAAACTCTAGACCTGAGAAGGATGGTGATTGGCTTCGGTGGCCTTGTTCTGGGGAAGGAACTGGATGCTCTGCTGACTTAGGTTTGGTGGGGGGCTTGAGGCTGAATTAGAGCTTTGGACATGAAATCAGGAGTCAATGGGACATGCTTGCAGGCATTCATGCAGGCTAGGTGCCATCATCCCATAAACATCTCTAGGAATACATGCTTTTTTTTCTTTGTTGGAAATACAGATCTCATAGCTAATTTTAACGAGGAAATCTTGTAATTTAGCTATTACATTAGCATAACCAGAACGTGATGCACATGATGAGCATATGGGAGAAGGCTGGTGTTTAAGCAAGAAGTTTGGGATGATACCTTATTTGTGAAAGCATTATAAAAACAATGTATCCTTGAGAAAAGTACAGCATGCTGTGAAATTTTGGCCCATTTCTCCACACCATCATCAGGTCTGCAGATAACAGCACATTGGAGGACTGGTTGGTAGGTTTAGTGGCAGGACTACTATTCAGAGATCAAGACAGGTTGGAGAAATGTGCTGAAACAGTAAAGAAGGTGTTTCATGGAATCATAGAATAGTTAGGGTTGGAAAGGACCTCAAGATCATCTAGTTCCAACTCCCCTGCCATGGACAGGGACACCTCACACTAAACCATCCCACACAAGGCCTCATCCAACCTGGCCTTGAACACCGCCAGGGATGGAGCACTCACAACCTCCCTGGGCAACCCATTCCAGTGTCTCACCACCCTCACAGGAAAGAATTTCCTCCTTATATCCAATTTAAACTTCCCCTGTTTAAGTTTTAACCCGTTACCCCTTGTCCTGTCACTACAGTCCCTGACGAAGAGTCCCTCCCCAGCATCCCCATAGGCCCCCTTCAGGTACTGGAAGGCTGCTATGAGGTCTCCACGCAGCCTTCTCTTCTCCAGGCTGAAGACCCCCAACTTTCTCAGCCTGTCTTCATACGGGAGGTGCTCCAGTCCCCTGATCATCCTCATGGCCCTCCTCTGGACTTGTTCCAGCAGTTCCATGCCCTTTTTATGTTGAGGACACCAGAACTGCACACAATACTCCAGGTGAGGTCTCACAAGAGCAGAGTAGAAGGGCAGGATCACCTCCTTCGACCTGCTGGTCACGCTCCTTTTGATGCAGCCCAGAATATCAGTCCCTTTGAGCAGCGAACATAAACAGACCAAGGTAGAGGATGGAAAATATGATATAAAAGAGCATCTAGCAAATGACATTGAATTGTTGTTGGAATCCCACAAGAGTCTGCGTAGTTCAGAACATTCATATGTGATTTTGAAAAGCGGTTCATATACAGCTTGATGAAGTTTATTAGCAATACTGAATTATTCAGTTCACTGATTATAATAAGTATGAACTTGCCAGCCAACAGTTCTCTTGATCAGCAGCCTCAAGGAGACAAGAGAATCTACTTTCATCAGGTCTGCAGGGGACAATAAATTGGATGACAGGTTGATAAACTTAGCAGCAGTTGTCACTCATAGAAACCTAGGCAGGCCGGAGAAATGTGCGGAAAGGAACTTTGTGAAATTCGACAAGGACAGAGCTGAGTCCTGCACCTGGGAAGGAAGAGGCCCTGGCAATGAGACAGCCTGGGCACTGCCAGCCTGGGGAGCAGCTCTGTGGGAAGGACCTGGGCATCCTGATGAAGAGCAAGCTACTCATGAACTGGCAGTGTGCCCTGGCAGCAAAGGCAGCCAACAGCATCCTGGGCTTTATGAACAGGAGCATGATGTATGAATAGCAGTAGATGAGGAAGATTTTTATCCACTGCTACTCAGCAGACAACTAAAATACTGCAATATTGCCCTTTCCCCCTCCTCCCCTCCACCCTAATACAGGAAAAGTGGCAGTAAATTGGGTACATTGAAGCAGGTTTAAATTGCGTACATTTATGAAGGTTTAGCAAAGGGACATCAGGATGCTCAGGGTCCTGGAGCATCTAACCTATGAGGAGAGGCAGAGGGAACTGGCTTGTTCAGTCAGGAGAAGGGTAGGCTTTGGGGAGGATCTCCAGCCAGCCTTACCATACATATAAGGCAACCACCAAAAGGAGAGACCAGCTGTTCACAGTGGTGCGTGGCAGGAGGATGAGAGATAATGGATGTGAGAGGTTCAGACTCCAAGTAAGAAAAATGCTTTCACTGTGAGGACAGTCAAGTGGTGGAGCAGATGCCCACAGAGGCTATGCAATCTCCACAATACATAATATTGACTATGATGACTTGTAAATTAGCTACTGCCACTTAGGAAAAGAGGTCTGGGTAATACTGGGATTAGTTTTCTGAAAGCATTCAATGCACAGCCATAGCCAAAAGGTAAGCAGGAATTATTAGGATCACAGCAAAATGGAAAACATTATGTCATTGTCTACATTTGTGGTGATACCACATCTCCAATTTTGAATATAATTTTAATCACATCTCAGAGAAGGATAAAGCAGCGTGAAAGATAATGTGGAAAAGATGATCTGAAGTATGGAAGCTGTTCCATAAAAAGGAAATTTACAAGTTTTTTCTTTGAAAAGGATATTACAGAAGACAGCTGAAAGAGGTCTGTAAAATTATGAATGGCATAAAGATGTTTTACGAAAGATTGTTGGCTATCTCTCAGAGGCATTCTTGCATTAGCAATTGTATCAGCCATAGTAGGCAGGGCAAAGGAATTGGTGCTGAGGGCCAGATGTCCGCATTTGGATTTTAGAGAACAAGGGCAAGTTAACTTCAAGTCCCAAAGGCTGAATGCCCATTAGTGGTTGAAGTGTATTACTGGAATGTATAAGAGCTCTTGGAGCTTATTTTCTGGTTTAGTTTCCCCCAAAGTAAAATAGATTTTTTTGTTCTAATACTTCTCCACCAAGGGACACAAAGCTCAGTCAGTGGAGGCAATGAGATCTGGTTCAGAAGCATGCAGAGACACATGTGCGGAAAGAAAATCTTATCAATGCCTATTTAAGACACTGTTCTGAGCACAGGTTCCAAATCACTAGTATCCTAAGTTGCTGGTTGCTGCAAGCACACATATGGGAAGGCGTCAGCCTGTACTTGCCTTTTTTCTTGTCTTTCAGTAGCTTGCTCCACTGCAGCTCATAATCAGAAAGAAGACACTGTGTCAAAATGACCTTGGTACATCTGATTACCTAAGAACACTTGTTTTAGCATAATTTAATTTTACATGAGACTTACAATGTAAATGGTTGTTACAGTTTGCGTATTATTCATTTGGGCACATTTTTACAGTAAAATTTTCCATCTCTGATATCCCTTAGCAAAATAGCAAAATGAGGTCAGTCAATTGACAATATTGTGAGAATATCTTTGGTTGGTTGTACTTTTATTTTGAGTATTGCTAGTACCTCAACAGGAGGTTGCTGAAACTTTGGCAGGGACACATATAACAGATGTGCCTATTGATGCTTTGGTGAAAATCCTTTTTGATTTGCATGCTTTGGTGGGTATAAAAGTGTGACTTGCACACAACATTGCTTTTGTTATCTAGTAACAAGTTTCCACTAACAGCCTGCCAGACTGCTGGCACTGTGCATGCATATTCATGTGATTAGAGTGGAAGTTCTTGCTCAGGATATAGCGACACAGGCATGCACAAAAAAGTTTAGTAAAATTAGTTTTAACAAATACATGGCCATGTAGAAAGCATTTAGGGACTGTGTTCATCAAATAAGATAGGGTTTCTTTTTAAAAAGGAGTGAATATATTAGAAGTAATTTGAAGCTCCCTTAGCTCTCCTGTTTCATAGTGCAAACCGCTATTCCATGTTGCTTTACAGTTTTTGAGGAACTCTACAACTCTTAGTTGTTATCTGCAGATGGCTAGAATCACATGGCTTATTTCCACTCTAGCTGAAGAGAGAGACATTTGGAGGTTCTCTTCATGTCAGAATTTATTAAAGACAGTAGTCGCAGTATGGAACATAGTGTCTGCAGTAGTATTTATGTATGATCATACAGGGTTTCTAAATCTGATACTTGGTTTCAGTACTGTACAAAAGTTTGGTAATATACTTCAGTTCTTTGTTAGCTTCTGTTGAGTCCTGGAATTCCGTTTACATAATAATTCTACTGTTGACATTTTCAGCTGAAGCTTAATCAATTTAGAGGTGGTAAAAAAGACACTATTTCAGTCACAGAATATAAATATATGTAGTAGCTTTACTCACTCTCAGGGAAGCCACAGGGATTACATATGGTGTAGTAAGCAGTTGCTAATTGTATAAATACCTTTAATACAGCACCAATTTTTCTGTGGCTTTCTATATGAAGAGCAATTAAAGAATAGTCGGTTTCCTAAACTGAAAATGCTGTTCTTCAGTGTATGGTGATTACATTACAGAGTCTAATCTGTTATAAACTCAGTGCAGGTTCGCTTAAGGTGAGTTGCAGATGTGCAAATCAGGGATAATACTTGCCCAAATCCTCTAGAAGGCGATGAGCAAGTTAAAACTAACGTAGCTACACGTTTGCATAATTCCCTGATTATCCCTTTTGATCCAAAAACAGCCTCTAGCATTTTGTTTTATATCTACATTAAGTATAGAAATAAACAAAAAGCACAGGTAGCAATCTTGACTCAGACCCCCCAGAGAGTATAATATACACTAATATTCATGTGTAAAATGCACAGTGAATGATACAGCATTAGTATCATTCATATCATAAAACGTAATGCCAGTTGCAAATTAAATTTGAAAATTAGAACGTAATAAATAAATCTAAGTTTCTAATTGACAATAATGCTTTAAAAGTGTTAGAAAAGAAATTAAGAAAAATAACAGGTTTGAAGTTGGTGTAAGTTTTGAAATTAGCATTTTTGAAGTAAATTCTGTCTTGGCAGGGTTAACTTTTATTTTTCTTGGTCTCATTGCTTTTATACAGATTTTTATCTTCTAGTTTGTTTTTCGTCAGGTTTCCAAAGACGTTCAGATACTGTAACAAGGAGGCATTTCCCACATGCTGCTCACAGAATGGACTACATGGACTTTGAGGATGATAGCCGTGTATGGCGGTTTGATATGGACATGGTGATAATCTACATTTATTCAGTCAACTGGGTAATAGGATTTATTGTGTTCTGTTTTCTTTGTTATTTCTTTTTCCCTTTTAGTCTGTAATAGTCACAGCTATGGAAAAAAAGCAGTCATGTGAACCACAGTAATGTGAATAGAAAAAACTTGAAGAAGGCAAATGCTTGATACTGCTTTTTTATCATTCAGAATTATAATAGACTGCATCAAGCATGCTGTGAGGCTATTTGATACTTGTGCTATGTGTGACAAAGTACATGAGTTTGGTTACAAGTATAATGTGAATTCTAGATTGTACTTCATTCAGTAGGAGTTTTGCCTTGATTTTGGTGGAAACGGGATTTACCCCTAATGTATAAAAGAATTACTCTGTAGAAATATGGAATACTGCTTGTTCTTAGGGGGATTCTGTCTACTACAAAAGAATATGATCCATAGAGTCATTTGGGGGTTTGACTCTATGTTGACACACTTTGCTCGCTCATCGGTGCTTCAATTCCTCATACATCAAAGCAATAAATATGCTTCCCATTTATAGTCAGATCTTTAGGGAGCAGGGAATTATAAGCAGTGCTGGACCATGCATGAACAGACATTCATGACAGCTATTTCAATAGTATAACCCAGTTCCTGATTTTGACAATTGATAGACCTGTCAGCTTTCTACTGTGGAAATATGCTGTACTTAGTGCCTGAAATTTTGAGCCTATTAACCAAAAAAGAAGTGATTCTGCACAGTGTGCTGACAGTTTATGTTTCAGCAAATGGCAATCAGAAGGAATCAAACAACCCCAAGTCCTGCACATTAAAGGGACCTTTTTTGTGCAGATTCCCAGCATAGCACTGCAGCTTTTCTTACCCATCCAGATGAATGTGTGTGGATCCAGCAAGACAGCTAATGGAGGACAAGCAGCAGGCCTCCTGGCTATGATGATGTGAGACACTAACCCAGTAAATATTGGAGAAAGAAGCATTCTCCAGTGTAAGAGATCAGTACCATTATTGAATTGCTGTAACAATTTGGGGATACTCTCAAGTGTGGGCTCACCAGGACTATGCATCTCCAGGGAGATCACATAAGAGGACACAGTATTTATTTGCACCTTTCATGTGAAACAATTCTAAAGCACTTTATAGTTACTCTATATATAGTTTGCTGAGATACAGTATCAAACTGCAGCCAGTTCAGCAATCATTCTATACTTGCTGCTTTACACGGTATTTTCAAATGAAAGTGAAAGAGCATCTGTTAAATGATAAAAAGGACATTAGAAACTATTGTGGGAATAAGGTGCTAAAACATAGTACTAGAGGCTTACTTTTCAGGAAGGTACAAGGCCATTTTTATTTCTAAGGGCATGACCCTGCAAAGTACAATGTGGTTTCATCTTGAAAAGCATGTGATTATATGTATGTATCTGGTATGAGGATTTGTGTGGGAGACCTGTGGTTTTTCAGTAGGTGGTGTACTCCCCTGTTCTAGCAGAGAACAAGGAGAAATGTGTTGTGGAAGGTGCCATCTGCCAAATGTGATGGAATGAATTTGGGGATTTTATTAAGCATGTACTTATGCTTCTTTACTGGAGCAGGGCCAATATGGTCAATCTCTTATAGGCTATAAAGGGATTAGGACCAGAAAATTTTCACTTCACCTGAAAAACAGCAGTAAATCAGCTACTAATATTTAGTTTTACTACAGGCTGCATAAAATAATCTCTTTGAGAATATATGTATCAAATTAAAAATTTAAAGTCTAACTATACTAATTAGACTAAATAATTCTTGCCATCTTTTTAAATATGTGTGAACTTACAGATATATAACAATTGAAATTCATCATCACCACGTAGTCATGATTGTGACAGTAATGCATTTTCTGTAATTGCAGTATTATCTAGTTACTTTGTCTCTACCTAAAGGTGATTGTCTCTATTACTGGTGGCATTATGCATAACATTTTAAAAGCTTTAAGATTGCATTAGAGCATTCAGTGATTTTCCCTCTTTATATTGATACAAACAAGTCTTTTAAAAGCTAGGGTTTTAGGTCATAGGCTAATGTTTGCTTCATGCATATGTGTAGGTTTGTATGCTGAAATATTATCAGTAATTTTAAACACCTTTCTCATCTATGCCAGGACTGGGGTTTTTACTGCAATTTTCATTTGTCTCTCTAATTTTATGAATTTACTTCTCCTGTCTCAGCAAAGAGAAGGCTGATTCACCTGTTAAGTTGAAATTACTTCTACGTTTTGATCTCAGAAAATGCTGAAGTAAAAAATGTCATGAAAAATTACTTTAATTTAGCTGACATAGTCTGAAATTCCAATAACAATGTAATTTAAAATTATTTAACCAGGATATCTGATAAAACAGTATCCTTAAGTAAAATATTCTAAAATATATTGAGACATAAGAAACATAACATAGGTACTAACTAATTAGATAAGAAAGAGTTACTCAAATAATTTTTAACAGCATGTTACCATGGTTTTATTCTGAAAAAGGCAACAAAGGAGAGTAAAAAGTCCAATGTAATATCGGTCCCTTTTGTACAGGAAGAATTGATGACACGGTGGTTACATTTTCCTAAATTTAGTAGGTGTGACAATTTTGTATGGCATTTATAACTGTGTAACTCTGCCTTTCTTCAAATCCTAAACAATAAACTGTTTCTTGGACTATATTGTTTTATTTTATATTGATTTTCCAGGAGACAGTTAATTTTAAAAGATTACAAATATACATAATGAAGACTGTTGCAACTCTGAGAGGCAACCTCCGTGGGAAAAAAAAAGCATAGAGTGGGTGGTACTTTCTTTTTTTCCTTATTGCTTTTTTGAGAGATACATACTTTTGTAAAAATACAGTAATTTGAAGGCTTAGATCTGTTTTTCCTTGAAGTCTGCCTGTAATATGCTGTCAGTATCTGTGGGATCAAGAGCAGATCCTTTGTAAGCAATTTTCTGGTTAAATTGATCCTGCTCTGATCTGCTTGTCTTTCTTATCTACAATAGTATTAAAATGTTTGCAATAAAATTTGTTTGTAGTATTTTGCAGTCATTTCACTAGATTTTGTGTGGTGGAATTAAACTTTAATATTCTTTTCAATCAATGCCTTGTTTGTTATCCTTGTGTATTCTTTACCTGCTTGGGGTGCAGCTAGGATTTGCTGAATTTTTTACTACTGCGATTAAGTCTTTTCATACTAGCAGCCTTTTATTTGTTTCAGTACTTCCCAGGAAACAGTCAGCTTCTGTCAGAAGTCATCTAAAGTCTGGGTTTTATACAGGTAAACATTTGAATTCAAATTTCCAAAAACACTTCCTAATTTTGGGCGCTTCAGTTTGCATTCCCAGCATGAGGCCTTCCTTCTAAAGGGGCCTGATGCAGAACTGAAAATCACCTTTCTCCAAAATAGTTCTTTAGGTTTTCTTCTGTTGGGAACTGAACTTCAGCAGTGATGCAAGTCTGAGCAGAATCCATAAGAACCATAATTGTAAAGATCTAGTTTAAACCCTAAAATGTAATATTTAATTTAGGATATTTCTGGTTTTGCTTGATTATATTTTTACACAGTGATTTCTTATTTTTAAAAAATACAGTGTTCCTAAAAGAATGCTGAAGTATGTGTATTTCATATTTTGGTTCCCTAAAATTGGGTTTTTACAGATTCTATAGGACAGACTTCATCTGTGATACACACTAGAGAAAATGTTCTGAATAAACTGAAAAATCTAATCTGAGGCATGTTTGTGGGCAAGTCAGCAGATTGACACTGTAGAACAAAAATCTCAGGGATCACTTTTCAAGGAGAAGCTCTCAGCGGGACAGAGTTAAGTACGAAACCAAGTGGCTTTATCTTGCCCTTTGAATGCTACACAGGACACTTTCTACTTACTTGAATACACAGCCTCCACTGGCACTTCAGCATCAGCTTTTATCCTCTACACCCAGGTGTTCCATACAAGTCACTGGAAGTTATCCAGAGAATCTGATGGCAAACATTGATTTTCCTTTTCTTCTTCATTAAAACATTCCTGAATATTGCCAGTTTTCTTCAGGTTTTTTTGATTGAATTGTGACTGCTGAACTCTACCCAAGGGAGACAAGATGATGTGCCATTATTTTTCATTACTTTTTGCCCTTTGGGACCAATCTTCCATTTCAGGTAGTTGATGCACTGAGACATGTATGACATACCACCCTGGAACTCTGAACAGGATTTTTTGAGATTTCAAATATATCTGTTAGCACTTCCTTAAATATTGTAGCAACAGTCAGTATCCTGTGTGTACTTAACTTAGTAGGTTTTGACTTTGAAAGATATTCTAGACTCAGTAGTACAGCATATCTTAACCCAATACTCCTCAGGCACTCGTCAGCAATGCTGCCTTACATCAACCACATTATTAATGTCTGTTCTACTATATAAAATTTGGAAAGACTCCTTCAGCTTCATGTCCTCGACATCTCAGTACTAATTAACAGGTGAAATAAAACTGTTCCCATGATTTCTAGTTTGATGTTATACAAGTGATATGTATCACTAAGATACTGTATTGGTGATGGCTCATTTAAAGTTACAGTTTTGTTTTAGGATGAAAAAGCTGTAGTAACTGTATTTGTGATTTTCACTAGGTATAATTGATAATAATGTATTTCATTTTCCATCAGACATTTTCAACATTCAGTTGAAATATTTCTACATTTCCAGAAAGGCATTAAAATGTAATCAGGCAATTACTTAAAATATACTCCACATGTAATCTTTTATCCTCAAACAAGACGATGAAACAGAAAAAGTAAATGCAACCAATAAAAAGATCACGGTAAGTCATTTGATACTGATACAGCATTAAAAATTCATTATTTAAAATCATTTTTACTGTCATTAAAAAAAAAAAAAAGTATTAAAATGCTAATTATATAATGTACTCCAGTGTTTCTGAGCTGGTCAATGAAATTCACACTGAGTAGAAGGGAAGTCTTATGTAGCCTTTCTGTATTATCTGTATAAAATGAAAAATGCTAGATATTGGCATAAAAATCTAGATGACCATCCTGTTCAATGAAAAGTGAAAAATTATTGATACTTTAAAGAATCCTATGTAATCCAAATCTCCCTAACATAATCTGCAGTCTGGGGGTATTAACTCTTCTTATAATTAGGTTGCTACCCAAGAAATATTGTTTTGACTTACAATCAAAGTGTGAAAATAACTGAAATGCACAAAACCCTGTCCTAAATCCATGCAGATTATAAATCCTTGGGGATGTACATGAATCCAGAACTCATTGCCAGTCATAGCATGACATCTGATAGTGCCTGAAAGATAACACGTTCCAATTAGAAACATATGAGGTAAGAATGTGTTTGCCTTTGCAGATGGCTCTAGCTAGCTAATGTATGCATTTCAGCTGTCAGAAGTTAAACTAGTTCTAAAATAATTTGAATTAGACTTCAGGGGAGGAAGAATATGCTAATTTTCTTTTATATCTTTCCAAGCAGAGTATGTTTGCAAAAAGTTAATGTACAGGCAATTTATAGCCCTATCTTGTTCCCGCTTAAAGAACTGGACCCCTCTTTTTATCTTTTTAGAGAATTCTGAATTAAATGAAAATAGGAGTTAATAATTAGCTGTATGGTTGTGGATTTTTCCAATGTATGTAGTGCAGTTTTACTTGAACAGCAATTACATGACCTACAAAATTATCTGATAGTTTTGTATTATACTCACCTAGGAGTTAAGGCTCCCAAACTCATTTTTATTTATCATCTGGATTGTCGCTTGAATTCTAAACTACAAGAAAAGACATAATGGCATTAAATTACCGTGCTATAGTGGTAGTTTTCTTTAATTCTGCTTAAGATGGGAATATAGTGTAATGATACTAAAAGCATAAAATCAAGATGCCCCTTCTTTGACTATCTATTATTCCAAAAATGCCTTATTTCAATGTGATTTACAGGTCAAATTCTTATCATTTTTGATTTCTAAAACCTAGTTCTGCAGAACTTCCATTTTCCATGCAGATTCTAGTAGCAACAATGCTCAATGTGCAAAGCACTTAGAGCTTTTCAAGTGAAAGGCACTTTTACAAGAACAAGATGACATCTAAATGCAAGTACTACAGGTTATCCAACAGGTTAGTGCATGTTTTGGCAACAGTAACTAAATTATCATTATTACCATAATTTAAGTCAAATGACAGCCAAATTGCACATGCATGTCTTGCATAGATGCTAACAATTCTTCACTGATTTAAAGGGAAAAAAGAATATAAAGCTGGTTTAGCATGTACTGCTTCACAGGAAGTTAAATAATAGAAGTTTTTCAGCATTTGTGTGTGACCCACTGATCAAAAGGATATTTCTGGAACTAGCCTCCAAGTACTGCTTAACTAAGTACCGTGAGAAGGAAAAGGAGAAAATGTCTAAACCTTTAAATAGTGCAGATAGCAAATTGGTTCAAGCAACAAAATATAAAACACAATGTAATTTATTAAACATTTATCTGAGTTTATTTATTTACAGGAAAGATGAGTTTATTTAACATCTAAGCTTTTTAACAAATATAGTTAAACTAATCCAGTAGTTATTGCACAAACCTGAGTCAAGATCATCAGTGATCAGCAATGTGATCACGGCAACCTTTTTTTGTACAAAAGGATGCTGCTAAAGACTGTTGAACTCTCTCTCTGAAAAACACTATAAGCATATCTCAGCATTAGTTTGGAAAAACAGCACAAATGTAATAGATGATGAGAGAAAAAAACGTATTGAAATGACTGACATTTTAGACAGTAATAATGAAGGACTTGGAGGAGAAAATGTCAGGTTGTAGTAAAGGGAGTCTTCCAAACAGGTAAGGGTGAAGTTCTGAGGCAGCCATGAAAGTTGTCCACCAGCCTCTTGTTTATAACCTAGCATTACGGACAAATGCATTCTCTCACTAAGCCTTTTTCTGTACCCACTGCAACAGCCATACTACACCTGAAATTGCTGTGCTCTGCTCCCCTTGTAGTGCAGGAATCCTCACACAGACTAGAGCCAGCATAGTTGGCTGTGTGCACTACCCCTTGGCACAAGAAGTCATACAGATGGCAGGTGGCATGATCAGATGACACTGCAAACTGCCCATACACTGCTGAAACAGACTCTTGGTGACTTTTAAAAACGTGGAAAATAAGTGACTGACTACACCTCTGCAAATATTTCTTCTGTATTCCCAGGAAGGAACTGTAATGTAGAATGAATTAGGCCTATATTCTCCAAAGGTCCTGGAGACCTAAGACCCCTTAGAACAAAAGTATCTGTGATGTATAATGGTACATGTGCTTATCACTGATCAAGGTGCTTTTTCTACAGATCAATTACCAGAGTGCTTCCAGGAAAAGGGTTTAAACATACCATCCTAGAATCCAAATTCCCCTTATTGATAGCAACTGCCCTAAGCACTGGGTGATAACGTAGGCATGTGAGAGGGCAGCAGTACTTTACTGTCAAGTGAAAGAAGGCTACTATATTACAGTTGGACTTAATGATCTTAAACATCTTATCCAACCTAAATGAGTCTATGATTCTATCTGAACTTGCATACATTATTAAGTGCAGAAGATGGAGTTTCTAAGTTTCTGTTTCACACAAACTGAATCTTCAAGTTACATGCTTTAGCTGGGGGTACGTAGGTGAAGGGGAAAAGAGGCAAGTGCTGGTCTTGGATACACCTTTTCTGTTTCAGTTTTTCTCCCAGTCACTGTATGACATTGTGAATCCCATTCTCCTGCACATAGCCTTTTCTAGATAGAGGGAATTCTATCTAAATCCTATTTTCAAATTTCAATTCCCTTGGTAAATGCCTAACTTGAAAATTTGTTGGAGCAAATCCAGAGGAGGCTACAAAGGCGCTCAGAGGGCTGGAGATCCTCTCGTAGGAGCACAGGCTGAGAGCTGGACTTGTTCAGCCTGAAGGAAGGCTCCTGGGAGACGTTAGAGCAGCTTTCATCGCCTAAAAGGGGCCTACAACAAATCTGGAGAGGGACCTCTTGAAAGGACATGTAGGGACGGGACAAAGGGCAATAGCTTTAAACAGGAAGAGAGTAGGTTTAGTTTATATGTTAGGAAGGAATTCACTAATGTGACGGTGGTGAGGCAGTGGCACAGGTTGCCCAGGGGAGCTGTGGCTGCCCTATCCCTGGCAGTGTTCAAGGCCAGGTTTTACAGGGCTTGGAGGAGCCCAGTCTAGTGGAAGGTGTCCCTGTCCATGGCAGGGATGCTGCAACTAGGTGGTGCTTGAGGTCCCTTCCAACCCAAAATGTACTATGATTCTATGATCTATGATGTATTGGAATAAATGTTTTCCCTTTCTATGTTAATATATACCATTTATCTAAGCATACGCCTGCAATCATTACTGTGACTTATGTAAGTATTATTATGAGTGTGCTAGTTATTTTTATATTGGAAACCAGCAGATTTCTCATTTACTTGTATATTGGTAAATATATTGCTAATTTAATATTATAAAAAAATTATACATACTACTACTTTCAAGCAGTGCAGTCAATAATATTCAAGGAAGAATAGGAAAAATTGTTTAATAAAGCCATTAGCAGAAGTCAGTTACTAAATATGTGAACATTTGTTTCTCAAGTTTTTAAAAACCTTTAAAAAAAACAAATACAGTTCTGTTGTCAGATAATGGATGAGTGCAAAAATATATACTTATCTCAAATAAATGTTTATAATAATGAAACTTTTCAACTTTAATGAGAAGAAAATGCAAAATAGCACTTAACATAATTATGCTGAGTGTTCACTAAGAACTTGCTGTTTGACCTTACCAGTTAATACAAGATAGTTTTTAGGTACTGTATTAGGCTTGTTGCTGTTTATCACATTCAGTCAGAGACAGAGCTACTGCAGTCCTTGATGAGAGCCATGGGAACATGTGCAAAACCTCCTCTCTTACCATTCTGAGTTGTCATGAGTGTTCATTTTCTGGGAAATGTGACAAATCTTTTCTTCTATGCCAGACACTGCATTTACTGATGTTTTTTTACTGTGCTTTCTTCAAAGGCTAGTGGCAAATTAAGAAAAAAAAAAAAGGGAAAAAAAATAAATAAAGTAATATATGTATTTTTAAAAATAGAATAAAAATAAGTATATTAACTACTGAGCATTTAAACAAATGTTATCTGATTATATGGTAACTCTGATATATTTAATAAACCCTTTAAACCCCACTTTTTATTATAAACTCTAAGTTTGATAAAGATCCAAATTTCATTATGACTAAGACCACAATTGTGGAATTACTCTTTGTTCAAATTTTTGAACTACTCATTACCCCATCACTTCTTCAGTCTCATGCAGATGAGTTGAGGCTAAGTTAAGCTTCAATTTAATTATTACTGCTTTTTGCTGGAGATTTCATACATGCCAGGTACACACAGTACTGTTTTAAGTCTTTGCCCTCAAATCCACAGTTTGAAAGATCTTTGCAGCAGTCCTACATCTGTTCCTTCAGAAATACCACTGATACACCATGCAGTGAGCACACTAGAAATCTATGTACATACCAAAACTAATGCATAGGGTGCACATGAGCATGTAGTACCCAGGAGCTTTTCAGAGATTAAAAACTCCTGCTGATCTACAGACTAAGAAAAGTACTCTTATTGTGCAAAGTGAATATGATAATCTATTATTGCAACAAAAGAAAGTCATCAGTGAATTTAAATATTTTGAAAATCATGAAAAAGAGTATTATTATTATTATTATTATTATTATTATTTTCTATGTGAGCAAAACGATGATGTGGTTAAATATGATGTGGTGTTAAGGAGGGAGCCAACATGGGATTCAAAGAGGTAGAATAACCTGGCTTGACCTGTATGCATGTATCATGAAGCCCATTAGAGAGACCCAGCTCACTGTTCTCATGAGCCATTTAAAGTAATGTGGGAGCTATATCAGCTTTCAACAGGCAGTGAACAGGATGACTCTTTGCTGCACCAAAAATTCCTGCTGGAGCAGGATCAATAAGGAAAGGAATACATTAATTAGGCTGCTTTTATTACCCATCAAGAGATACTTGTGCTAGGAGTAGGTCCAACAGAAAAAAAGGTTACATTTTTTCATTGGCTTTTCAGAGCAAAAATGAGAATAAAGCAATTCACACAGCTATATGGAGATTTAGGAGGGGAAGAGGAACTTCCGTTTCTCGCTGAACTTTGAGACATCTACTTTCATCAGAAATTAGATCATCACTGCATTATCTTGAACCCTCCATTGTGGAATGCTAATAGTGTTTCTAGGTTTTGTTCTGTGGCTTTGACCTGAGTTCTTTCATACTTTCTCAAAACAAAGCCGTCTACTCCCAACAGAATTTTTTAAACCTTTACAAAGATGGTATTATAAATTACTTAGGGTTTAGCTAATGTTAATGCTTTGAGACAGACTTTTTTTGTGCTTTCCAGCACCATTCATAGGAGCATGTAACCCTTTGTCTGGCTTATGTAATTTAGATCTATGCAAATGGTTTCAACTACCTTTGCTTTTCACACCATTCTTAGAATCGAAAGGATGTAGCAGGTACTTATCCCAGAATGTCAGGTAGACTTCTCTGTACTGTTCTGGAAGAGATTAAAGCGTTATTTCTTACTGCATCTACTACCAAGTGACAGTTTAAAAACCATAGACCCATATTCTTAATTTCCTGTCTATGAAGGAATAATTATTCTAAATTAAAGCCATTATTGCAAGTTCACAAGGTGAAACATATGATACAAAAGAAATACAGCATTATATTCACACGATTTTGGGTGTAGAAAAAATAGAGCAAGATGCAAGGTAAGCCATGGTTAAACATGCCATAAACTGTTCATTTAAGTGACAAAGAATAATAACTCACTTCTTGAGCATTTTATATGTCTTTGAATAGAAGAGCACTGCTTTCTGGACTATTAAAAGGATTTTACCCACTGTCTTGAACTGACTGTGAGTAAGTTCCATTTTTTTAGCACTTTCTTCTGCGTTTCAGACTTTTGACAGAGGCATAGTTTATTGGTATGAAAATAAAAGTATGTTTCAGCCTGTAAGGGTCATGAATAGAAGGCAAAAGTCTCTTACGAAGACCTTTAAGTTAATATTGCAGTGATCTAAAGAATTACTTAGATCACCATCCATCTATTCTCATAAGTAAATAGTGTTTAGAAGGAAACAGCTTTATTCAAACATCACTGAGAAGGGCCGTATTCATGGCTCTGAAGAAAAAAATCTTAGGAGGGATTTTTTCAGACCCACCCAAGTAAATCAGAGTTTAAAATCACAGAATCATAGAATCATAGACTGGTTTGGGATGGAAAGGACCTTAAGATCATCTAGTTCCAACCCCACTGCCATGGGCAGGGATTCCTTACACTAGAACTTGTCATCCAGGGCTCTGTCCAACCTGGCCTTGAACACTGCCAGGGATGAAGCATTCACCACTTCTCTGGGCAACCCATTCCACTGCCTCACCACCCTTACAGTAAAGAACTTCCTCCTTATATCCAATCTAAACTTCCCCTGTGTAAGTTTTAACTCGTTACCACTTGTCCGATCTATATATCCCACTTTAGTCTCAGATATACCAAAGCTGAAGGAGATCTTACGATAACCATACAGTCTTAGCTGTCTTTAAAGCATTTTGGTTTGTTATTTTTGTTTTGGTACAGAAGTTATTTTAAATCACGCTTTTGTAACTATGGAAAACCCATTACAAGAAAACGTCTGCCTGGAGGAAATAGAGTTGTGCAATCTTTACTCTCTCCAGATGTTTATGAATGTTTATGAGATGTTTATGAGAGGCTGAGAAAGAAAAAGAGATAGATGGTGACAGTGCCTGGATGTATCAGTAGACTTACATACTCCAAAAATAATTTTGTCACAGACTCTACATCAGGGTGAAGAGAGGACTTTATCAGAAAGGCCTTTGTCCCTTGAAAGCATTATATGCTAAATCTAAAGCCTCTGTGTGTTAAATCCACTTCTCTACAAGAGACTAGAATTTCAGAACTAGGTTTGACCTCTTTAGAGTCTTATCTGCCTCCTCCATTTTCATGTCCCTCTCTTCATGCCTGCAGGAGTGATTGCCCCAAAATGATCAACTGTGAATAATCTCTGAAGCAGCTGAGGAAATATTACTATATTTATCAAGCAGCAGCTCTGTGGCTTTCCAGGGCTGGGTACTCGGCAGTTGTCACAGGTCTTTCCTGTCTCTTCCCAGCTGCGCTCAGGTAAAGTTTCCACAGGCTGATGTCCTAATGTTTTGTATTTCATGTATCATATAAATTTATTTGCATTATTCAAATTCTCAGTAAACTGGATGACTACAATATGACCATAAAAACAAGTCTCTGAGAGGAAAAAAAATTATTATATATGACAGTTCTGTAAATATACACATGTAAATGCCTATTTCAAAATTACTTTGAATTGTAAGGTTACAAAAGCATTAGTAATAAAACTGTTCAATTTCTTGTTTAGTATGCATTTTTTTATTCATTGGAAAAGTGAGTTGAAATTGCTCGGAGCTACCTTCTTAAATGACTTCCAGATTGAGCATGTACATTTTGCATGCAAATAAGACTGAGAGACTGTGGCTGCAAATAGCTATGCTTAATCTGAATATGCAAAAATAGTATTTGCATGTGTGAACTTTACTAGGAAACGAGTAAAAGAGTTTAAAAAACAGGCTTGATATCTGTGTTTTCTAATCTGCAGAATGACAGGCATATTTCTCAAACACACAGGAATATCAGGAAAGAAGCAAGTCTGGAAGCTGATGGAGGAAAAAGGGAAAAGAATCAAATTATAATCCAGTAGACCTCCATAATTTACCAATCAATCAGATTGTACATTATAGAAATACAGCTTCACAAGCCCAAATAATAACGATAAACATATCACAATTTACATTAATCAAATATTTCTCTAATGCCAAATTGGTAGACCTTGCTTTCGTTCAGATAGAGTCCTTGATTTTTTACTGAGTCTCCTACAGTTCTGTGCCCTGGTTCTGCATCTGGATGAAGGCCAAATTCTATTCCTGCTACCTGAGGGAATCTGGAAGTTAAGAAGACAAATACTGGATAGAAAAAGGGAATAAATCAAGTTTATGAACCATTCAGAACAATACAGTAAGAGCCAGACTCAGAGTAAAAAAAAGTACAGCTCTTAAAATAATGAACAGTAAGATCATATATGCACCAAATATACTACTATCATAAGTGTATTTGAGGCAGCAGCTGTTACTTTCCTCACCAACAGTCCAGAACTGAACATCTATGTAAAGACACCACCAAATAAAAGGTATATTAAGTTTTTATCCCAGTTTTTATATTTGCATAGTATAGTAATAATACTGGATTAATTTTTTTTTTTTTTTTGGTAGAGAAGTAATCATCATACTTCATACAAGCATGACACAAGGTTTGTTATACCATTATCAATATTAAGTCAAACATTTTAGGTGTCTAAGACAATATATTCCAACACATGTAGAACAGACTGGATGATCACTCTACAGACTTTCCATCAAGAGCTGGGTATCTGTAAAATTCCTTCTATAAAGCTTCCAGGAGTTGTCTCCCTGGAATTCTGACTACTAGCAGGGGATCTCCAACATGGAGGACAGCAAAAAGATCATCCATAGTAAAATTCTCTTCTGGGTATATTCAGTTTAAACAAAGGGTATATACAAAATCATCACAAAATAATGAAATTTCCTGTAGTATTTTTTTTTCATAAATGTTTGGCCAAATAATACATTTTCTTGTTGAAAGATTTGAGGTTAGATGGTGTTTGAGTTTATGATAAGTAAGAAAGAATACATGTTAAAAAGTTATTCAAATAACAATGATGTAGGAATCAGTACTGCAAAGATGTGTACATATACTTTACGTGCCATAAACTGTCTTAGAAAATTAAGCAAACATGTTGATTTAATGACTTCGATATTTAGAGGTCTATTGTTTGGTTTTTTTAAATATTGCATGCATGGGTAGATGGAGAAGCCAAATCTCAATTGTAATCCCTTCCATCATAAAATAATGATAAAGCCAACTTAAAACCAAAGCCATCTGGGCACCACGTAAAACAGTGATCTAATAAAAAACAACAACAAAACAAACAAGAGAATAAAGAGAGTAATTATTAGCTAGGAAGAACAGCAGTATGGAGATTGTATCACCACCAAAATTTATTATATGTGCAGATTTGTAGAAGCTTTCATTTTTAAAATAGTTCAGTAGCATTTTCATTTAAAGCTTGTTGGGCAAAACCAATTGCAGATCTAGTAAGATAAAGACTTTGTATGTGGGGAAAAAACACAGTATGCTTGATTTCTGCCTTGGATACCATATTTTTAAGAGAAAAGAGAAGGAAAAAAAAAATCCAAACCCCCAAACCTCAACAGAATGTGTACAGAAAAATAGATCTTTAAGTGATGGGAATCACCAATACAATCTGACTGATACATACCAATTTCAAAATTATTTCTTATAAGGCTATGTGTTCCTATATGCACTAGTATATATGTTTGTTACACTTATAAACATAACCTGAAGCTGTTAGCTTAAGTGATCAGCTCATGTGTTAACATGCTGATTATTTTCAGATGTTTATTCATGTATGAAGCATTAAGATTTACAGGTTTTTTGCTAATTTTAAATTCCTAATTTCTTTGGAGGTGTCTCTTTCTCTAATGTAACTCTCTTTGAATGCCTTCTTTTATGTTACAAATCCCTGATTTCTGGATTTGATCTTATTCAGATATTTTTGAATGGCTACTCAGAAGTAAATAACAAAGACACATTTCCAAGGTTAAATATCAACTTACTCAAAACATTTGATGACCAGATACATTTTAAATGATGACCTGAAGTAGCTCGTGCTCCATCAGCAGGAGCAGCTTCTAGTACTGCATTGACTATAGGATTCCCTAGACTGCTTTCTGCTGCTCACACAATATTTATACAAGCACCTAGTCCTGTATCAGCTGGACAAAGAACTACTTTTGAAAGATGCTGAATAAGACTTCCAATATACTTATTTGCAACAAATATTCCTGAATTCTAGAAACCTGTTTCAAAAACCAAATTTGTTTTATAATTTTCTGTATAAGAAAACGATGAAAAATGTGTATTATCCCTTCAGTTCCATGAATCTGAATAAATATAAAATATCATCTTCCACTTTGCATCCATGCTCACAAGAAGCTTAGTCATAGCAACAGCAACAAAGCTACAAAATACATCTCTGAAGCTTATCTAAGCAGGTGGAATTCTAGTCTAGCATTTTTTCTTACTGTATCTGATATAAATGCTTTGCAGATAATTGTAGTGGACAGCAGAAGTGATCATAGACCTACAGTAAGATGACAAACCCAAAACATTTCTGCAAAAGCAATAAATACAGTTGCATCCATCTCTAGACTTAAGAAGAAAGCTTGACTGGACTGTAAGAGATGACTCTGCAGGTGATTGAATTAGGGAGTTTATTCTCATGTAGGGGAATAGTTCTCAAATGCAATGGATATCTGGGATTTTGCTCAGGAGCTTTGAAAATTCAATATCAATCGGGTTTTTTAGGTTTGGGTTTGCTTTTTCATGTTGCCTTTGCAAAGCGGAAGGTAAAAGGACTCAACCAATTGTATTAAATCCCATAAGAATACCGAGAAGAAATTTGCCAGAACTTGAGAATACACGATAACAGCCAATAACCATGTACATCAAATTAACAGGTTGTAGCTTGTTACTTAAATCCCTTCTTGGAACCATTTTCATCCACGTGCACTTCCAGAGCAATTTTCTTAACTATTCTCCCAGTTAAAAGTTCAAAACAAATTCACCTGTGGTCAGCAACAGAAATGCTTCTATAGTTTTAAGACAGTTAAGATCATGGGTTGCAGTCACCTTACAGTCAACCTAATTTGAACAATCTCCAAGTTTCACTGTTACATGTGCTTGTGTTTAGCATCTCTAGTGAATACCAACAGTATAATTAAAGTCGTTTTATGATCTCTAGAGTCCCCGCAGAACAGAGAATATAGCAGATGCCATGGTACTGCAGCATAGCAAAGCTACTTTATAGGAGTGTACCAGTGGTTGACGGTATCAGTGCTGTGTACCAGAAAAAAATTAGCTTATTTAAAATTCAGTATTTTGTCAGAAGTATTTTATTCACAATAGGAATGCACTGTGCAAATCAACAGCAATAATCACATAAGAGATTTAAGTGTAAACCTCTAGGGACTGAAGTGCTACAGTAGTATTACTAATAAATGTCTGTAATAAAGGAAATTCTTATGGGTGGAGCTCTTTCACTTGGAAAGCCCCAGCATCTATAAAACAGAATGTTACTGAATGCTGCAATCTTTTACTCTGCCGTTGTTTCTAACCGTTGAATGAGTAACTATTGCAAGGGTAAATTAATTAATATTAATCCATATATAATTCAAATACTGCCATCAACTAATTCTGCCAAGAATTCAGGAAGTAAACACAGAGGGATGTCAAGGGCACTTGTTTTACTATGAGCTTTCTTGTTTAGTAATATTCTAGGATCAAACCTGATAAATACTAAGATTTCTAAATACCATTTTAATTTGATAAGGTGTTGTCTCTTAGTAGTGATCAAACTTAGTTGTGGTGAACTAGAGCAACATTCCACTAAAAATTTAACTGAGGCAATTAAAAAAATAGGCCACATTCCTCTGTGGCCTAAGTTTACTGAATCAGGAAGAAATATGGATCTAATTTCAATATATAAGGGCAAACTAATCCACAAATTCCTGTTAAAAATAAATCTAGACTGTATTTATAAAAGCAGAAAAATTCAATGACCACAATGGGATGTACACAAAGTACACAAAGTGCACAATGTACACAATTGTATCTAGAATAATACAGAATAAAGGACATAGAGCACTTACAGCTTCCAACCCTCTAAATTCACATTCCAATATGGAATCAGAATGCAGCCATAGTAAAGCTCAAAATTCGGAAATAAAGAAGTGCTTTCTGGCTTGGTATTACTGATATGGCCATTGAAAAGAGTTGTTTTTAAACAAATTTGAGCTGCATTCTTATTAGCTGTTTATTTCTTAGATAAATCATTAAGAAACTCACAACTACTGAAGGTTCTGAGTATACGCAGTGATCACTGATTTTATGCATAAATCTTTTCTCCTGGATTTCCCAAAATGTCAGTTCCTTGAAAATTATACTGAAAAGGTGAAACAAAGTGGGTTTTTTTTCTTTTCTTTTCTTTTTTTCTTTTTCTTTTTTTTTTTTTTTTTTTTTGAGAAACTCCTAAAATGAGATTTTTTTCCACAGTTCATGTTCCACTAACCTTTTTTATTTAATTTTTCATTGTTGTGGCCAGCTAGTATCAGATCTACTCCATGGGTATTCTGTGCAAGTCTGACACTTCATTTGTGTCATAAACTGTGATAAGCGCTGCTTCTTCTGCTTTTAACTTTTGCAGGTATTTCATTAGCTGGTTTGATATACCCTGTATAGTTTGTTTATAGTAGCAAAGGTATTGAGCCTGTTAACCCAGTTTTTACACTATTCCATGTTCCATTTAACAGTACTTTTTAATGTGCCTTGACCTAACGGTTCCCAAGTAAATCTATCATATACATTGTGGAGGAAACCTGGAAAGTTGTATTTGTTGCATGTATTCTTCCAGAATATCCAAGGCCAAAATCAAATTCATGGTTTCCTAAAAGTAAGTTCAGAAAGTAATTTTTTAAAGTTAATAAAAATAACTGAAAATTTTAGCCAAGTGCTTTTTTTATGGTTTTATTTTGGCTTTGGTTTTTTGGTTGGGTTTGTTTGTTTGTTTGTTTGTTGGTTGGTTGGTTGCTTTTTTTTTTTACCATGAGCTAGAGATTGAGGAAACATACACTTCACCTTGTTCTCAAAATAAGCTCAGTTAGGGGATTTAGTCCATCTATCCTTTATGTCAAGGAAAGATGGATCAATTTAATTCATTTTTACAGCTATTCTAGATGCACAATTGTAAGGGACACTTTTGTACATCTGTGATTTACAATTCACAAGTTACCTAAGTCAAAACAATCAGAAATCATCTTTGATTTCCTTGAAGGCTCAAGGAAAAAAGTTTACATTTAATGCCCAGACAAATAGTTGAAGTAAAAAGAATCTCTCTCAACATATGATATTATTTTCTGAACTGAATATAAAATAATATGGAGGAAATAAAAAAAATCTTTATCAGTAGCCTGATAAAGCAGCATTCTCAAATCTGTGTATGTTACAGAATCCTACATAAAGGCAGCAGTAAGTGGGCTTTTGGTTCAAACCCTGCACCTACAACTGGTGCAGTCCCTGAAATGTCCATCTTCAACGAACTATCATGGAGATGCTAAATTAGCTGCTTCTGCAGAGGATTTAATTGCTAAGGGCAAAATCCCACACACTTATTAAGTTTGAAAAAATGCTAGCATGAGCAGAAGGAGTATTTAATATGAAAGTTACTGTTAGCGTGCGCACAGGCAGATTTTTACAGATAAAACCATTTTTCTTTGAAAAATACGATCTTCTCATATTTCATGCTGCATAAATTCTTGCTCTGGCACATATGTAAAACAAGAGCCGAAAAACAAATTCGATTAAAAGGAATTAAATTTACTTCTTAAAAATTAACTAGCCTCTGAGCTTTGCTAAAGAGTAACCAAAATAGTAGGAACTGAAAAAAGACTAGGTGACCTCATCCTTCCATCCAACAAAACCCGTGGCTGAAAGGACAGATATGTTTGGAAACAAAGCAAAACAAACAAAGAAAAAAATCCATTAAAAGAAAGAATCATCTACTTGATATATTTTTGCTTTCCCTTTCTGGCTCATAAGAAGTCTCAGCAACCCTAAAGGACCTTTGCCTTACTTATGTGGGTAGCTGCTGAACAAACTAGCTTGTGTTTCCTTGTTTTCTGGGTTACCACACTGTTGTTTTCAGTAGCCAGTTTTGTCGTCTACTCATTCCAAAGCTATTTATCACAATCTCATTCGGGAGTCTGAACACTTGCTGCCCACATCAAAACCAAAGTCTGTTTCAACTGAGAGTCAATTACTCTTTATTTAAAAGAATTTCCTTACAAAAGCATACTGTATATGGTCTGCCTGTCAATTTTGAAGTAGATTGTAGGCCAAACCAAAAAACTTACATAGACTTAAATGGTCTTGGATTTACTGTTCCCCTGAAGTGACAGTCCCATAGTTGCTCCACATAGCACAGATCAGAGATGAGCTGTTTTCTTTTTTAAAGAAGTTACTGTTGACTGATGATTTTATGCTACAGCCCCATACTTCTGTGATTAGATTTTCCTTTTCTTTCTGCAGTCCTAGAGGCAAACTTTGACTCTTCATTCATTCCTGGAAAGGATACGCCTCTTGTAGAGGAGTATTGGGGAAGAGCTTGCAAAATCGCATGCCCAACACCCTGCATATGCTATGAAGCTGAGCTCTGCAGAGCATGGACATACTGTGGTACACCTCCATAACAGGAACTGGCAGAGCCACGAAGACATTTTCACTGTACAAATCATGTGCTTGTCCTGCTGTGACAGGGGCTATGCTGAGGCTTGCAGAGCACTGCTTCAGCCACTACATTAAACAATGCCTTTCTGTCCATCACATCAAGAATCTAGGCTGTGTTGACAATGCAAAGACCACAAGCTGCATTAAAGGTAAGAACGGAAGGTGTTGCTTGAGACAGCTTATAATGAAAAAGCTGCAGATGACCACCCACAACTGGGAATAATCAAACAAACCACAAGTATTATTAAATTTAACTTATTTTAGATTTATTTACCAAACACAGCTAATGGGTAGCACATGTAAAATAAGACCTGTGTTTTCTCTTGTTGCTACAAGCTGGTGGATTTAAGCACTGTCCACTAAAAAGTGGATTCAAGGAATCAAAGTTTTTATATCTGCAAGATATAAATATCTTGTAGAAAATATATAAATATCTACAGAAAATGAACAAACTAAACCCAGGTCAATTTGACATAGTCTTGTTGCTGTTCATGCATAAGCGTAACTTCCTTTTCATTGCTGAATTACGCCAAATTTCACTTGGCATTTCCTCAAAACAACTGAAATAAAACAGATGTACAATGCTTAGAACACTCCATTCTTTTTCAAATGTCAAAAGAAAGTGTCCTGTAAATAGAAAGGGAGGGAAAACAGAAGAAGGCTAAAGGCAAAATGTGAATTTGCTCTTTTTCTGTGTCACACTGACTTGTGTTTTCTCAGTCTGACGTCAACACCTAAATAACTGCTCTCACCACTTTCCATTTCACTTTATTTTGTCATTCATAAGCATTCCATGTTGCTGTTCAGCTTTTTCCACTGTGTTTATTCATGTTAGTATGTTTCTCTTTTTCTCCTCCTTTGTTTCTTCTCCACTTCTTCATTAGCCTTATCTGTAAAAGCTATAAAAATTTCTGGAATATTTAATAGCACTGATGCTGGTGTCATTAAATCACTTCCCTAGTGCTCTACTAGGAAAAGCATTTCCAGTAACTTAATGTTAAGAAGTGTTGCTTCCAGCAGTACTGAAGAGTCAAAATAATGCTGAAGTAGTGGCAAATACAGTGGAAGAAAGTATTTGTCTCACAATTCCGAAACAAACTTCCATGAAATAACAAAACCTTTCCTAACACTTGGGAAGATTGTGAAAGCAGAATTTTATACCTCCTATAAGAATATTTACAAGTTAATATTTCTCATGAAACTGACGTGATGTTTTTGTAATTCCAAAAAGTCACAGAAGAATAGAGTTGAAAATGTCCTTGAGGAGTCTATAATCCAATTTCCCTCCCAGGGGATGATTAACAACACACACATAATTTCTGGCAAAAGAATGTTTTTTCTTAAAGACCTTCAACTAAATTCTCCTGTAGAAAATTAATGCAGCTGTTCACTATTCTTAACATTAAAACAAGTTCTGTTTCTAACCTGGATACTCTCACTGAAATTTATTATATATTTCTATGATGGCAAAAAAATAAGAAAAAAAAAAAAGGAAAAAAAAGAAAAAAAAAAAAGAAAAGCTGTTTCTCTCCCTATGCTGTAGCACTTTTTGGTGTTGAGAACTGTTGTTTTCCCTCAGTAATGTACTTCCAGCACTTTCAGTCTCTACAGAGTGCATGTATTCTAGCCCACCTTATCACTTTTCTTGTCCCTCCCTCTTCTGTCCAAGTGGCCCACATCTTTCTTGAAGTGCAAGCCACCAGGCTGGATAGGTCTTCACCAACTGGTAAAGCCAAGACCAAGTAAATATTAACTGGAACTGCTATCTCATCTATCTTGCTGGATGTAACACTAATTCTACCTCCTGGTATGATACAGGTTTTTCCTACTGATAGTTCCATCTTCACGTCAACAACAAAAGCTATCAGTTCCCATTCTGCAGGGTTTCACCTACCCCATCTTGTATTTGTGTGGTGGATAACTTCTATCAAAGTGCAGTATCTTACATATTCTTTTACTTGATTTCACAACATTTTAAAAGATGGTATCTTCTCAGCTGGTGAGAGGTGAGGTTTCTGTCTTTTTTTTAAACTCATTTGTATAAGTCTTCCTCTCATAATGAGTTTTATCCTATGCAGGATAAGTTTTGAATTTTCCTTATGTTTGGAGATCTGACATATTAACTTCAAAACTATAGTTCCACTTGTCATTTGGAAGAGCAGAACACAAAACTGTTCTTTGATCGCACAGTAAAAAACAGATGGGAATGTGGACATCAGAGAAATGAGTGAGAAACAAAATGGGAAAAATTAGGACAAAAACAGAGTAGAAGGATAATTTGAGACTAGAAGAACAAACAGAAGGTGAGAACAGGCCAATTGAAAAAACATACAGCATAAACTGTGAAGAAATTAAAGCGAAGAAATTAAAGCAAAGAAGTAATTGGACAAAGTTAGAAGGAACATTGAGAAAAAAGCATGAAAATTGAAAACAAGCACTTGTTTCTTTGCACTTATAGAATAACGCAGTCCTATATATTTAGCATGTATAGAATAATTCAGTCCTATATATTTAGCAGAGTAGTCATACATTCTCAAATCTTTAGCTCTTTACTGGCAGCACAGCAGCCTCATGCAGGATTTTAAAACATATTTCAAGACAAAGATGTGCTGTATCTTTCCTAATCTCTGCAGGTCCTCCCACATGCTGTGTCCTTTTCTGAATCTACGATTTGTTAAAAGTGAAGTTGCCTTGCTTTTTTTGCCTTTGAAATACACTGTCAGAAACATTGATCCTGGTGGTTATGGCTCCTTAAATCCCCGATCGTCAGAACTGACGATCTTGTTTAATCATTTTTTGACTCTTACAAAGCTGTTTATTTCACCATCATACAAAGCCCAGGTAAGAATTATTAGAAAGCATTATTCTTCTTTCTGTCATCCGCCAAGCAGAAATGAGGAGGAAGAATTAGAGAAGACAGAGGTTGCCAGCCAGAGCCTTCAACCTGAATGTTTCTCAGGTTCCAAGCAATGCAGCTGCCACCACAAGTGGAAAGACACATCCCTTATTATTCTACCATTCTAAAATACAGGGACGGGGGGAAGAATATAATCTTTCATTTGCTTTCTTATGGATAATCCTATGGTTTGTGTTTTGTTGTTTTTTTTTTTGGGGGGGGGGGTGATTGATTTTCGTATTCTTAAATTCCCTAGTTTATACAGTTCTAGCTTTCCTTAAAACTCTCCCTGCTTTCAGTAAATATCCTCGAAATAACACCAAGAAGCACCATCATTTGTAATCATTATCTAGATTTTTTTTTAAAGGATAGTGTAGAATTTAAAGGTCAGGAAAGCAAAAAGGAAGGTCCTCATTATTGTCCTTGTATGTCAGACATGAACAGCCAGATTCTCAGAAGTGCACAGCATTCATCAAGAACAATTGCAGGTTTGGTTTTGTTTGTTTTGAGTTGAAAATTATACCTACGAAACATAAAAATAAAAAAAAAAAGTGGGGTTTTTTTCTGATCAAGCTTATCAAATCACTTGATAAGCATGGTGGAAGCAGGTTGTTAACTGACTAGGGACAAGTACAACCAGAGGCATTTGGCAGTACATGTTTGTATTAAGAATGGCTTGATTTCAGCGTGGTTACTCAGAGCAGCAAGGCTAAAAAGCTTGTAGGGCAAAATAAAAGCTCAAGTTTCCCCACTGAAATCAGTGGAATGTTTGATCAACCCACACTGCATTTTCATGTAAAATGAACTGCACTGCACTTGCCATATATTGAAAGTCACTGTTTGTGTTTTCCTGTAAGGACACTTACATGGAAACCACATAATTTTCCTTGTTATTTAAGCTTTCAGCTAAAGAAAATATGAAAATGCAGTTATTAATACAATCTTTCAAATGTGCAAACATAACAGTCCAAGTGATAGCTCATAAGAGGATGTGATCCATTTCTATTCATTTCAATAAAACATTAATTCCAAAGTGAAGTAATGGCAATTTCAAAAATAAATGTTGTATCTCTTCCGACCATTTAACAGAAATGTGCAGCAATAAAGTAACTGAAACTGAAGTCAACCTTCGCTCTGTAGGGCTACAATATTTTCATCTTAGCCTTTCAAACATGTAGCTACTGAATAGTTACCAGGACAGGCAGGAGAGTGGAGATATGAAGTAGCCAGTAAAGGCCTTTTCACAAAGTCCAGAGAGAAGAGGTTTCAGAGTACTGCTGCCTCCAAAAAAAATTACTGATTTTGTGTTCTCATCATCTGACAGCACAAACAGAATTATGTGAAACTGACTAGGCCTGAGTGTTCAGTCCGATTATTTTCCAGATTTTCACTAGGTCATTTGCTCTGGAAGTTGTATTTGGATTATTTCTTGGAACAGTATAATTTCTGTGCCGTATTTACATTAGAAACAGTAGTGAAGTTTTACCATCTTTGACTTGCTTTTGAAATCTGAAAATATTTGTCCTTTAAATGTTATCAGACCTTTGCTTTTTAAATCTTTAAGGCGAACAGCCAAAATATGACAAAAATAATCTTCCTAAAAAAAACGTGTGCAGATAGCCTACTAGCATTAGTACAGATTATGCTGCTTGCTATTCCGTTTCTGAGCACCTGAACCATGTCACCAGGAGACATGATGGACAAAGTGGCAAACCATTTCTCATACTGACTAAACCAGAAATTTTCTATAGGACTTTTATTTCTGCTAACCCCCTGGGTCTACAGAAAAAAACTCATGTACATAATAAAGACTACAAAATTTGACATCTATTCCACTTCTATAAACCATATGACTTCTTAAAACATTCCTGAAAATGTAGTGGAGGGCATCTCTATTGGTCCAGGCATTTTTCCTTTAGGAGTAAAGGGGATGAAGATATTTGGGTTCAGTATTTATGTGTTATTCTCAGATTCTCAAGACTGTACTTGGTTTTTTTGAATTAAATATACGTGTTCTGAATACACAGATGACTGCAATTTATACATCTAATATAAAACCACAAACCACACATACATCTTTCAAAACCACACATACATCTACCACACACGCATCTGTCAAACAGCCTACAAACCACTGTATGCCAAACATTGCATTTGCTAAGTAGCAAAACACTGATGTATCTACAGACATTAATTTCTTAAGCATCCATTTGGCTAAAGCTATATTCTCTCACTCTTTTGTCTTACAGCTCCTCATAAACCCATAGTTTTCTTTTCTATAGCTGCTCCTATTCTACTTTAATAATAATGTTTTACTTTTAAGAATTTAATCTTCACCATTCCACAAATAATGTAGAGATTTATTATATGTAAGACTTTATCCTAATATTTTACTACCCAGTCATTTATGAAATTTGTCATGGGACTTTGAATTCATAATGAGTTTAAATAATATCATAAAAAGTACCTTTTAATTGTTAGTTATTATAAGCAGTTCTTAATTATTTGCAGGTTCACAGAATCACAGAATCACAGAATCCCAAGGGTTGGAAGGGACCTAAAAAGATCATCTAGTCCAACCCCCCTGCAAGAGCAGGGTAACCTACAGTACATCACACAGGAACTTGTCCAGGCGGGCCTTGAATATCTCCAGTGTAGGAGACTCCACAACCCCCCTGGGCAACCTGTTCCAGTGCTCTGTCACTCTTACAGTAAAGAAGTTCTTCCTGATGTTAACGTGGAACTTCCTATGTTCCAGTTTACACCCATTGCCCCTTGTCCTATCACTGGATATCACTGAAAAAAGCCTAGCTCCATCATCCTGACACCTACCCTTCACATATTTGTAAACATTAATGAGGTCACCCCTCAGTCTCCTCTTTTGCAAGCTAAAGAGACCCAGCTCCCTCAGCCTCTCCTCATAAGGGAGATGTTCCACTCTGTGTTATATTACCTTAAAGATAATTTTTCTTGTAATTTTTTTACAGATACTTACAGGAAGATGTAAGAGTGGTGTTTTTCATCTTCCATTCATTACGTGGCTTTGTTTTCGTGCCAGGTTTTCTATCATAACAAGGTAACATTAAGACAAATTTCTATTTATTTATTGCAATCAATCTCTGTTCTATTGGCTACACTACAGATAAATTACTGCATTGACCCTTTTATAATGAGAAACTGATGTTAGCCTTGTGCTTTTCAAGTTTCTGCAGTTTGAAGGTTTGTCAAGATAAAGTTTGGTTTTTTAAGGTAGGCATTTGCTTTTTTCTCATAACAGAAGTGCTGACGGCACTAGCATTATTCTACTAATTATATTATGTTTAAAATACACTTACACAGGTGAAAACAAAAAAAACCCATCTGGTTGTATGGGCCATTTTCTCAGATTTCCTTGTCATTAAATCCTGTATTGTGTCAGGCAAATCTGGCTAAATTTGAAACAGCTGACTAACTACCTGAATGCTTCCATAGGTATCTCAACATGAATTCATGTTGAATTATGTATGTAAATACATATTGTAAAGGAAATAGAGAAGGTGGGAACTCATCCTGGATTATCTGATTTAAATTTCTTTCATTCTCTGATTTAAGGAATGCAACAGTTCATAAGTGCCAAAAATCTCACCACAATGATCTCTAGCATCCTCAGGGTACAACTTCTGTGTCACAGTCTTGCAACACTTATAAAGAAGGCAAGTAAAGCAGACTAAGCTGTTTTGACATTCTTGCTAGCCTAAGCATATTGTTTCATGCATACATAACCAGGAGCAACATGCTTGTACTGGGCTGGCAGCTACAGACGGGCTCACTAATGACTGCATGCTTTTTTAAACGTTCAGTGATTGCAAGCAAAATAAACCTCTTCCTCAGCATCTCCACTGCTACTGCGCTGCATGGATATTAGTTTCCTAAGTAAACTTGGAAATTGTTGAGAATGACACAGTGGAACTTAAAAAAAAGTTCCTGCTTTTTGTCAGTAGTCTTTGTTGAACTGTGGCTAAATTTCACAGAACAGAGAACTCTGTCTTTGCTTTGAGTACTATCTAGATAAACTGGGTTTAGACTTAATAAAGTTTTTCTTTTGTTGTTTTTATTTTTAATTGTATTTAGGGTCAGAACTGCTGTATTTACTTCTATGCAAACTAGGTGTAATATTTTTGTCTTGGTACTAGACCAGTAGGCACTAAAAATACACTAATGCACAATCTTTGCTACAAAATGATTTGACTTACTAAGCCCTGCACTGAGCACAGGCTGAGGAGAAGGGCTGCAGGGAGCTGCCACCAGTGGAGGAGCTCTGAAATCAAGAAGGCTAACACCTTGGGTACATGAAAAACTCATCTATGGAATCAGGCCAGAACAGTGCTTCCTGCGGCACTCCTTTCCCTAACTTGGCCTGTAGGACAGGAGTAACAAGAAAGAAATAGCAATTGAAGCTCTGATTCTCAAATGCATTATTACATTGTTATTTATGTGAGTTTAAGAATTTTACTCCAGAGGAAGCTTGGTACAAAATTTGAGCACTTCACCTCCAGACACTGATCCAGCCCTGCATTTCAGGGGAACAAATCTGTGCTCTGTTTAAAAAGTACAATATTTACTTAGAAAGATGGTTGGTTCACTTTCTTTAATAATAATAAAAAATAAAAAAAAAACTTTAAAGAAATGTGAAAAAGTCTCTGCTGTTATTCCTAAGGTTCTCATTTTCAATCCAGCTTAAACACTTATGTTTTATTTTTTCTGTCCCATGGAGATTGTGCAGAATTACTTTATTCATTATCTGTTTCTTGGTTTTCTCCTCTCTCTGTAACTCTTTCTCCAGAAATGGCCTTTTTTTGCCTTCTCTATTCCTTCACCTCTTTTTCACTTTTCTTTTTTTTCCCTCCAAAGACATCTCACATTTCCCAGCCAATCAGTGTATCAGTGTCTCTTTCATAACTTATCTA
This sequence comes from Lathamus discolor, assembly GCF_037157495.1. Taxonomy (NCBI): domain Eukaryota; kingdom Metazoa; phylum Chordata; class Aves; order Psittaciformes; family Psittacidae; genus Lathamus; species Lathamus discolor. Next base: position 89,001,249 of record NC_088909.1, on the reverse strand, counting down.
GTCCATTACATTCTACTCACCCTTGGGAAATGTTATCAAAAGCCAGCAATGAAATAAACAGATTAGACAAAGATTGCAACAAAATGGAACAAGAGAGACTCCCAAGTAAAAGTTAATCTGAGCTCAGATTTTAGAACTACAATACAAGGTAGGTAGGTATAGTAAAACCTACAGATTTATTTCATTATGATCTGTAAATTTGCTGTATAACAAGAATTTGACTGTGTAACAGACACAGCACTCTGTGAACCTGTTTTAAGGTCACCTAGCTGTGGTCCAAAGAGGTTGCTTTGGAAGAGAGCAACAAGTCCCTGCTTGTGGCTAGCAATTAAACATCAGGAGACTCCTGCTTCTTCAGCATAAGCCTGGGGTGCCATCAAATTCATCACGTTCCATGATGATTTCAGAGGTCAGCTTGAAGAATGGTGAAAACATGCAGTCTTATGAACTGTAGAATCATCAGATCCACCTCCAAATGTGGGCATACTGAAGGTACAATCAGAAGTTAACGTGCTCTAGCTCACTGGGCCTTCAAAACTGTCCCAGTTGTTGGCTTAAGGGCAAAATTCAGCTGTGACTCAGCTTTATCCAGGACAGACATATCACCAGGAACTAAACTGTAATGATTCTAAAAGTCAGTGAGACTGGCATAGACTTGAAGGGACCAGAACTTCAGCCAAAGAAGGTAATGTACAAGTAATCATGCTGCAGTCTTTGGTAGATGTATTGTTTTTGGTTTTAGAATTAGTATTAATTATTGCTATTACAGTAGCTTTTAATAAGACTAGAAATAGACTGAAATAAGACTAGAGCATATGAATAAAATTAGACATAAGCAATAATTAAAACACTAGCAATAATGTAGCATAGTACTATGTTTTAATTTCCCTTTACAAATATATGTAGTTTGTTCTATATAGATGTGAAGAGATGTACTCAATTTGCTTTTTGCCAGTATTAAATACATTTTCCTTGTCATTAAGTAATGGTTTGTCTGGATATGGAAGCAATATGATGTCCTGGCTAAGAGCTTGTGTTCATGCAGCACCAAATTCAAGCATTTATTTCATATCTTTAATAGAATTAAGTTTAGTATGGAGTAAAAAAAAAAAAAAAAAAAGGCCAAAAAATAAAAAAAAAAAAAAAGAAGTGGCATCCTTACAGTAGCACTTGCAAAGTCAAGCTCTGCGCTGTCCGGATGCTGAAGATCTAGTAATGTGTAATCTTTGTAATTACAAGGTCGTTCTAGTTTTACCTAAAGCCATGACAGTGCTTGCAAAAGACTGCAAGTCCAACACTAGCACATCCAGTAGCTTTCACTTCTGGGAAAGTAGCAGGAAATGTCAAAACAAAGTCTCCAAGCAGACTAGCAGCAATTTCCACACTCAGGCAGGTACCGCCAGGGTGTCTACTACAGTAACACTTAGGACTGCTTGGAAAGAGGCCCTCGACCTGCCAGAGTGCCATCAATGGCATATTCAAACTCCTTGGCAAGACTGGGTTTCTGCGGGTGATGCATTTGATATTTCATTGCTTGCAAGAACATTACTGAAACATAAAAATCTTTTATTTAATGTTCTGAAGAAATAAAATTATACCGGAAGTCAGTTAAACAGCCACAGCTGCGTGGCTACAGAGGAACGGGACCAGCCCTGCAGCTGAAGCTGGCCCGGGCTGTCTGAGTGCCCAGGGAGGCCTGGGGAAGCGGGTTCAGAGGAAGCGGGCACAGCCCCACGGCCGTCTGATACGGAGGGACTGCGGCGAGCGTCAGCCCGGTGAGCTCCAACCGTGCTTGGGATGCTGGAGCACAAGAGGAAACAGTTTCTCCAGCCGATTACTATTTCACCTCTTCAACACTGAACTAATACAATCTACAGTGTAGCTGCACCACACACCCGGAATATTTTTCTTAAAGCCCGAAATAAGGGGGTTTTGGTGACACAAAACAAAACTTCTCCGTCTGCCGGACGGGAGGTGTGCTCATGGCCGGGGGAGTGGGGTACCTCTAAGGCTGCGGCCACAGGCGGAGGCGCCCCCGGCTTCTCCCTGGGGCACGCACCTGCAGGCGCTTCTCCCCGAGGCGACCCGCCTCCCGCGACGGCCGGGCTCGGGGGCGCCGCGGGGGTGGGCTGGGGGGGCGCACAGCCCCGGGGGCTGCTGGCGCCGCTGCTCCCGCCCCGCGGGGGCGGTGCGCTGTCGATAGCGTCACCCGCCGGGCCCCACCGGCCCCTCCGAGCGGCGGCTCCCGACGGGCGCCCCGGCGAAGCGAGACGCGCCGCTGGGAGGAGCGCGTAGGGGCGCGGCGGGGCGGGGCGGGCTCCGCCGCCCTGAGCTTCAGGCAGGGCTTGGCGGTGGCTGGATGGGAGCCGGTGCCCGCGGGGCACGGCCGCGCTCGTCACCCGCCCGCTGGCCGCTGGAGGGAGGACGGCAGAGCATGCCCCCGGCGGGGCGGTTCCGCAGGCACTGACATGCTGCTGAAGGACGGAGGGCGCCAGCCCCTCCGCCTCTCCCCGCGGTAGCGGAGGCGATGCTGCAGGGCGCTCCCCGGGCTCTCCCGCAGGCGCCAGGCTATCGCCCGCAGTACCCGCCCTCGCTGCCGTGAGCGGCCCGGTCCCGGCCGGGCCGAGGCGACGGGCGGCGCGGACCCGCAACCGCCTCGGAGCGGCGGCGGCGGCTGGGGGGGCGGAAGCGCTGCCCGCGCCCGCGGGGCCCCGCACGGCGGGCGGCTCCGCACGGCCCATGCGTGTGCATGATCTCTGCACCGAGCGGGCGCAGAAAGCGCCCCCGCTCCGCCGCCTCCATCTTCCAGGGCAGCAGGACCTCACCGCACGGCCGCGACAGTGAACGGCGGGGCAGCGGCTCCGACGGCACCTACCAGACCCAGAGAGCCCTGGATGACTGCAAGATGGTGGGTACCGAGAGTGGGCTTGCCTTGGTTTTTCTTCCGTTCCGAGTGTCCTCGTTGCGGGCGGCGGTGCCGCTCCTCGCGCCGGCTTGCCTATTCCCATCACGTGCAGATGTACTATTTTTAAAACTGCGGTCCCCCGGGGGGTGCTGCCCCGTAGCCCGGCTCGTCCCGGTTCCAAAGCGGGAGAGGGGAGCGATACCGGGGGGGAGCCGGGGGGGGACTGCGGGACGGGCAGGGCAGAGACCGCGGCCCCGCGGGAGCCCTCGCCCCAGCGCACGCCGCCTTCGCGGCGCTGCCAAAGCTGGAGTCACTTTTTGCAAGGTCTGGCTAAATCTGTCCCGAGACTTGAACTCGCCGAAACCTAAATACAAGGTGAGGAGCTGGTTCCACTGCGTGACTGCCCGCTCTGCGTGCCGTCTTGTGCGGCAACCGCGCTCTCGACCTAAAATCCTTCTGAAATGGGACCCGGAATTTGAGGCTCTGAAATTGTGCTCCTGACATATATGGTACCTGTTAACAATCTCCCCAGAGCAGCTGGTTACAACTGTAAACCGCCGGGTCAAGTGCCTGTATTCATGCTGGTTTTGTACTGTCACATTATGGTGTGACATTTTTTTCCCCATTCACGTTCAAAATTGCTTGGATCCTGACAATTTCCTTCAAACCAGTGCAATTTATACCCCCTATCTGGGTCCACAAGCTACAGTTAGCTGGACACTGGGCCCTAAAATTGCTCCTCTAACCAATGACAGAAATGCAAAACAAAATGAAGTTGCTGCTACTTTACTTGAAAGATCTGGATATTGCTAAATCTCTGTCCAGTAGCATCGGAAATGTACCTGCTACTTCTGTTCTGCTAGATTCTGGCAGTTTTTTCCTCTAATACTGCAAAATGTGCTGGCAGATATCCACTCTGATACTTCAAAATTGGGAGCAACTCCCAGTGCACTGAGAAACAAAAGCTGCCACAGTAGCTCTATAAATATACCCAACAAGTGGATCCTACTGGGTCCTGCTTTTTTTTTTCTCACCCCTGGCAGCATAATGTGGTTAGCTAAACAGAGATGCTAGCTTGGTAGAATTCGCTGATTAGAAATAAAATATCATTTGCAGATGGGTTGTCAAGATGCAGTACGGTTCAGCAGTTAAAACCAGTGTTGTATTTTTTTTGTCCTGTGACTGGATGCTGCAGCACCGGTGTGGTTTTGTTTTCCCAGTCAATGCTGAGGTGGCTGGATGTGTCTGTTTAGACAGGGGATGTCAGGAGAACTGGCAAAATGTGTCTGCAGGAACAGTTACCAGTTCCAGGATTCTCTTGATGCAGAATAATTATGCTGTGACACAATGTAGTACTTTTTTTTTCTCTCTATTGCTTTCATGCATTCTCTTAAACTACAGAACGAGAGAGTTGAAGCCAGGTTTAGCAAACACTGTGCCTAGGGCTTTGTTTGGTGTGCGCTTTCAATTTAGCTTGGGGTTTTGCAAGTGTGAGGGTGCAGGTGTATTGGAACACACTGGGATTGTTTTGCTGCTCCAGAAGCAGATAAACCTATCTGATACTCTTACAATGAAATTTAAGAAAGCACAGCCAAAAATCAGGTCCCGGTACTAGTTCTCAGTTATACAGGTAATTGCAGTTCCGTGCATGAAGAGTCAGAATGCAATACTGCAGGAGAAGTGACTCGTTCATTTCTGGCTATGAAAATTTGGGGGCTTGACTTTAAAATCTGGTCAAACCCACGTTTTTAGCATATTCGTATGTTGGGATATGTTGTACTCCTGGTCGTAATGATGGCTGGAGAATTACAAGCAGTTCTCTTGTCTGTTTTTATGTAGTTTGGAAATTGAGGTCAAATTAGCAAAACACAGATAAATAAATATTCTGTTCCATTGCTCCCTGCCTTCCACCCCCGCCACCATGTGGAGCAAATGGTCTGATGTGCTTTCTTTCAGAAGACAGCAAATGCTTCATTTCCTTAAAATATAGTCCCACGTAGGTGATCAGTAGAACTAAACTACAATGATCTCTCCATCACAGTAAAATCTACCCAATAGCATGTAAAAGTTACCCAATAGCATCCATGTGTATCTGCTGGGTATGAGATTTCTGTAAAGGTTGAAGTGTTTATTTACTTCTTTGTTTGTTTTACACACACACACATTGGAAAAAAGTGCTTTCTGGAATCCAAAGTGGAAAGTGACAATCTGGTGCATGTTCTCAGCCAATAGCTGCAGATCAGTTTTAAGTCTGAAATCTGGTTTGAGGGCCAGTGACAGAACAGGAATTATTACAAAATAAATTAGCAAAATTGCCAATGTAAAAACAAATGCCACATTCCAATCTGTAAATGTGCTGTTAATCAGGAAGCAGGAGGAGCAAAGGCAATAATTTCTGGAGATATTTTTGTCTTTTATGATAGCAAAAAATAACCTCATGCTACTAGCAAAACAGCTGGTTTTTTGTCTGCTTGATATTTAAAACTAATAACTCAAACACTTTCAGGGATCAAAAGCAGAAACACTGCTTTCCTGCAAATGAACATTTATAGTTCACAGAAGAGGCAGCCGTCAGGGAGGCCCTAGTCATTTACTAAATCTTGGGGTCTTGATCCTGTATGCTGTGCTATTGGAAGCAGCAGGGACAAGCCCTGGGTGGGCATGTTTTTTAAAAGTGATTGTTTCCATCAGTGTAGTTAAATGTCTCATGTAAGTAAATCCTCTTTGTTTTTCAGCTTGTCCAGGAGTTCAATACCCAGGTGGCTCTATATCGGGAGCTGGTCATATCTATTGGGGATGTCTCAGTCACCTGCCCGTCTCTGCATGCAGAAATGCACAAAACTCGAACCCGAGGATGTGAGATGGCCTATCAGGCTCATCAAAAACTATCAGCAATTTCTGGGTAGGATTCTACTTACTTTTAATTAAAGCTGTACTCATGCACACATCTTTGCACACAACATTATGGAAACTTTTGGCCAAAGCATTGACTTGTGTTTCTGTTTTAGGCATAGAGGTGCATGACCACAAAATCTACAGAATGCTCATATTCTTACGGTAGTGCAATTTTGGGTCGTATCCTGGTCTCCTTACTGACATGATATCCTACTGATATCACTGGATGCTTTTATGTAAGACGAACAGGATTTTACTCTGTATCACTAGATGACTTAAAAAGATCAAGGGGGAAGCCTTGCTTTTCAGCAGTGAAATAGTAATAGCATTCTGCCCACTCATTTACTTGGTATACCTGATTGAACAGTAAGAGACAACTAGCTCAGCTCAACTAGAGAGTTTACAAAACTAGATGAAAAAATAATTAGGCAAAAATTACATAGGGGAGGGGAATACAAATACTAGTGTGAAAATTTGTGTTTATATTCTACATGTTTCTAAATCCTTATTTCTATTCAAGTGAGGAGTAAAGCCTTCCTGGCATATAATGTTTTTGTTTATTCTTTGATATTAACATTACATACATTTCTTTCCATGGTGACAGAATGTATATCACATTCTTGAGACTATGCCTCAGTACAAGATAAACTGGCATAAATAGCTGTGTCTTTTAAAATGGGTATTCATGCTACTTACACAAAGTCTAATTATTTGTGTGTTATTCACACAGTGGTGACTAGGGCATTTGCATTAACACATGTACTCCTGAGTCATGCCTCCCTGACTACACTTTGTCAGAACTTTCTGCACTTGCCTTATTCATTGTAGTCCTTTGTGTACCACTGGAAGAACAAAAAGCACCTTTCTCTTTTTGCAGTTCTGCCTAATTTCCACTGAAGTTCTTTCATGACTTTAATGTGTATGAGAAATCTGTCATAGGTTTAGTGTAAGAGGGAAGACCGCACTAACAAACTTAACAGAAGGAAACAATGGTTGGTCATTTTAGTACAACTGTCAACATTTTCAGATGTTGTTTTGTGCAAAGACTTGTAAGTTGATATCATGACCTCTGATTTATTCCTCAAACAAAATTTATGCTTTCAAGTTTCTGAAGTGCGTGAGAATTAAATAAACACAAAAGCAACCAAGAGACACAGGTCCTTTAAATCAGTATACTGAAAACATGGAAGCAATCAAAATAATACATTTGATTAGCAGAACCTCACTTGGATTATTTTTTCCCATTAAAAAAAAAAAACAAAAAAAAAAAACAAAAAACAAAACAGGCAGGGATACATGCTCATTTAGAAGTATAAAGGTTTTTTTAAATAATCATTTCACAGCTGGGAGTCTGTCACATACACAAAGATGTCCTGAAGGTTGTGCAGTCACTGCGAGATTGACATTTAGCTAATCTAAAACTGTTTTAAATAACTGTGATAATAATGTGATATCCATAACAACTGGTAGGTGTTAGAAACCCTCTGGAAATTACTTATTTGGTTTGACAGACATTTTGCAAGATGTGCTTCACATCCCTACGTTCCTACAGCTGAGGAAAGCTATATGTGCCAATTAACTTTGTTGTACCTGTGAGGAAAGATGGGACATGAAGGTGCAGCAAGGATTCAGTGTAGGAAAGAAATAGGAGAGGAGTAATAAGTAGTCTCAGGGGTTCAGTCATTAATTCATCAAGAAGAGTGATGTAGTGCTTATGGCATAGGAGCATGAATGGGAACCTAATTTGGTAGGAAAAAAAGTCTCAGTAAGAAAAATACTTAGGGACAGGAATGTACTAGGGACAGGAATGTATTAAATCATACTCAGTACTAAATAATCAGGAGGGTAGTGTATTACTCAGAAGCTACTGTTAGCAGACTGGGCAAAGGCTCATTTAGTTTACTGCTTTAGTTCAAAATGCACAGCGCTGCACTGTGAAAGCTTCTGGATAACACACCCAATTCTGTCTTCCAAAGCTTGTTAAAGAAAGCCTATTGCTTTCCTACCCAGAGAGAATAACAGCAATTAGTGGATTTTATTACTGGTCTGTAAAATTTTCTTACATATCAGCATTCTATTGGTTAAAGTCATCAGTAACGTCCAGTTGGTCTTTAAGTGACCTGAGCTGTTGCGGGGCACAGTTTCTTTCAAGAAGTTGGCATCACTGTCCAGTACAACATTAAGTTCATTAATCTTGCCTGGACTGGTGTCTTTCTTGGAAAATCAGAAGACAGCTTCATTTTATGCCTCCTGCTTGAATACATCAGGATTGGAGACTCTTAAATGCACTCCTAATTCAGGCAACTAGAAGAGGCAGGTATTCCCATTCCTAACTCACCTGTCCCACAAGACTAGGGGAAGTAACAAAGAGGAAATATGCAAAGACTTGGAAGGAAGGAAACAAGAACACATGAGTGCTGAGAAAAGCAGCTCTGGAAGAAAATTTGGAAACTATGGGAAGAGAAAGAAATGCGGAGGCGGAGATAATGCATTAGAAACTGAACAGGATAGAAGTCATGAGAAGAAAACTTTGACTATGGACATATCAGTTATGGAATATTAAACGGACATCATAGTAGGACAATGGTGTAGTATGATAAGAAAACCTATATAATAAGGTCTAGCTGTAGAAAAAGTATACAAAACAAAAGAGATTCAGCTAGGGAAAAGGAGGAAGTAAAAGCCAGACTTATATTCTAAAAACTGAGAGAAAGGAAAACAAAGGACATGATGACAAAGATAAGGAAGTAGCAAGGAAACATAAAGTCTTATGAAGCCCGCACTGGATTAGACCATATCACCGCAGCTAGCTCAAATCTGACAGCTGCTGGGAGCAGAGATCTCATAAAAAAGCGTGTAAAAACCAGGCTGTGCATAGAGTGATACCTCCTGTAGTATGCTTGCCACTACCCAGCAATCAGTAGTTATAGGATTTCCTGCAGAGGATACATCTGAAAATTTGTATTTGGCAAATACGAGTTCTTACAAAAGATCTTAGGAGTTGTCTAAATACAAAGGTCTTCTACTCAGAAAATGTTGAGGATGAATAATGACATCTTTACACTGTGGTGTGTTTAAAAATATTACAACAGAAAAAAAGATTATACGAGAAAGAAAACTTCAAATTCAGTCTCCAACTTCATAGAGCCTCCTAGCTATTACACCCTTGTCTTCACTTGTTCTCCTCTGATTTTTCTTGTAGAAGCAGGTGAAATATTTCAAAAAGCAGGTGCATGCCTGACCTTACCAGCACTATCGTGCCTTTCAGGAAATCATGAATACAAAGAAAAATAATTCAAATTCAAATATCCTAATTCTAGTTGGTGATCTTCTAGGAATGCAAGTTGAAGTATACTCTTAAGTGTTGGTTTTCTCAGAACTTCAGGCCATTTTCTCCTCACCACACTCATACTAACAATTCTTAGTGATTTTTAATGAACTGTCTTCTGAAGAAAGTGAGTATGGTTTGGTCTTTGTATTACATTTTCTGCTGTATCAATTTATCAGAAATGCAATATCTCAAATTAATTACATTGTGCACCCTTGCGATATCAGATGACATGGTCAAACCTGGAGAAAGTAAAACAGCAAGAAAATGAGTCAGCATTACCTCTTCCAAACGAAAAATACTTGTAACAATATGAAGGGGGAAGGTGGGTAGAATGCAAATCTCTGTTTTCAAAAGGGGTCTGCTTTATGGGGTGTTAAACAGCAATGATATTTTAGAAGTCATCAAAGAGCAAGCCAGTTTTGTAGGTGAAGTACTCCAAGTCTGGGATCTAAATAGAAAGACAACTCAGAACTGTATTTTAAGATACAGGTCTGCACAACTGTCTACACACTTTTGTAAATGTCCCTTTCATATTCTCAAGCACTTGATACACTTACATAATGCAAGTATTTCTGTGTGTACTTGGCACACTGAAACCAGAACTGGCAGTATTATCTCTGTGACAGTCTGCTATTTATGTTGACAGTGGGGTTGTTGGTTGGTTTAACTTTTCTTTTTGAGTGAAATGAAACTGTGAGGAGTTCAGGGGTGCATGGCAGTGTAGATCTGTGCGAACACAGCTTTGAAAGTGGTTCTCCTCTGTTGTTCAGATTGGTGTTACAAAGTCCTGATCTAAGGAGGAATAAAACCCTATATCAGTGCAGGTGTGGAGCCAACCACCTGGAAAGCAGCTTTGCAGAAAAGGAGCTGGGGCGTTCTGGTGAGCACAGAACATGAGCCAGCACTGTGCTCTTGTGGCAAAGAGGGTGAAGAGCCTCCTTGTGCTCCATTAGGGAGTGTTGCCAGCAGAGCATTGATCCTTGCCTTCTGCTGAGGCTGTTGAGGTCATATCTGGAGTCCTGTATCCACTTCTGGGCTCCATAGTAGAAAAGAGAAAGGGACATACTTCACTAAGTCTAGTCAATGGCCATGAAGATGATAAAGAGCATGCAACATCTGACATACGAGGAAAGGCTGACAGACCTGGTAATGATTAGCCTGGAGAAGAGTACTGGAAAGGGTTTTTGTCAGTGTATATTAAAAATAACTGATGTGATAGTGTAAAGAAAACAGCCAGAATCTTCTCAGTGGTACCCAGTGATAGGACAGCAGGCACAAATTGAAATACAGAAAATTTGATTTAAATGTTTTTAAACCCCTTTTTTTCTGTAAGCTCTGTAGAATATTGAAACAGGTGCCCTGAGAAGTTTTGGAGTTTCCATCCTTGGAGATAGTCAGAACTCAGCTGGATATGTTCCTTAGCAGCTGCTGTAGCTGACACTCCTTTGAGCAGAAACAGTGGATTATTTCTAGATGTCCATTCTGGCCTGTGACAAGAGACACTGTAAATCTTCTTACTGGAAAAATTCCAAGATTAAGCTTCCTTCTTTGACATTGAAGTTTCCTTCTTTGATATTGAGGTTCTATAAAACAGTTGTCAATGTAACTTCCCCCTGAATTCAAGAAAAGTTAAGGAAGTAGACCTAAAAATCACATTCTGATTGCATTCCTGTGTTTACTGCAGTGCACAAAAATGTTACTATAGTTCAGAGAATCATGGAATCATAGAATGGTTTGTGTTGGAAAGGGCCTTAAGATCATTTACTTCCACCCACCAGGTAGGGACGCCTCACACTAGACCATGTTGCCGAAAGCTCTATCCAGCCTGGCCTTGAACGCCACCAGGTTCAAACGCTCCAGGGGTGGATCATTTATCACTCCTTTGGGCAACCTGTTCCAGTGCCTCACCACCCTCGTCGTAAAGAACTTCTTTCTTATATCTAACCTGAACTTCCTCTGTGTGAGTTTAAACCCACCTCTTGAGCCCGTCAAGGTCCCTCTGGATGTCATTCCTTACCCCAGCTTATCAACTGAACCACACAGCTTGGTGTCATCGGCAAACTAGCTGAGGGTGCACTCAATCCCACTGCCATGTCACCAACAAAGATGTTGAACAGGACTGGTCCCAACACTGACGCTGAGTATCACCACTGGTCTCCAGCTGGGCATTGAGCCATTGACCACAATTCTTTACGTGTGGCATGTGGCCATCCAGCCAGTTCTTTATCCGCCTAGTGGTCCATCTATCAAATTGATGTCTCTCCAATTTAGAGACAAGGATGTCGTGTGAGACAGTGTCAGAAGTCCAGGTAGATGACATCAGCTGCTCTACCCCTGTCCATCAGTTCCATAGCCCTGTCACAGAAGGCCAGCAAATTGGTCAGGCAGGATTTCCCCTTAGTGAAGCCATGCTGGCTGTCACCAAGCACCTGGTTGTTTTTCATGTGCCTTAGTTGTTGCTTTAAGTATGTAGTTTTAGGTAATTCCTACTTTTGTTTTCCTGTGAAATCTACAGTAGGTTTCTGATTTTTTTCAAAAAGCAATAGAGGTTAATTTGTCAGCCCCAATTAATATTACATCAGTTCCTATGGTTGTGTAAAAACATTCTGTGGTTACCCAATTATGGCCAAATTTTTATTAAACTGCCCACCTTTTCCCCAAATTATAACACTTTGAAATTAATAATCTTACTTCCACAGCACACAAGGAGACAAAAAAGACTGCTGCAAAATATTTTACAAATTAAGAGAAAAGGAGACTTCAGGCTTATAACTTAGTGAAAGCTACATTAAGAAAGACATAAAAGAAACCACTTTAATTTTAATCTTCAGGTGTTAAATAAAGCACCGCTGGCAGGCAGTATAGCTGAACAGAAACAAAACACTTAGCTCAACAGGGCTAACTAAAGTTATGTCAGGAGATAGAGCAACAAACTACAGCTTCATCCAAACTAGGTACCAGTCAAGCAGCATGTATGGAGATCTCCACCCTCCATAGATGTCATTAAAATGCCTGCTGTTGTATCACTTGAAGTGTATGTGTGAGAAGTGGGACAAGTGATACTCGTGTTGATCCCTGGAGTTCTGAATTATAGGAATGGCGCCTATATCCTACCTCAGTTACAGTTAGTATTATTTCAACAGCCAGATGAAAGTTAAGAATAAGGTAAGTCTTTCACAGAGGTTGCACCATGATAACCAGAGTGTGGCCTGGTGACAGCATAATTAAATATTAAAAATAATGTGGTGATATGTAAGAAAACAAAGCAAGCAGTCTATATTCATTGCAAGAATCAATACTGTTACACATGTTAATGCCCCCTGAATTCATACGGTTTGTTTTTTTTGCTGAAACACTGCAGATATTTGAAAGAGTAAGATCTTAAAAATCTCATCCTAAAAATCCTATAAAGAAAATACAAACTGTTGAGATTCTCCACTTCTGAAAACTGTTGGAAATATGAAACTACCCGTTGCACTCACATGTGTACACTAAAACCATCTCAGTAAGTTTTTCCACTCTGGCGGGCCAGATTCCACAATTCTTACAAGTATTGAGCAGTACCTTACTCAGTAAGTTGTCCCGATGACTTAATTGGGACTGTCCAAAATGAGAAAAGTCAGGGAGATCTTTGTCTCCCTCTGAAGAAGAGATTTGAGGATCTGGAGTAAATTCATTCCAGTGCATTCTTATAATTATGAAGTGTTGTTTTCCAGCAACTTTACATTCAGGTTCTGTAAACATTACTGTAGCTTTCTTAAATTCTTACAATTTTGTTGTGATTTTGACCATATCAAATTCTAGGGGAAATTCTGACACTGATTGTTCCACTTCAGAATATTTTCACTGATTTCTTAGTCATGAAGTTGCTCCAATCTTTCTGCTTTGTATCAGAGACTGCACCTGTTCCAGTGACTCAAATCCCATTTTTAACTAATGGGAGTTGGTCTACATGGAAATGTTTGGGGAATTAAGCTCATACATGGATATTTTGTGAACATACTGTTTATGGACAAACTAGCACACAATAGCTCAGTAAGTATAACACAGCTTGCTTCTTTCTCAAGAGGGTAAGATACACACACATTATTTTTGTTAGATTTGTTTGTAAATTTCTCTCTGATTATACCAGTCATGTGCATCTAAAATGAATGATGGAAAGGGACATGGAAAAGCTAAAACCATTTAATGTGGCACTGAGTTAAGGTGGATTCTGTTGTTGAGAATAAATATGTTTGTTTAAGCTGCAAGTTGAAAAACAATTTAAGTTGGCTATCTCAAGTTCTAATAGGCAAATTCAGAAAGCAAATAATGGAGGAGGAAACAAGGTTACTTACTTAAGCTAGAGTTCTCAAAATAGCTAACCTTCAAAGACTCATTTTTCCTTTGTACCTTTGTCTTTGGAACTGTGCTGTAATAAATAGGTAGTTGGGATTAGAAAATACAAGGTACTAATATCTCCCTTTCTAGAGCTGTCTTTCATAACTGAAGGTCCTATTTAATAAAGGGCAAACACGCCTAAAAGTGAATTTAGCATTTACTTCTCTGTGTCCAAAACAGCAATGCTGAAAAGCCTGGAAGTTCTGCATCTGCAGTGACACGGTATAGCTTAGTTTTGGCAAAGCTGAAAAGCTTAGAGCCTTGCTTAACAGTAAACCTAATCAGCTGGCAGAAGTGGGGTGTTCTTGCTTGTCCAAGCTCTGATGACCTTCATCCCAGAAGTGCTGTCAGAGCATCCTCAGAGCCTAACACACACTGGCAATTTGGACTCTTCACAAAACGCAGTGGCACCTGCTACTTTCTTTAAAACAAAAGTTGAAAGTGGGTCAATTTAATTTCTAGACCACTGGCACCCACTTCCTAGAAGAATGTTCTGACTACAGTCAGGGGAATGTGGGAGCTAAAAGTAGAACTGGCAGCATCTTTGTCAGTCACTTACTTGACTCTTTCATCCATCTCACACTCAACTGCACATTCACAGAACTTGCCAGTGCAGCACTGCCACTGTTCAGACACTCAAGGACATGCTGTTTAAGCCAGGCAGGTAAGCCTGCTGCTGATGTGAAGGGTCCTCTAACAGAAGAGAAGCTGTGTCTCAGCCCAGCAGCCCAGGGCTCTGCCCCATGTTCAGATGCTCAAGGATCACCACAAATAGCAACATTCTCCATGGGAGATACAGAACAGCATAGCTTGTCCACTGTGACATGAAGCTGTAACTGCAGGAAGAAGGAGGTACATTGCCATCATCTATCCAGTGCAGAGAGTATTATGCGCAAGGGAGCAAAACGGTGTACAAGTCTGCACTGTACTTGGGTTTCAAGCAGTGCTGGTGCCGGTGAAGAAGACTGTTAAAGAGCTTCCTTGGTGTTAAGGAGAACTTGTGTTCTAGTCCTTTCTTCCATGGTATTTTCTGTGCTTAAGCAGATAAATCACATAAAGATGGAAAAGAGATTCAGAACTCACATAGATGCTGAGTATTCTTCCGCATTCTCCATCTGCAGTTTGGTGAACTGTAAATTCAGCTGTCCAGTACCTTGGTCTAGGGTTGAAGTAGGCTGAAGATTTAGGGTGATTTGGCTTCTGTTTTGACATGTCTTCTGCATTCAGCATTCCATTCTGGGTCCCAAGCTCCAGTCGGGAAGAAGAAACCAAATAGTGAGGTGTTGAGGTATTTGAAGTGCTTCACTGGAATACTCTTCTCTGCTATGCATGTGCAGCATTTCACTAAAGTTAGGTGCTGGGAGGGGTGTTTTTCTACATCTAAGTTAGGAATAATGAAGTATTCTAGCCACTGGTAAGCCTATTTATCTGTAGCAATGCTTGAAATAACCAGTGTTTCACACCACTATTTTAAGGTATAGAAAACTTTTACATCAGAAATTGAAGGAAAACAAGATGCATAGCCTGAGAAACTTGGAGCCTGAATTACACTGGCAGGGTCCCTTTAGAAATGCTGCAGAATCAGAGCTGACCTTGTTCGGACCGTTTGGTGTTTGTGCAAGTATTCTGTAATTTAGCGCCCTTCTCTTGCTCCATTTTATCCTTCCTTCAGAATACGTGTTATCGCATTTGACATAAAAAGCTTTCCAGGCTTCTTCTGTGAAAGCAATCAGCCAGAGGATCCAGCTGTTAGGTACATCTATAGGAGCAAGAACGGTGGGATACCTGTACTTATTATCTCTGAAAAATACTATACTATTTAAAGCTTTTCATGCGTTATATTTCAGTCTTTCAAGGGAAGGCATAATATTCAGATATTCTATTTTATTATTGCTATAGTGTTTACTAAATAAAGGATGTGGAGATTACATTTTTTTCCTAAATTCTTTAAAAAAAAAAATGATTTTAAATGTCAATTTGGTAGAACTTTAGGCCCTGACACATAATAGCACATAGTGACTCCTACATGTGTCTTGGCATGTCACAAGTGAAATCAGCTAATAAGCTCTTCTTGAGCAAAAACCTGAGTGAAACTAACTTATATCTGTAAATATCTATGCTTTAAAATGAGATTTAAAACTAAATTTTAAGAGGTATTTAAAGACTTTATAAGTCATGTCATGCTAATGACCCTATGCTCACAAAAAGTAGGGGTATCAGAGAAGCCTACATGGTTCAAAATTAGTGTTAGACCAGTCCAAATTTTTTTATTTTTTAATTTTTTTTTTCAGTTTTTCTGAGATAAAATTTCTTTCTCAGCAAAGTTTTGGAAAAAAACATATTTGCTACAAAAAAAAGTATATTGAAGCTTCATACTTAGGTTCACAGGTGTGATTAAAAGTTGCAGTTGGCTGATCTGTAACCAAGGTAGCCAAGAAGAGCACCTTTATGTCCCCTTGAGGCCCACTGCTTTAAGATCTGTCTCACTGGCATATTTCATTAATTTTCTTCTCTAGATTTATGCTGAAACACAGCTGATGCCAAAGCTGAGAATTTAGTCATGAGTTTTAAATGCTTCTTTCCTGATCATTTTCGTAAATACTGTTTGATTAAGAAATCCCACATAGCTGCAATTTTTAGTGTTAGAGACTGTGTTTATCTTGGTTCTGTACAGCTTTGATTATACTGTGTCCAGAAAATTACTTCTGAATCTCACTGAATCTTATAAATCCAGACTAGCTTAGCAATGTGTTCATATATCTCAAAGGAAGTGAGAACATGAAATAATTAAGTTGTGCGTTAGAAAAAAACTTCCAACCTGGGCTCTTAGAATTCCACATATGTTGTTTATTTAATAAGTATTCTGATTTATTAAACCCTTTCTGGAGTTTGGTCTTAAATTTTCCTGTTAACAGAAATCTTTTTACTAATTCTCAGTAATTCTCAATATTCTGAAGCACTTTGGTTAAAAAAAAAAACCAAACCACCCAATTTTGATTCTGTGCCCCTCACTGGAAGCAGCCAGTGCAGTTGCTAAAGTAATAGTGCAGGACCATGCAATAAAGTGTCCCATAGTCTGTCATGCCCCTTCAAGTGCTAGATTTCTGCAGAGTTATCTAAGAAGAGACTTCATTTATTGTGAACATCAGTGCATGGTGCTCTAGTAAGATGTTGAGTACCAAACAATAAACGATAACTGCTCTCAACAGATCATCAGGAACTTGCAAGATCAGCCTCTGACTAAGGGTTATACAGGGAAAATTCCAACCACATACAAATTTATTATAAGGTGTGTACAATCTGTTCTAATTTTTCTAGTGGTTTTGTAGTTTTGTTTCACAGTAGTTAAATATTTGAAGCCGTTTTCTGGCATTAAAGTCTTGTGTGAACAAAGCATTAAATTAAGAATTACTTAATCAGGAATCCTTTCAGTACAATCAATTAAATGGTGTTTAAATTCATATTAATAAATAAAAGTATACTGAAGTGCTGGCTATTATTTAATAGTATCTTCTTGCTGGATACATTTGCAGATGTACATTTAGATTTACTACATCATTTTAACTATAAGACAATAATGCACTTAGTTTTTTATATATGAATAATTATTCACTGTTTTATTTTCATTTATTTTATTTTCACTTCTTTTCTCTCTTATATTCTATTTTTTACCTTGCTGTTCTTATATTCTATATGAATATTTTCTGCATGAATGTTTCCTTCCAGCAGATCTGCCATAAGAATTCTAATACTGTCATAATGTATTAAATTATGTGCTTGAAGTTGAAGAAACTGCTTTCCCATTGCAGAAGAAAGCAAGTTTGCATTTATTGAGTGAGCAAAGAAAAGTTGACACTTCATCTATCTGTCTGTCATGGCAAGACAGATCATTACAAATGTACTGTTGGTAACCTTATCAGAATGGCAAATAGTTAAGCGGCAAAATTATTTCCATAAGTTCTGGAGCTGTGATTTTGGTGAAGCAGAGCTATCTACCCATATGCATTTGCACCCCAAAAAATTTACCCATCCACAAGTACAGGGATTGGTACTATGGGGATAGTATGACAACTACAACCCTAGCCCTTTTACAGAGGCTGAGCAAAGTGGGGCCTTGTGCTGAGGAAGCAGTCCCATCATGCAGATTGAAGAACACTACATGTGATTTCCACAGTTGGAAATTAGTAGTATCCCTGTGCAGCTGCTAATACAGAATACTGGATGCCCAAGGAAGACTTTCTGGAGGCATCCTTGCTTCCTAAACAGAAATAAGCATTTCAGGAAAGGAAAAACCCAACACCAGTTCGCAAAGTCAAGGGGAGAATAGAGTAGGATTAAAAAACCTGAAGTGAAAAAATTGCAAAGTTCTTTATGCTGAAATGCTTCTTCCTGAACACATTTTGTCAACAGATGGTTTTTAAAATTTCTTCCTCTACATGGGAATTTAAATTCAGAAAGCTAATCTGTATCTTTTTTTTCACTTCTCTTTTTTGACACATGCAAGTTTTCTCACAGTCTCTCAGCTGTGATTTTTAACTACTCGTACAGATTTGATCTGTGAAATATCTGGTGGGACTGTGCGACGTACTTCTACTGACACCATATCACAATTTCTTTTTCACTTGGAAAACTTCTATATGGAGGTGTTTGGATATTTGTTTTTACAAAGGTACAAAGATACTCCATGTCATAAGAATGACCTATTCAGAGCCCTCATAGAAGCATTTGATACATCCAGAATCCCAAATTGTACCTTACTCTGAGCAACCTAGCAATGATCTCCTTGGTGCACTGTTTTCCTTCCAGTTTAGAATTGTAGCAGTGACATTGTTAGAGTAACAGGAAAAAAAATATGAAAAAGTATAGATCTTTTCAATAATTGTTAGGGTGATATAGCTCTTACCCAAACCCTGGCGAAGCTTTGGTCCTTAGACCAAAGTGTTTTGTCATACTTTTGAGGAAATGCAAATACATTGCTCCTTACCACTTCTCATTTTATCATCCCTTCACATTTGCTCTGTTTTTCTCATTTAGAAATATGGAAAAGCAGAACACTAAGTTACAAGCAGGTAACAGGCATCCAAGTCACATAAATTCTTTATGGAGTGCCCTTGGGGGGGGGGGGGGGGGGAATTATACTGAAATTTATACTCAAAGTAGATATTAGAGACATTAAAAAGAGATGTGTCATAAATCAAAGCAATTATCTGGTTTAGCGTCCTGTGGATGGTCAACAGCAGGTGGCATTGCTTGCCTGTAGGAGAGTTCCTTCTAAATCCAGTATGTTAGTAGTTTGTTGTGACCCAGATCCTACAGCACCAAATACCTGAAGCATTTCATTCATTTTCAGGCATTTCTGGGAAGACTGTCCTGTTTGTCCACACAAATCACAACAAATATCATAGATCATCCCACCATGAGATACTTGGTTTTAGTAGTTTTCAAACATTCTGTTTCTAGCTATTAACCACAGGAACCGCACAGAGGTGTAGATATGAATTCTTACCATTTAAGTTTTTCGGACTTTGAAAGATATTTTATAAATAATTTATTAGTGAGTAGTATATGATTAAGGGACATTTTAAATAACTTAGAACCTTAACTAAAATCAAAGGGGAAATCTGTAGGCAGCGTGAGTTTCAGTTGTTAAAGGTCAAATTGTAAGAGGCAATATGAAGGAATGCAGGACTTGAGCCTGGTGGCTTGGCACAGACCTGTTCGCTGGTTTATCAGAGAAATTTGTTTGAGAACTTGCAGATGCTTACAAGGCATGTTGCTGCTTAGGCATTTCTTTGGGAAACTTAAAAATTGTTGCGTATAAAGCTAATCTGACTGCCTCCTTGGTTAGCATGGATCTTTTTGGGAAGGTCTATGTCATGTTTTGGGTTTACCTATTAGTTGGGATCATAAATCTCGGGCAGTTAGACTGCAAGGTGTTTTGACCAGTTGGGGCTAGAGCTAAGTGATGCTGACTTGACACTACCTCTTTTCAACGGGGAGTCTGATAATGTGAGAATTTGAGACTGATAATGAGAGGTCTGTTAGCTCATCTTTGGCTGCTGAAGGAGTCTTATGGATTTCCTCGAAGTAAAAGCAAGAGACAGCCAGCTGAAGAGAAGAGCAATGGAAAGGGTGCTTAGAATTTTCTGCAAAAAAATGCAGAAATGTCCTGCATTCGTATTTTTTTAAAATCTTATAATAACTCAAAAGCATAATTAAAGACACGTGCAATTTCACTTGGAAGTCTGAGTGCTTAGTATCCTGTTGTGGATTTTAAGCTTAACTAGTGTGGTGGTTTAGCCCTTTCCAACAGCCAAACACGCATCCAACTGCTTGCTCATTCAATCCTCAGCAAGACGTAGGGAGAAAGCAGGCAGAACAGGAAGGAGAAAGCCAGGTGGGGGTAAAGACAGGAACACTGCTTGCCAACTGTTGTTCCAGGCAAGGCAGGCTTGACCTGGGGAAGAGTAACCTGATTTGTTGCCAATGAAAATAAAAATATTACTGATTTGGGTAAATGGGAATCAAAAAGACAAATATTAAAACAACACATTTTCTGCCCCTTTCCCATGCTGTTTCTCTCTGAACTTCTCTACCTGCCCCTTGACCTGAGCAGTGCAGGAGGGATAGAGAATGGAGGGTTATAGTCAGTCCATAATAGTTCTGCTTCACTCTCCTTCCTCCTCACCCTTTTTCTCTGCTCTAGCGTGGGCTCCTCCACTGCCTGCAGTCCTGTTGGGAAAATCTGCTCCAGTACAGGCTCTCCACAGGTGGCAGTTACTTCAGGAATATCCATCTGCTTGGGTGTGTACTTCTCTGCAGGCTGCAGGGAAGATCTGCTGTGCTGTGGAGAGCCTCCTCCTCCGTTCTCTGAGCATGATGTTCCCTCGTTTCTCACTCTTTTCATTCCCTTTTCCTCTCTCCTTGTGGTGCTTCCTGGCCTTTGTAAAAACAAGTTTTCAATGAGGTGCCACATACTTGGCTGGTGGGCTCAACTGCGTCCTGCTGCGGGAGCCAGCACAAGCTATTTGGAGCTGCCATGCTCAGCGCTGGGCAGCCCCTCACTTCCTCACACAGAGGCCACTCTGTGACCATCACCACTAGCAAAACCTGACCACCCTCACCCAGTACATGTAGTCTTACGTGAAGTGGTGCAAGACTGAAGAAAGTTTATTCTAGTAGTGCTGTTTTACTCAAGTCTATGTAGTTTTACCTAATGGTTGTAATCAGACTTGTCCTCTAGTGAAACAGTTGGAATAGTCCTCTGGTAGTTCTTGCCCATGCTTGAGTTAATTCAGCCATTAAAATTCGCTTTCTAGAACAAGTCTAGAAAATTCCACTCTGTAAACCTGAAAGCTGAAAAAAATTGTTTTCTCAATATTGTATCATAGAATGGTTAGGATTTAAAGGACGTTTAGATCACCCAGTTCCAGCTTCCCCTGTTTCCGTTTGGAACTCATAGCAGCTTTCCAGTATTTGAAGGGGGCCTACAAGGATGCCAGAGGGGGACTTTTCATCAGGACTGTAGCAATAAGACAAGGGATAATGGGCTTAAACTCAAACACAGGAAGTTCATTTAGATATAAGGAAGAAGTTCTTTACTATGAGGGTGATGAGGCACTGGAATGGGTTGCCCAAAGAAGTGATAAATGATCCATCCCTGGCAGTGTTAAAGGCCAAGCTGGACAGAGCCTTGGGTGACATGGTCTAGTGTGAGGGGTCCTTGCCCATGGTAGAGACTTGTAACTAAATGATCTATTCAACCCTAACCATTCCATGATTCTGTGACTCTATATAGTGAGTTTCCAAGAGAATTTTAGAACTACAACATAAAAAAGAGAATACTTCAATAATATAAGTGATGCTTTTTCTTTTTTTTTTTTTTTTTTTTTTGGAGGGGGGCTGTATTTCTGAGAGAAATGGAACAGCAGCGTATTCAAAATGACTGTATCTTGCAGACCATACATGCATTTGGTTTATCAGATAACTTCGATGGAAGTAGGTGAGATTTTCTTGAAAGGATTAGAAAAGTATATTTCCTACTATAACAGTTGTAGCTAAATTGTTCTAGCAAGGGGACATCTAAACGGCCATCAACTTGGTGGTTAGAAATGTCTACAATATGAGTCACTGCATTGTGGTTTTAGTCCACTTGTGTTATCATATACCCAATTGACTCCATCAGCCTTACCAGAGTAACTAGAGATTTTAACTAAACAAAATGTGATCAGCTGTTTTCTGTTATTAGGAGCACTGTTGTGACTGCTTTAAAACAACAATAAAAAAAACTCTGCAGAATGGAGAAACACAAATAAGGGGGTTTTTTCCTAAGATCTGTTTAGACAAAAACATTGTCGTTGGATGACTTTTCTACTTACATTCAAAATGAATCAGCAAATCTTTTATTACCTTTAAAGGTGAATGGTTAAGTAATAAACAAATAAGTTATATTTTTAAGGTACAAGATCAGAGGCAGGTTTAGTAGGCTATCGTGCTTGAGCCATAATTGGAGTGGTCTCTTGCCCTCAGTATCTAAGGGGATTAAGAGTATCTCATCCACTGTATTTGTCACAGTTTTCATTCTAGCAGAAGCAGCATAATGTTTGAGGTAGATAGTGTTTCCAGATCATATTTGTAGCTGCTATATATTTCTAAAGTCCAATGTTTCTGATATTAAGAGACAATTTACAGGGTAATGTTTACAGACTGATTTTTCACAGCTTCTCAAGTTGATCTACCTTTCTTTTCATGGGAATATATGGGGTGTCAGGCAGAATTTGATTTATTCATTTTCACATCTGATTTAGCAAAGATTATTTTCCTTTTTCTTTTGAAGTCAGTCTTCATTATATGTCTAAAAAATACCTACCTTTTCCATCAGCCTTTTATAATATAGAACTATTGATACCATTCATAAAAATGATACTTTTCCTTAGAGTTAAACATAAAATTTGTCAAAACAATACTTTCACAAAAAAGTTTATCAAACCATTCATAAAACTTAGCTACTCTTTTAACCAGAGATAATACATCAGTATGCATTTTTAAATGTTGTTGATAGTAAAGTGCTGCTCTGTTGTAAATGTAACTCAAAATTTTTGAGTTAAATGCAGAATTAGACCATAAAATTCACTTTCAGTAGTCTTAAGTTTCATTTATTTCAATGGAGCTATGAATGCTGAGCAGCTGTGAGAATTCAGGAAAACCTAAAGGTTTTTTTCAGTTGTAACCAGCAATAAAATAATCTGACCACTATTTTGAAAAAAAAAAGAATTTCACTCTTTACCTTTTCATACTATGGAGTTGCATGTTAGTTATGTTTACTCATGTGTTTTAAAATGATTACCCAGAGTTGCATTCACCTTCTTCGGTGTATCAAGTCCTACATAGTTGGTATAAGAGCTCCCTCTATAGGTTCGATTTTAAATACCAGCTTAGGGAAATGTAAGGAAAAGTAAATTCCGCCTCTTGTCAGTGCGCCATTAACATAGTCGAACAACATGACCTGATTTTTAAGAAGCATGATTTTAAGGTAAGAAAAACATCGGTTTTAGCAGTGGTTAAATAATGAAAACGTAATGGTATTTATTGAAGTTGTATTTACAAAATTTATATTTTTAATTTTAATAGCAGCCTGAGAAACTGCATAACTTAAACTACTTTTATATAAAGGAATAAACCAGCATTTTCTTTCTTATAAGTACCTTTAATACATATATATATATCAGAGCTCTCAAACTGCAGAAGTATGGCTCACACAGTAGTATGAGTTTCTCATCAACTGAGTAGTATTCGTATCTTTGAATAAGGACTTTTACCCTTTATGGCACGCTGGTGATACAGTTCCCATGTGGCAACTACAGAAATCCCTACTAAAAAAAGGGACAGGATATTTAAAAGTATTAATGTACAGCTATCAGCATAATATAGCAGAGAGATAAAAGGAAATTCTGGGCCAAATGACTAGATGTCAGCAAGTGTTTCTGGGTCAGATAAATAATCCTACAGTCCTCATTATGGCAAATGTCATTTTTGTTATTAATAAGCTATCCAACTGGGCAGTTCATACAGTTTTTGTTACTAAAAGCAAAACCAAAAAGTCTCATATAAAGGAACCCTTTCTCTGGGTTCTCTTTAAAGAGCAAAGCCTACTGTTTTCTAGTGAAGACCAGACGAGAGTAAAGTCTGACAGATACTAAACAATATGCCAGTTCATATGGACCTATAAACTTTACCTTACATGCAAAACATCGGCATAAGCACATGTGCCCTGATCTCACTATTTCCCCTCCTGGGAAGGTTTCCCATTCCTATGGGAACATGTGTGTCTTGCCACTTCACTGGCAAGAGTCTTTCTCAGAACCATAGAATTCCATAAATTCTGTTCCTCATCTTTTCCTATATGGGCCATGCATTTCATTAATCTTGTGCAAGGCAGCAGTTCTGCCCGGTCAGATGAAGTATCCCCAAGAAGTCACAAATCCTGTCTAAAAATCCCATAAAGGTTATCAGTATGTCTTTATCTTACCTAAGTGGGTAGAGAGGAGCAAGAAATTTTCTGGTCTGCGATGGATGCGTGAAGTGAGCACAATTCCTATTCACAGCTTTGTGGCAGCTGTGCTTAGAAGTCAGTGATGAGGAACTGGTGTTTGGCTCATGGGCAGGTGCTCAGTGCTGAGCTAGCTTTCATATGTTCTGCTCCACGTGAGCTATTGAACAGCTCCATTGAGAACAGAGCTTAGCATAGTACTCTTACAACACTGTGTTGTGTGAGATTTTTCTTGAATATGTAAGTGGTTTTCGTACAGAAAGCAGCTGGACTAACTGAAACAGAGGTAGCTGACTTTGGGGGTTACTAATGCAAGTTTGCATGAACTTTTCTTTGTAAATATGAATGTGTTATATAGCTATTTGATAATAAACACATCATAATCATCACACTGAAAATTACATTCATACTAGTCTCCTGTTCAGCATTTCTTATGGCATGACACTGAACATAAAGCAGATTACTGAAAGAAGTGAAACTGATGACACATTAAAAGGAAATTTTAAGCCCACTTACACAGAATGTACTTCAGGAATTGTAAACAAAATCTTTATGTGCGCTGGTGTCAGAGCATGTCGCTTTCAGAGATGAAAATGAAGCCTATATACATGCATAAGAGAGAATTGTTTGGTTGCAAGCTAATGGAATTCTTGTGGTCATTATTGCAATTAGATGCTAATTAAACAGTTCAAGAAAATCCGTGAGGGTAGTGGCCTGGAAATAATTCTTATTGTATAAACTTCAGATAATTAAAAATATTTTTCTTGGATGTCACTGCTGTTGCTCTGGATTTGCAAATGAGAGAAGAATTTTGCCCACAGTCTCATTACAGATGCTCCATATTCTGGGAAAAAACAAGAATGGGTCAGAATATGCATATATCGTCATAGATGTTTGTAGTTCTTATGCTCTTCATAAACTTAGTTTACAAGAATACATTAGATAAACACAGAAAAAAAAGTCAATGAAAATACTTACTGCTGTGCTTTCTGATTACTCTTCCAACTCACTTGTGAATAGGAAGCCACTGATAAATTTGAATTGGCCTATAATCCAATCATCTTGTATATAATTGCTGCTTTCCTAATTTTCACAATCAAAAATTCTGTCAGTAAGACCAAAAACCTTTTCACCGTTCACAAAACAAGCTTTTCACCATTTTTGCTTCTTAGAAATTTAATACCTGTATGAGTAAAATGACATTTTCTTACACCAGAGTGCAGACCCTCACTCATTTTGCCAGTGACAACTAGAAAGGAATAAAGATTCAATATTGTAAATAAAGTTCCTGTAATGACCATGATTTCTAAAATATCTAAGGATTTTTAACAGTTCAAACAATGCAGATAAAAGTAGGACAACCATAATCTGCTATAAGGAAATTATCTTCTCATGATGTAAGTTAACATACTCTTCTTAGTGATAGACTCGTGGTTAAAGAATCCTAGCTTTCAGAAGAGCTAGAAAGGTTCAGCTTTACTTGCATAAGTGAGTGGAGTGAATCTGTATCTCTCTATCAGAAAAAGCTCTCATGACTGAGCAGAAAAAGGTCGTTGTTACCATCTGTAGTGGCTTTATTTTTTGCAGGTTCCACTTTGCAGCTGAATGTTTATGGAGCAATGCCCTGCAGGTGGAATAGGCAAGTCAATGACATTAATACATTTTAAAAAAAAGTTGTGTAATTGTTTGTCTTCAGGACAGAGGAAACCCTGCTCAGAAAGAAAGTATAGGTGTCTATGAAACTGAAGCAGAAACTGAATGTGCTTGTGTGTATGTTGGTAGGGCTCCAGGATTTACATATTACATGAAAAAAGCCATAAGTTTGAACAGCTAAATTTTGGACCTGAAGGCTAAATATGGAAACGAGTGAAATTCTATACTCCTAAATTGTTTTTGTAATCTCTCTTTTGGTAAGGATAGCTTAAAGGAAATTATTGTATTTGTGCTCATGGGGAAAGAGCTTCAACAGTAAGTAATCTGGATTAAAAAGGATGCATCTACTGCAGGAATTCCATGGTGCTGAAATTGGGAATAGTATTCAATACATATGTAAGAGTATGTGACACGGAGAGGTATGAAAAAGTCTCATCTGTAAGCTAAAAAGTTCAGATAAATCAGGATAGTAAAAGCTTCCAAGAGTATTATGTAAATATATACCACATGGTTCTTAAATTTAGCTATCAGAGAAAGTTCAGAAATGTTAAAATACTGTTCCAGAGAAAGAAAAAGTGGTATGCTGTACTTTTGCTGTATTTGGCTGGTTGCTGGTTCATGCTGTATTTGATTAGATGGATTCTATAATCATAGAATCATAGAATAGTTAGGGTTGGAAAGGACCTCAAGATCATCTAATTCCAACCCCCCTGCCATGGGTAGGGACACCTCACACTAAACCATCTCACCCAAGGCTTCATCCAACCTGGCCTTGAACACCGCCAGTGATGGAGCGCTCACAACCTCCCTGGGCAACCAATTCCAGTGCCTCACCACCCTAACAGGAAAGAACTTCCTCCTTATATCCAGTCTAAACTTCCCCTGTTTAAGTTTTAACCCGTTACCCCTTGTCCTGTCACTACAGTCCCTGATGAAGAGTCCCTCCCCAGCATCCCTATAGGCCCCCTTCAGATACTGGAAGGCTGCTATGAGGTCTCCACGCAGCCTTCTCTTCTCCAGGCTGAACAGCCCCAACTTCCTCAGCCTGTCTTCATACGGGAGGTGCTCCAGTCCCCTGATCATCCTCGTGGCCCTCCTCTGGACTTGTTCCAGCAGTTCCATGTCCTTTTTATGTTGAGGACACCAGAACTGCACACAATACTCCAGGTGAGGTCTCACAAGAGCAAAGTAGAGGGGCAGGATCACCTCCTTCGACCTGCTGGTCACACTCCTTTTGATGCAGCCCAGGATACGGTTGGCTTTCTGGACTGCAAGCACACACTGCAGCCGGTTCATGTTCATTTTCTCATCAACCAACACCCACAAGTCCTCCTCTGCAGGGCTGCTCTGAATCTCTTCTCTGCCCAACTTATAGCTGTGCCTGGGATTGCTCCGACCCTGGTGTAGGACCTTGCACTTGTCATGGTTGAACTTCATAAGGTTGGTATCAGCCCACCTCACAAGTGTGTCAGAGTCCCTCTGGATGGCATCCCTTCCCTCCAGCGTATCAACCGAACCACACAGCTTGGTGTCATCAGCAAACTTGCTGAGGGCGCACTCAATCCCACTGTCCATGTCAGCGATGAAGATGTTAAACAAGACCGGTCCCAACACCGATCCCTGAGGGACACCACTCGTTACCAGTCTCCAGCTGGACATCGAGCCATTGACCACAACTCTTTGTGTGCAGCCATCCAGCCAGTTCTTTATCCACCGAGTGGTCCATCCATCAAATTGATATCTCTCCAGTTTAGAGACAAGGATGTCGTGTGGGACAGTGTCAAATGCTCTGCACAAGTCCAGGGAGATGACATCAACTGCTCTACCCTTGTCAATCAGGTTACATTTATTCCTGGAACTGCCTCCTATATCAAACATCAGAAATACATTCTGCTTTAGGATTCATCCAGTTTTGTAGCAACTATTTTACCAGAAATGTTGGCATCATTAAGAATAGTATATGCAAACTGAAGGACTAGAGGCTGATCTTGAAAATGCTAGTATGATTTAGAAATAAGTCTACTTTTGAAGAACTGCGCCTGATTTATAATAAAACAAATTGAATTGATATCTGGATTACATGTGTTTTATCTTAATTAATTAATAAAAATATGATTACATTAAAAACCCTTCCTGCTATCTGCCAATTTGAAAAGAAATGCTGTTAAATTGATGGTTACTCTTTATGTAGAGACAGCAGTCCATTTCTAATCAGCTAAGTGATCACAGATCTAACAGCTGCAATTCATATAACAAATAGATTGGTTAAAAATTAAAGAAATGGCAAACACAACTGCAAAGAATTTTGAGATTTAATCTTTTTAAACCAGGACTAGATACTTTGGATTAATGCAAGATAAAAGTTACTACATACATAATTCAAGGTAAAAAAGTATAAAATATTGTAAGAACTTCAAAGTGTTTGAGGAGTCTTCAATGAAGTACAGTTTTAAGAAATCGAATTCATTTTATCCCAAACCAATTTTGTGTGCAGGTATGTGTGTTGTAATGCTACATTGTGTTCTAAGCACAACTTTCAGTATTTCAGTACTAGCATTCTTTATTTTGTTATACTACTGCTTATGCAGTCACTAAAAATACTTCTGTTTGTATACTTTGGAAAGGATGTGGGATTTGAACACAGATCCATTTCTAGGAGATACGTGTTTTTGCATGCAGTTAAGGACTTAACTGTGAATAAACAAAAAAAATCTGTCAGGTAGCTAATTTTTCAGGAAAATTATTCAGAGTCTTGAGGCTATTAAATGTTTTCTGGGTTGGAATCACTGAGAATAGGAAGAAATATGATAGGAAGCATGTGAAAAGATGTCTTCAGCGTATTGAGGGTGAACCCTTTTTGTTTTGCCACTATAGCTTTATCCTGTATTTATGATAAGATGCAGGAAATACCGTATCTTGCATGGCATACTTTTCCAACAAACTCAGACTTCACTTTAAAAGCAGAAAAATAGATGTGGCTTAAGAGAAACGCACATTTATAGTCTATCCAAAAGAAATCAAGCTCCTAAGATGGGCAGATTTATTACCACATGTATGGTGTTGTTCCTGACATAAAACGGACCACAGTAACTGTAATTTGTACCCCAGTCATTTCCTACTCTTTTTTAATGAGATCTGCTTTGTAAGGGGTTGGCAGCTGGGGCTGAGTCCAGTATGATTTCAGTCTTCAGTCTTTTGCTACATTACCTTTTTTCTTTCTCTTTTTTTTTTTTTTAGCTGCACCTTGTCCTTGTTTACATGTTCTTGATTGCAGAGTTTGCTACTACTGTGATTTGTAGTTTTCTTAGTTTTCATTGGCATGTATGAGCACCAGTAGACCTCTTTCATATGCTGCAGAAGTGCTGAGGTTGCTCTTTCCTTTTCGGAAGGTTTTCACTAATTCATTAAAACCTTCATGGTCTCATTTGATTTCTGATGTCACTTGGAGGGACAGGAACCCTTAAGGACCTTGGAAGACCACAGCTTCTTCCTCAGTGAAGGCAGATTATGGCAAGTCCTTGAATCAAGCATTTCTTTGAGATGGCTCCTTTATCCTACTCACTGAGCCACTCACAGGGCCTACCTTATACTGGATTTATATTCTTAACCCAGGATATCACTAGGTATATTCTTCTAGTATCACTGAAGTCAATGGCAGAAGCTGCACACTTTCTAGGCAATGTATGATTGTCTTTGCTAGAAATAATGGTGAATATCAAATACCAAGAATTATCAGGTTTTAATATGCAGTATTCATTTGAATTGAACTTCAGGAAATTTGTATCAGCATAAACTGATCAAATTTTCCTCAAAATAGAGGTTTTAGGCTTTGTTCTTGACAAAAGAGTGGGACATAACATTTTGAATGGACTCTGGATGTGGGTATAAATAATGCCCTCTTACCCTTGAAAAGAAATAACCTATGTTATTAGTTTAGATAAACATTGTTTGCTATAGGTTTCAAAACCTTTGGCCTAAACTGGTATTAAGAAATTTGACTCTAGCAGTAGAATCTACTGTTGCCACAAAGAATTTATCAGCAAATAATTTATTTATAATAATTATTAAGATATAATTATTACTTGTGATAATTTATCTGCAAATCATTTATTTGCTTTGGTTTTCTGAAGGAAATCCAAAAGTCTACTTTTCTCTCATGCACAGCAGGGTCTTTTGAAGCATCAATTTAACCACAGGAAACTCAATCACTGTAAAGAATGTTAGCAATCTTTTTATCGTAAAAGCTTCACTTACATTATTCATAGTCTAGAAATTTGAAAGCATGCTGAAATTTATTTTTTTATTTCTTAGCAATAGTAATCAGAAATGGCATTATGTTCAGATTATTTAGAAAAGCAGGTTCCTCTAGCTGTTATAAAACACAGTTTTGAGGGTTAGCTTACCATTTAATGTCACATGTTAGCAAACAAACCACATGTAGCAAACAAATAGCAGGAATGTCTGAACATGAAATGGCTGAAATCCTGACTCTTCAATCTTGCCACTTACTGCACCTTAGAAGGAGCTTTGAAAACCTAATTTTGGGGTATGACTGGATAAATCACTTTGTTATCACTTGCAGAAACAGTTACATTTATAAAGAAGTATGTTTATCCCCATGCTGCATTCTTAGACTACAAAAGTGAGGTTTAATGTCTGATTTTACAGGCAGGCATGCAGATTGCCTCCTGGATCTGTATAAATTATTTTCTTAGTGTCCTAAACAATTAATTGAAGGTGCAGGATTACTCTGGATTTCAGTTTCTGTTTTCAAGATAGTTACTACTTTTCTGAAAAAAAGTTCTCCTCCTCATGAAATATTTAAACACAGGGGGAGCATGAAGAAATTTAGGCAGAAACTGTAGAACTAAAAGACTACAGCTGACTTTTTCCTGATGAGTGTCTTCAAATAGGGTTAATTATGACTGATCCAGGATTTGTAACTGAACAGTGACTGTGAAAGTGGCCGTGCAATATCCTGCCTCTGCACCGGGACCAAGGGTAACTGAAACTGGATGGCAAAAGAACACTTCAATCTACCAGAACATACTTATGTCATGCTTTTAAAGGGGAAAAAAGATCTCAGTCATTTATTTACCCCTTTTCCAAAAACAAGCAGAGGAGTAAATAAGGCCATGCAAGTTTACCAAAGACAACCCGAGTTTAGCTGTTTTAGGCCTGGAGCTTTGTAGACTAAAGTATCTTTGTAAATAAGGCTTGATATAAGGGTGGGTTTTTTATCATATACACATAGCTTAATAGTTTATGAAGCAGATTACAATGTGGTTGCTTGCAACAGCAAAGAAGTGGATCTGATGATGCTCACATCCTTCCAGTCCCATTCCTAACAAATTCTTTTCTCTTTTACTGCAGCCCGGAAGATGGTGAAATTCATCCTGAAATCTGTAGACTATACATCCAGTTACAGTGCTGCTTAGAAATGTACACAACGGAAATGCTAAAGTCCATATGTCTGCTAGGATCACTGCAGTTTCATCGGAAAGGTATGGAATTGCTCAAATATATAGATTTAAATAAAAAAGCAGAACACAGTCTTTTGGGTGTATGGTTGAGTATTCCTGATAGACAAAGCACTGTGCTGGTTTTGGCTGGCATAGATTTCTTCATAGTAGCCAATATGGTCTGGTTTAGATTTGCGCTGCCACAGTTTACAATGCAGGGATATTTTCATTTCTGCTGAGCAGTGCATACACAGCATCAAGACTTCTGCTTCACCCCACCAGCAAGTAGGCTGCTGGTGCACAAGAAGCTGGGAAGGGACACAGCCAGGACAGCCAACCCAAACTGACCACAGAGATAGTCCATACCATCATGCTCAGCATGTAAAGCTGGTGGGGAGAAGAAAGAAGTGGGGACCTTCCCTGATGATGGTGTTTGTTTTCCCAAGTAACCATCACACATGATGATGATGGCTGAACACCTGCCTGCCCGTGGGCAGTGGTGAATGAACTGTGCTTGCATACACAGCTTTGCTTTCCCTTCTCAACTGTCTTTAACTCAACCCATGAGTTTTCTCACTTTTACTCTTCCAATTCTCTCTCCCATCCCACCAGGGAGGAGTGAGTGGGTGGCTCTGTGGGGCTTAGTTGCTGGCTGGGGTTAAACCATGACAAGCACCAAACTGTAAAATGAACTACAGCACTGAAGCTCTTCAGCTACTGAAAAAACAGCCGTATTTCTTTTTCATTATCATTATTCTTACAGAAGGGTGTCGTATCAGGCATTTATCACTAATGGCCTTGAAGTTTAGAAGTCTGAAATAATTTTTTTAAGAGTGATCTCAAAAGTTTTAGCAGTCATTGGTCAGATCAGTGGGCAAGCTATCTTAGTCATTTTGTAAGAGGTATTTGTCTGGTGCAGTATTTGAGGGCATGTGGTAGGTGGAGCAATATGGCATGGTTTTAATACTAAACTGATCCCTTACTGTCCCTGTTGCTACTTCTGCAGAAATGGCACCTGGTAGCAAAAGACAGATAAATATGGTCAGAAAGTGTCCCACCTTCATAAAACTAGATACAAGACTGGGAACTGAAAACTATCTCAAAGAGTACTTTTACACACAAAGGAGATATTCTTGCTTCAGCGAAGTTGCTTCTCTCTAATGATTTCATATTTGATTAGCCACATACTAAAAGGAAGATGTAGAAATGCAGATAACTTACTGAATAGGTTACTTAGTAACCTCATTACTCATTGATGGAACACATTGATTGGGAGCATATCTCTGCTGATTGTAACTGTTCTTTCCCCAGACAATATCTCAGCAGAATTTATTAGGCGAAGACAAGACAAAGTTCTGTAATGAACTGTAATGTAGGTTTTGTAATGAACCTTACATATTTCCTGTCACCCTGAAAGATCTCATAATGTATTCTTCACATCTAGCTATAGGATACAGCTAAATCAAATAATTTTTTATTATTAAATTAAGAATTAGAGGTTTGTAACTGCTCATTTGAGCTTTTCAGTGATTTTCTCAGTCAAAAAGAAATCTATAAAATAGGAAGAGACAGAATTAACAGAGCCATCATATAACAGTTGCCAGTAGCTGCTGAAAGGAATCATCATTTTTTATGACAGATTGTACTGCATTTCCTAGCATTGGCTACAGTTGTCAAACCATCTTCTGTAATTGCAGAAAGAAAGTAGCTTGAGGTGACAGTTGAGTAATCCTGATATATCTATGTCTCTCCCTTTTGCTTTTGGATTAATAACTTAATATCAAGCTATTAGATGTCTAAGTTGGATAAGATTAATTACAACATTATAGTATGAGCCAGCTTAGTTCCTATTTGGTTGTACTTCTGTTAAGCATTATTTCCTCATCTCACCATAGAGAAAGTTATGGTAGCTGTTCTGCCATTGCTAAATATAGTAATTTTTGTCCTGTATCCATGTAGAGATGTAGTAGCTTGACTCTAAGTTTCTGTGACATTCTTTGAGAAAAATTCATAGTAGGCAAAACATGTACAATTGCACAGATTCAGGTAATCTGAAATCTGGAACTTAACCAATAGAACATTGATCTTGTATAGTAAATATTGGGTGTTTACAACACCTAGAAGTATTTTAAAGGTATCATGCCACAAGGGAAATTCCAGTTATATGGGGTTTTTCACAGTGAAAGTAGTCATATACTGGAACAGGCACCCAAAGAGGCTTTGAAATATCCATCCTTGGAGATACTGATAACTCAAACAGCCGTGAATAATCTGATGCAAGTTGACCCTGCTTTCAGTAGGGTATTAGACTAGATGGCTTTGCAACCTATTTATTCTTTGTTCTGCCAAAACATACTATTTTCCAAGGAGCAGAATGAGCCCAAAGCTTTCTTTAATTTCTTTACTTATGGAGAATGGTACTGCAGTGTAGGCAATGTACCCTAAATTTATCTTGGGGAATGAAGGAGCTGGTAACTTCACCATCATAAAATGCATTGTGCAGTTTCTAATATATAGCTTTTTTACTTTTTCACCTGTTTAGTTCTTCACCATCTGAGTGACCATATTAAAAATGATTAATAATTTTCCTTATGTATAAAGAGTATTACCCTTAGAAAAAATCTTTGCTTAATTCATAAATATGTATGTCTGATGTTATTGTTGTGTCTTGAAGCTCATTTCTGAAGGTAATATTTTCCATTTGGATGTAATATTTTTCATTTTCTAGTACCATTAACTGTTGAATAAGTCGTTTGTAAGGTTTTGACCCATTTGTGTTCTTCCTCAAACAGCAGATACTCAAGTAGAATGACATGCAGGCTTTTCTCAGCAAACTTCAGTTCATAAATAGTAATGTGGGTACTAGTATCTTGACCAGATGTTATCAAACAAACTATACAAAAGATAAAGCTAAGGCAGTGGGCTGATGCTGATGCTCTTTTCCCAAGAGAAACTCAGTGCTCCCTACTGGGAAACAGATGCTTTTTAACAAAACACCAACTACAATTTGAAGGGCTGAGCTCTGCATATCTTCACTGTCTTTCACAGCACTGATCTTCTCATCTCTCTTTCTTTCTGTTCTTTCTGTTGTACAGAACAAACAGCCCTATATATAACGTATAGTATATATCAAGCTTCCTGTACAGTAGTTTCTTGCATATTTACAGTGCTTTAGATTAACTTACTACTGTCATACAAACTCTGCTAGAAAAGTCATATAGTCTGTTATTTCTTTGAGATGTAACAGTCACAGTGAGGTCAAAAGTTGTAAATATTTCCAGCTGTGTTATGCAGTAAGTAAACTGAGGTAAGTGCTCTCTATAATTTTTTTCCGAAGATACATACACCCAAAAAGCCAAGTGTTGAAAAAACGTAATGACTGTAAAGTTCAACATTCAGAAAGCCTGCAAAGGATGCAATGAAACATGCCCAAGTAGCCTTAATTGAAGCTTTTTGTAGCTACTATGTGTTTGATTAGCTGATCATATACTTTATTACTCCTCATTTCCACAATCCCAATATTAGATTACTTAACCTTATATTAGTATTAGATTAGCCCTTTTCCAAATTAATACTGAAGTTGTCAAGGTCCCACACTGGGACAACACAGAATTACTTCAGAGTTCCTAAGCACACTCAGCATGCAAATATTTTGTGGTCAGATGTTTTTACTGATACCTTATAAAGAACTTAATTGAATGTTTAGCATGTAAACATAACAGATAAAAGAACTTTGTGGATTCATGTATGCATGATAATAATATATTAATTTCATTGTGAGGAACTGTAAAATATTTTTATTATCACTGAATCATTACAGCATGTCACCGTGGAAATGCACATTACTGAAGTTTAATTTCTATATATATTTACATAGAAGCCATTAATTTCTTTGGATAATCTACAGGTATAATTGACTTGTTTGGTTATATAGTTATATATTACAAAGTATTTTGTAAAACCCTAAATAGCAGATTACAATCATTCTATTAGTTAGCTATGCAGCATGTGAGCAAGGCACTTACTTTAATAACCAAGCGAGTAAGCCCATACAACAAATCAAACCCAAGAGGGAACAGTTAAAATGAACTGGGGGTGTTTTCCAGAGCTCAAAACATGCTGTAAAAATAGTTAAAGCTGCCTTGTCAAAGAAATACAAGGTTTGAAACTGGTAGCTATTTGTGCTGAGTTTGAGGCAAGTGATTCCTGCATTCTTGGTACATAAAATCACAGATCTGAAATGAAATCACAGATAATTTTGTATCGTATACCACTCTAGAAGTTACTCTCTAGTGTAACTGTTGCTTTTTGAGTATGCATCTTGTAGTAACAGGAAGTTGTTTCCTCAAAATAGTACTTAAAAGCCTGTGATATCCTGGGCTGCATCAAAAGGAGCGTGACCAGCAAGTCGAAAGAGGTGATCCTGCCCCTCTACTCTGCTCTTGTGAGACCTCACCTGGAGTATTGTGTGCAGTTCTGGTGTCCTCAACATAAAAAGGGCACAGAACTGTTGGAACAAGTCCAGAGGAGGGCCACGAGGATGATCAGGGGACTGGAGCACCTCCCATATGAAGACAGGCTGAGGAAGTTGGGGCCATTCAGCCTGGAGAAGAGAAAGGCTGCGTGGGGACCTAATAGCATCCTTCCAATATCTGAAGGAGGCCTGTCAGCTTTGTTGAATTCTGTTGTTCCCCTCAAATATCTTTCCAGTTTATCTGCAGTGAAATCTAACTAGCTCTGAGGTGCCTATAATAGGTGATTTATTCATTATATAAGTTTCTCTGCAAAGCAGGTGATGACTGAGTACGTGCACAGGGTAGCATGACTAGCAGTACAAAGCAGAGCAAGTGAAACACATAAAGCATAGTGATCACAGATGTTGTATGCAACCTTACTGAACTGATCATTTTCTACCTTCTAATTTAGCATCAATAAAGCTCAAGTTTGAGGTTAACAATTATTTAATTCAATAAATTTAATTTTGTGCCAAAAGCAAGTAAAAAAAAAAGAAAAAGCTGAATTAGAGGCTAAATGATAAAGAGATAAAGAGTAATCATGCTTTATCTTAAAATTTCACAGTAAAAAGAGCCTCTGCCTAGGCAACTGGCAAGAACAGCAAGTGGATGTGGACACCTCTAACAATACTGTGGCATAATCAAAGTCCAACTGAAGTTAATAGAAGTCTACTCACTAAATTGAAAGTAAAATTTAGGGTTCATATCCCTATTTTAAGAATGTGTAACAGAAAAGCTATCCTTACCACCACTAGGAAGATGAGAAGATTTGAAGAGCTTTTGTTTCTCCACAGGCTGTGCCATGTAGTAGAAACGCTAAGCCTGAGTCATATACATTATTAAAGCAAAACCTTTATTATTAGCTGACTCTTAACTGTTTTCAAGTGGTTGAGCAGATGCTCTGAAATTCAAGAAAGGCTTCATGAATTGCTCAAAATACAACAGAATTACTGGCAAAGAGCTCTTTTCAAGTGAAATCTGTGCTGTTCTTTCGCTTAAATCTGCAAGAGTTTTCTTTTGTACTAACAGAAAGAATGTTACATTCTCAGTGCTTCTGTTCTTAACTTGCAAAAAATAACCTTTACTGTTATTTCATGTGGTACTGCTATTGTTTCCATTGAAACACCTTTCACATGCTTGAAGGATGCCTCTATAGACAGGGTTGTTCTTGACACCATGTCACTGAAAGTCAGGTCAGAGTTTCAACATAACACTTCAAAATAATGGGAGGATTAATACCCAGTTCCACAAGTAATACCTTGTGGTTTCCCTGGGGCAACCCTCTTACAAAGTAGTAGTAGGTAATAATATGTAGTGTGATGGGCTTCTTGTAATGGGAAAAATAATGAATAACAAAGTTTACACAATTAACTATTGGACTTGTACAATATGAAGTGCTTTAAAAAAAACAGCATAAGCTGCATTTAAGAGAAAAATTTGAAAGTTATACCTACATGGTGATATAGAATAAAACAAACAATGTGGGAAGCAGTCTTTGGCTGCTTTTCCACAAGCAGTTGGGTCAACGTAATACCTTGTTACCACAAGATACTCAGCTCTTCCTCTTTACTAACACCCCACCCTGTATCATGCCTTCATTTCTTCTTCCCTTCCACTGCCTCTGGCCACATGATCCTCCTCTGGCACTTGCTCTCAAACATGTAAGCATTCTTTACTGACCTAAAACTTTATTGACTTCAAACATTTCATCAGAAAACTTCACATTTTATTTGATCTTTTTTTGTGGCACTCTTCTACCATTTGATGGGTTAAAGTAGCTCACAGAGGGATCTCACAAAGCACAAGTTAGTAATGGATGCCAAAGTAAGGAGCAGAGAAAGGAGAGAGTACATCAGTCTCTTATAGACAGTAAACTTGTTGTGTCAGGTCATGCGATCTCTTGGAATCAGTAAGATGACTTAGTCAAGGGCAAAGCAGGAAGAAGGGATTCCTGCTGGTTTAAAAGAGTAATGAAAATATTAAGCAAGTATCTTCTGTAGTACAAGTAATGTCTAGTTTGACATTCAGATGAGTTGCTAATAATATTGTCTTCTTTCTTCAGCAAAGGAATAATTTACCTATTCCTATTAACATAATTCTTATCATTGCTATTCCTTGTCAAATGTTATAGTAACTACTCAGGTTTTTCCTGATGTGAACTTTTTTCAAATATCAAAAATTGTGAGGTGAAAAAACATTTCCTACTCAACTAACTCCTCATATCACTGATTTAAACACTGGCAGGTTTTCTCTCTATTTTTAGAAATTTTTCTTTCTTTCTGAGATTGTTTACTCCATTTCATAAGAGAACTCAGAAGGGAAAAAACTTTAATTCTCAGTAACATGTCTGGGATGCACTCCAGTTTGAATTTTCTTATTTAGATGTACTTTGTGCCAGAACTGTATTTGCATTACAGAAAGGAATGCCATCAGACAGTCCAAAGGAGGTTTGGAAGGATGACAAAAAATTCCACCAATACTTAACTCTCTCGCATTCTCCACTGTCATGGACCACATTCTTTATCCTGTTCTCTCCCTGACAGAAGCCATGGAAGATCTGTCATGAAGCTCCCATTGGATTCCAACACTGCATTTCATTTCCATATAGTGAGAATGAATTAGGCAAGTGTAAGCATGGAAATTCAAAATATGATGCTCTGAGTGGTGGAAGCTATATATTGCTTTTAAAATCACAAAGTAAATATTTTGTCTCTTGTTTTCCCTTAGCATTGCTGTAATACTAGGAGACATGGATTGCAATGTTCTTTAGTGTCAAAGTTTTTGAAGCTGCTTTCAGGATGTATGCTGTGGTTTCCTTGCTTATTTTGTTCTGTTTCGTATCACATGTGAACCACTACAGTTTAAGTGAAACCTTTCATAATACTCACTGTGTAAAATTCTAAACTCCACACATGCCTCCCTGGAACACCTCTTACTTCAGCAGCAGTAGCATATAGCAGCACTCTGATTAGCAGATGGGTGTCTTGCTCTCTTTATGAACAGTTCTTCCTCAGAGTTTGCATTCACCGCTTTCTTCATTTATATTCTGCAAGACCAAGCTCAAAACATCAATTATATTATCTGAATATACAGTTTAATTAATAAATAATGGGGATATATGTTTTCTTTAAATATTTTAAAGGAAAAGAACCTGGTGCCCCAGCCAAGATCCTAGATACGAAAGTAGAGGAGAGTTCTGAAGTACCTTTTTTAGAAGACACATCATCATCACCAACGGATATTCAACAGCATTTATGGCAGGTTTCCACAGATATTGAACACACTGAGAGGTATGTGTAGCACTTCATTCCTAAACAAAGCAAATTTTCATCTAGGGTTTATTTAGTCTTTTACAATTAGGAAGTCAGCGTTGCTAGTATTAAAGATATTGATAAATTAAATCACCTGTTAACATTTCTATTACATTTATCATACCTGAGAGCAACTCCTAAAAGAAGAGCAGAGAGAGGTGACATGCTTAATTTGACTAGTTAACAGGGGGTAATTAGCAAAAACAAAGTGTGGGAAATTGTGTTGCTAGTGGGCCAGGTTCTCTAAAAGAGGCAAATCTGCTGGCCTGCAGTTCTGCATTCTTAAGCTGAAAGCCCAGAATCTAGTTCATTTCGGTTGCTTCTGCCCATAGTTATCAATGTGGAAGCCTTAGGAGGGGAACATCATCCACAGGTTTGTCAAAGTGGACTTCTCTTACCCTCTTAACTGTGCAGTTGAAAGACTGGGAGTAATCCTGATGGCCAACATTTCTTTGCAAGAAATACCTGATGTCTTTGCATATTAAGCTGCTGGTGAGATTTTAATGGTTATCATGTTTGTTTGTATAAAACTAAGTTCTACTGAGAGAGTAACCTGGAGATTAAATCTGAGAAATTTCTTATTAGACATACTGCTTTATTTCTAAGATCCATTTTGTATGCAGATGAACGAGACAAGACCAAATCCTGAAAACTTTAAGACATTACAAACCTGGTCACAATATTGCTAGTTTGCCACCTATCTGTAAAACAGTAACATTTTTGCAGCTTTTGGCCTCTTTCAAAACACATCCAAATGTAACTTGCTTTGTGAGATAATATTTTATTACCTTTTTTTTTTTTTAATTTACTGACTTAGAAAATTTCATGCCAGATTCCCCTAAAAGCGATAAGAGTGACAGCTCTGTTTCTGAATTTTCACTTACTGTGCAGCAGTACATATAATGGGTTAGCTACATGTATTATCATTTCCTTTTGAACAATGAAACACATTCATGGCACAAGCTACAAACTTCTGATAAGGTGTATCAAGTTGTCATTAGTACTAGCATGTCCTAAAAGATGTATTGTGCATTTTGCCACTAGGATCACATTGTGCCCACCAATTCATTTAATATGATTTAATATGGAAGTGCCAGAATAGATTATAAATTTGGACCAGATGAAAAAAGTTAATATCAGACTGGC
Organism: Lathamus discolor; assembly: GCF_037157495.1. NCBI lineage: Eukaryota > Metazoa > Chordata > Aves > Psittaciformes > Psittacidae > Lathamus > Lathamus discolor. The sequence continues at coordinate 88,961,103 of NC_088909.1, read as the reverse complement.
TGAAAAGTGCTCCGTTATTAAATCTACTGCCCTTTTTTGTATGCATCTTCTGAAACATGTATGTGAACCAGCTGCTTGCCCGATAGATTTTTGTATTTATTGCTCCATTATTTCAGCATATAAAGCTATCCTGTGAGCCATTCCCCATGCAGTCTTCAACTGCTGTTCTATTGTATCTCTTTAAACTTTTGTTTCCACAGAGATATTAGAGAAATGAAAAACCTTTTAAGTAAACTCAGGGAGACTATGCCTTTACCACTGAAAAACCAAGGTAGGTTTTGTATTTTCTTCACGTTAAGGAAAATTAAGATAATTAAAGGGTTTGCCTCCCAGTAAAAAAAAAAAAAAAAAATCAAATAGAAATGACAAAAAGAAGAATCTAGGTGAAGTCTCTTCCCTACTGATTCAGCGGAGTCAAAATTTAGTATGTGAACTTTGGCCTTTCAAGTTTCACATGAGGTATTCTGGAATTTTATAGGTATGGTATCTACAGATAAAATAATATACTTTTCCTGGTGACATGAGGGAAGCAGGAACTAATTCCTTGATGTAACCAGAATAAGAACATAATGAGGCTTAGCTCTTATCATGAAACCTGCCTGAAGATGGCTTAAATTCAAAGTGAATTCTAAAGATTTTGCAGCTCAGTGATAGTGCACAAGTTGGCACTAATATGTACATTTTGTATGAATTTAAAAGTAGTTAATATAAAAACTAGAAAGCTAACTAGAAATAGGGAGAGCATATTGTGCTAACTTTTCCAGACAAATGCTTCTTCTCTTGATGTGCCAAGATGTTCCAGTGCTGCAGTTTTTAAAGAAAATTCTCCCTTATATGCACAAATGGCCACCAAATAATGCTGGGCAGTTTTATGTTTAAATTAAGCCAGAATTTACCTTAGGATTGACGTTTCCAAACTTGTATGTCCACAAGATCTCAAGCTACTTATCTTTAGGTTTCATTTGTGACCCTAACATTATTCATTCATGCGGGAGTATTGTGGCTTAGGTCTTGCATTTTTGGAGGTGTAATTTCTTTTAGGTTTCATTAATAAACTGGTATTCTCCTTGACAAAATTTCTGTCACATTACCATGGAGAGCCAGATAATCAGCATCGCAAGACCCTTATTTACAAAATTCAGGTTATTATTTTCTCTGTGCCTAGAGCAGTGGGATCTGTTACTTAATCATATCGTTGCTGTTAAGAGTGTATAAATCATAAAAACTCATGTGTGTGCATGTGTACATGCTTGTATTAAAATGTGTGGTTTTACATTACAGATGATAGCAGCCTCCTAAACTTGACTCCATATCCATTGGTAAGAAGACGGAAGAGAAGATTCTTTGGACTGTGCTGTCTTGTCTCAAGTTAGAAGATTAAGCCCAGAAGCACCAAGAAAATCATTCATAACTTTGATTAAACCACTATTATTTGACCACTGGAAAGATGAACATTGCTACTCTTAATTATAAAGTACATTTTCTACACTAGCCTATTCCTTTTTCTCTTCTCCACCCCCCTTTTCAAAAAAGGGTTTTAATAGTTTAAAGTTGTGGTGGTCATAAACCAGCTGAGGAATAGATCTAGCATAACTAAGAATGCTTTTAAAACTTTTTAAAGTATGTTTTGCATGCTTACTTTCAACCACTCAAAGACATATGAATTATGGTTAATAGATAACTTCAAAGGGGATTTTTATTGTTTAAGCTGCAGCTAAAAGTTTGTGCATAGTATAATACTGTTATTAGTATCATATTAAAATACTTGATCATATTCTAACAGTCTTTAAGCATAGAAAACTATTTAACAGCAAAAGTATTAAAGTTCTAAAACATTTAAACAATATTGTAATAGAATTCGCACAAAAACTCCAGTTGCTTTTTGTGCTGTTATTCATATTTAGTCTTCCACTATATCTCAATTTAAAAACTTCATAGAAAAATACCTTAATTTATGATACAACAAACCATATACAAAAATACTTAGAACTTGTAAATACAGAGAAATCATAATACACACATACTGTACAATGCATAGAAGCAACAGATTTCCTTTTAAGCTCATAGTATCTCTACAAGATTTTTGGGGGGAGAAATAAATAATTTATTAAAAGAAGAGTATTTAGAAAAATCCCAAAACAATGTAAAACACAACACCAACCCATTTTGTTTCCAATAGAATTCAAAGCATGGTGTCTGCGTATAACTAAGTACTAATTCTTACAGGGCATGCCAGAATTATCTGAAACTGTAATATATTAAATGTTTTACATTGTTAATAAAGTTTTTTATTTAACTTAAATGTTGTCTTGTTTCTAGTTATATTGCCAGAATATGTCTTTTTTTCTAATTTGAGTGCTACACAAAGTTTTGGTAATTTTTCCATTTTAAGAGGTATGTTTAAAAAGACAGATAAAAAAATATGATGAATATGTAAATGCTAAAATGACAGCTACTAGCAGCAGTAGATATTAATAGGTCATACTTACTGTATTGATTCTTTAGGATGCTAGGCAAGACACCAGAACTGATTTTGTGCTAGACTGCAATGCTATGAAGCCCATACCAATCTGTAACTACGGTATAGAGCAGGTCAGCATAACCTTGTTAGTAATACATGAAGAAGGTGACTATGAGCCCTTCTACCATTCCACCATGACCCAGCATAATCCAGAACCAAATTCTTTCTTCCTGCGTAAGGGATTAGTGATGGATAGGCAGGTATTGTTTTCTTGCCACAGGTAACACATACACCGTTAAATTCCCCATGGGAGGTTTTTTTCGGTAGGATATTAGTATGCTCCCCAAAGCAGTCTGTTCAGGTTATCTATTCATTGAACCTACAAAGTTTGATCTGACCGATTTTTCTACCAAGTTTTTCTCCTGAAATGCTGTTTGTTGAGAAAGGAAGGGAACACCCACATCATCAGAAATAATTAGTGTATTGTCTATAGCAGGGACCAAAAATTCAGATTTAATTCCCAATTAGGGAAGGCAGAAACTTTTCCCCTAAGACCCACACTGCTCCTGTTACAGACATTCATGTAACTGAGCTGCCAGCATTTCTCAGGAAGGATATTTTTCTTTTCAGTCAGAGAAACCAAAGTGTTTTGGTTTTTTTCCAGGTTGGACTGATCTGTTCACCTTTCACCTTTCAGTATCCCAGACAGAAAATATATTTTTTTATGCTCGGGTCCCAAATAAATTCTTTAAATGCAACAAGGGAAAATAAATCTAAAATGTCCTGATGGTAATTATGTCTTTCCATAAGCAAAATTAATTCCATCTGAGGAATGCATGACTAAGTTTTTTAAATAGCACAGAAAAAAAGGTAACTTCAGTATCTTTTAAGATTTCAGGTCACAAAATATTCATGGCATTTAACATGGGGAGATCCCTAAAATTCAAAAACCTCTGCTTGTGAGCATGAATGCATTTTTAAGAAGAATGGAATCAAAGTCCACAGCATGACGTTTTTTCAAAGTTACTTCTTTGACATTTTCCTCACATCCCTCACGAACCATGTCCACATTAATCAGATCAAAGTTCCCTGTAATTAGTTAAAGAATGTCCAAAAGATGGCAGGACTGACAGGCTTTCATTAAAAGTCTACAAACCAACATGTCTCCTCTATGGCTCCATCCCCACAGACCCAGTAGGATTTGCAAATGTTAAAACTTTGGAAAAATTACTCCAGATGTCTAATGGCTATTAAAAATATTGCCTGGGAAAACAATCTGTAATTACAATTAATAAATTAATTTTGGTTTAGCATAAGTTAAAAAAACAGACTGATATTACTTTTTTAATTCTGAAGACATTAATGCCAAAAAAACAGTGTATGAACACACAACTGAATATGCAGAGATGCTGCAAGGGAAAAAATGCAGAAGAAAATGTCACACAATATTTCTTTTAAAATCTTTTTAGATTGGTACACACAGAAATTCCTGCAGGAAGACAGTACAATGCCTTTTTTCAACAACCACTTTCAAAGGAAGATGGGCAGATTAAGTAGGGTAATACCCACCACATATCATCACATGGAAGTTAACATGCCAAGTTACATGACAGCTCGTATCTCTGTATTTTTACTGCATCTATTGCAATGGAATATACATTAGTAACACAAATGTATACATGTTAATTAATTTTGCAAAGCTTTTGACATCACAATGAGTTGCACAAATGTAGCATATTCTGTGAAAGAAACAGGTTTACCTATATTGTCTTTAAAGTCCCTTTTGGTTGCACTGTTTTAAAAGTGTACAATAATATGTGTATCCTTGTATCTCTTGTTATTCTGGAAACATTAGTTGTGTCTCTTCTTTCTGAACTAAAGACTAATAAAATTTCGGTCTTTGCTCATTTTGAAGACTTTCTATATTTGTAATCAATCTTACAGCTTCTCTCAAACACCTGCTATATAATGTACCCCTTATTAATCCTAATGGACAAATGCTGTAATTCCCAGGCTTTATGGCCACTTATGGCATATTGGTGATCAAGGATGAATGGAATGTCCTCCTGTTATCTTTTAATAGATAGTGGACATGAATCAAGACCTGGTAAGTATCTGAATTGAAGAGGTGTTAAGGGATAAATTGTTTTAGGCATGCAGAAGATCATATTTCACTAAAACTCAAAGGGAAACAAAACTTTTTTTAAGCCCCAGCACATTATGTAGGTCCAAAAAGGATAAATGTTAATGATAGTTTAATGGAATAGAGCAATGTGGGATCGAAGTTCAAAAGTTCCCACAATAAAATGACTCACAAATTATTTACAGATTATTTAAAACTATTTTTTTGAGGGGTTTTTTTTTATTTTCCGAAAGACAACTTTACATTTATAAATATCAGAATGCATGGAAACAAACAATTTAGAGAAAATACTGAGGAAAACAGTACTTGCTATTCAACCAAACAACAATACTTGCATGCTCAAACCTTTAAAGGGGTTTGAACATTTTAGATTAAATTATATAGGTTAAAGGCACTATAACATTTTTGCTGTACCCATGTAAAATGTCATGTTCCACCAACTCCTGTTTTTTATTAAAATTTTGTGTACCTTGGCTTTTCAGAACAAAACTAAATTCTTTTTAACCACCATTCACTTGTAAAACTATTCTTTTTTTCACAGGTATGTAATGTCATAAAAATACCTGTCTAAAAATCACTTATCTGCATACAGTGTAAAGTTAGCATTTTCAGAACAAAATACAATCGTACGGAAATATGGTAAATACATAATGGAGGCTGCATGTTAACCCACCCAATATATAAAAGCTAGCATGCAAAATCTGAATGTTAACTTATGAGGTAACTTTCAGAAATTGTATTTCTTGCTCTTCTGGGACTACATTTTGATGTATTGAATGTTTCTGCCAGTTTCCAGCCTAAATCTACTCCTGGACAACTAATACCAACTTATTTGTGTATTTGTATATTCTTTTAAATGCTCTCTTTCCTGTTATTTATGTCTTCTTCCCTAATATTTAGGGATGATTACACCCTCATCAACTTGCATTTTACTAATTAAAAAGTCAAGTTTTCCTAGTTTCCTGTAAACATTCATATAGCAATATCTTCATGGTGAAAACACCTTCCTCCTCAAAGACTGAGTAAATACCAATTTTCTTCTGGGTCTGAGTTCCATCAGTAACAGTTTACTGAGACTTAATACAATGCATTTACCAAAGTTAAGAGCCAAAAACTGCATAAATTAAGGCTTTGTTTAGGAATACAAAAGATCAGTTTACAGCACCTAGAAAAGAGCAAAAACATCCTTAAATAATATGAAGTGTGATTTTTTTTCACTCATATTAGGAATAGCTTACTAATTTTTAGCCTTTAAAAAAAAAATAGTAATCTAGACATGCACTAATTTCACAATGGACAATAAAAATTCCTCTTTGCTTTTTCTTCCTTTAGTTTACTTAACTCCTGTATTTGCTGCCTTTACCTGGAAAATTATTTTTTTAGACATCTGGGAAAATTTAAAGAAAGAGTTTCTACTGTCTGCATTGAAACACAGCTTTTTAATACTCTTTGTGCCGCAACTTCAAAGAAAAGTAATAATGCTTCTGGAGCTGTGGTGGACAGGTAGAGAAAGTTATTGATCCTAACAGCTATACTGTTCTAGCTGCCTTTCTCCAGATTCAAACCATTAATCTCTTTTAGTCAGCAGAAGATACAATAGCAGCAGAAAAAGCAATTGCACACTGAACAGGTCTGGCAGATGTTCTAGAGAGAGAACATTATTTCAGATTCAGAACAATTAAGAGATTTGGAAAGATTCGGCAAAGCAGATTTGTAGAATTTAAATGTAATAGAAGAGATTTCCTTACATAAGTCAAGGTTATTTATCTAAAAAAAATATATCTTTCAAAGAATTAAGAATCTGCTTTTTCTCCTTTGAAAGAAATCATCAAGTTCTCATTGGTACAAACCCACAAAAAGACTTTTTTGTTAGACTTTCTTTCAAGCTTCTTCCAGTACCTTGCTTTCCTAGTCCCTGGCAAAAGCAACCCAGTCTCCCAAAAGAAAAAGTCATCCTCCTAGTCTTCCCTACTTCTTTTATTCTGAAGTTGGACTTAATACCACAGCAACTTCTTTAATTTTGATAACTCACTAGAGAAGTGGTCTGAACTGAGGAAGAACCTCAAAGGGAAGCTTAACCAACCTGTCGGAATTGTTTGGCAAGTTAGCCTTTCTACAGCAAACCATCATGCACTGGTTATCTAAATACAGAAATGAAATCCCTGAGACTAGTATCATATTAAGAAAGTTTTTAAGATGAATGCCCAGATGCTTCTGAGGTCTGTGAAACACCTATCAGTATCTGAGGTTTTTACATTTTGTTTTAAAAAGTTTCTGTTGCATGCGATCTTGAAGCCTGCTTGAGACAGCTCATTAGTGTCCACTGTTGTAGGCTTCCTGTTGCCTTCAAAAATAGATTATTCTTCCTGTAATGGTTACCTTATTTAATAATTCTGAGTATGTAAATATCCCCAGACTTCTGGTATAAGCCCAAGTCAAGAGTTTAACCAATTCCCCTCTAAACATAATGTGGAAAACTCAAGCCTGCATAGTGAATTTCATATACTACAGAGTCCCATACACCCATATTTTTTACATTTATATGGAAAAGTCTGTTTTACTGCATTACAAGTTCAGAGCTGACTCCATTTGTTTTTCTGTAATATTTCAGGATTAATGTTCTTTAATGTATTTTTTAATAATTTATTTGGATCAAATAATTAATTTTGAGCTTGCATTTTTTTTCTTAACTAGAATTAATCTACAAATCACAAAAAAAAAAAAAAGTCATACTTTTCAGACTAATACAGGTCAAGTGTTTTGGAATAGATGCTTTCCTTGAAAATGGAAGAGAGGTAAGAGTGAAAAGAGTGACAGATAAACAGGAGGGATGTAACAGCCGAAGAAGCAGATGGGTTTTATGGACTTTGTTGAACTTCCTGTAAGATGACAAAATAACTTACAATAGAGGAAAGTAAGTGATCAGTAGGCAGGATAAATAAACACTACAAGCACATACCATGGCTTAAACTCGTATTTCCTTTATATTTAAAACAGTGTTGAAACTCCCTTCCCCTCAGATCTGGGTTCGATACTAAGTAAGCTGTGATAAAGTATTTTGAAATAGAGGTACATATAAAAAATGGTTGTCAAAGTTGATCAGCTGTTCTTGTTTGCATTGTCTTAGGACCATCTGTCTTCAGCTTTTAATTACTGTAGTGGCATGGTCCCCAAAATAAGCTACAGGTTTTTTTTTTTTAATTAGGAGTTTTATATAGATAAACATCGTCATTTGTGAACTGTTATCTTCAGAATATCACTATACTAATGATGCATCAGTTATGAATAGAGGAATCCATAAAAGCAGCTTATAACAACAAAGCTTTAAAGTTCACTGGGATGAAAAAATGCTAAGGTATTATTCATATACAGTTAATATACAGCACGTTTCTTATAGCCCAATTTTTTTAAAATTCTCTGATGTTCAAAATTCTGCCAGGATATTTTATAAAATATTACACTAAGCTAAAGCCTCAGGAGTATTTATATAAAATACAGATAAATATGGATTAATCATTCTTCACAGTACACTTTCTCAGTGGGACAAATACTTAGCTTACACAGAAAACTATAAACAGCCACATTTAGAATACTATGCTAGAGCTTAAATGAACTGTACTAAATAGTCTGTTCCTATTACAGACTCTTCTCCTTTATTGGTATTATTTACACTCCAACATTTTAGGAAAATATTTGCATTTATAGATAAAATTTCCCTCTGATCTTATTTCTTATGTAATTTTTTTTTTCTATATGAAAATATGTTCTTGACAGGATTTTCCTGTACTGGCTAATCACTGGTTTAGACTGTTTCAGTATTTTCCATCCATGTACTTGCATTTCTCTAATCTCTGGTTTCTTCAGTCTTGTACTTCTTCTGCAATTGCTTATTTTCTGCTATCAACACCTCATCTCATATTCTTCTTTGTCCCCTGTAATTGCCGTAATGATTGTCATCCTAGAATTTCTTGAACAGTTTCAGTGTTCTGGCATTTTTATTGCAGAAGCGTTTCGATCAAGGTTTTTTTTTTATCCATTCTTGTCTTATTTACTATGATTTGTTCAATTCTGCCACCAATATGATAGCAATTAAACTACATTAAAATGTGTTCTACAAATCTATTTGAATGTGCTGAAAACAACTTTCAAAGTCTTTAGGTACATAAAAAATATATATATACTTTACATCAACAAGGAGATGAACGGATTTTCCATGGGGACTCACATTCTCTCTGATGAGGAGAATGGTGAAGTTGTAATTTTTGTGCTGTGAATGTGTATTTCCTTCAGCTATTTGTAAACCAATAATTTTATAGAGATTTGATCCAGTGACTCCAGTCTTTGGTGCATTTTATAGCACAGACTGTTCCCTAGTTATTAGCTGGATGGCAGATGTGCACATCTTTCTTCTGCTATCTGGGAAAGACAACTGAAGGAAACACCAGATATCTACTTTGTTTCCTCATGCCCACTGATGGAGGCTGCTGTACGCTAGTAATAAGCACCAAGACATGAAGAGTGAAATTCATGTCTCACGCTCTTGTAACTACCATAAATAGCTGCTGTAAAACTACATGGACTGTAATTACACTATCAGCATTTCGATACATAATCTTTTGATGTCAGCAATCAGAACTAGAATCTAAAATGGCTATTTGAAACTACACAAAAGTATAAGGAACACTACCAAAATATATACCAGTTGTTTTCCTGAATTTTAAGCCTCCATCCATTCTCTGTCATTAGTTTGATAGATAAATTACCTATCCCCAGAGATATACTAACTCTAATAAGGGTTAATAAACGCTTCAGCCATCCTTGTATTCAGATGAAGCTGATTCAGAAATCAAGAAGGGTACATAATCCTATTCTCCAGAGTTGGCATCATGGGATGATCGGAGACGAGATCACAGGAAGATCATGGGAGAATTACATATGACATCTGAATTCTCCTAAATCAAATAACCCTTCTAATCTCATTAAATAAGGAACATTTTAGGGAGGGAAGGGAGGGGTGGAATATAATGAGCTGTGTCTTAAACTGTGGTCTGATTAAATATTTCCTCTGGCAACAGTACTGGCTTAGGTAGCCCACAACTCCCCTGCGCTCTCCACAGAATTACTGTCTAGAGAGTTAAGCCTGTCAAAAATAAGCTCTAACAGCCACAGCAACACTAAGGAAACTACAGTGAACAGGGTGACATAATCTGTTAATTAGTATTTATGAAATAAGTATTCTTTAAACTATGCACAGGTATTAGCTAATTAAGGGGTCCAGTCTCCAGTTATGTTACCCAAGCCCATCTCAAAAATCATATATGACATGAAAAATTAGACTAGAACAAAGCCAGCAGGAAAAAGAGCAGATGCAAGAGCTCTTGCCACCTTCTGACAGACCTACAACAAAAGTTACAGGTAATTTCTCTTTGCTCTTTGGCTTCTATGAGTATTTTTATTCTTAATGTTCCTAGCACAGCACCCACAGAATGAGCTGCCCAGTAATAAGGGTACTGGTCTGAGACATAAAAGGTTGAAAGACAGAGTCAGATTTATGAATCTAATTTTCAGACCAAATGCAGTAACCTTTAAAATACCATGAAACATTTTTGTACTGACTCAGTGCTCTAACTCACCACAGAAAACATAAGCTTTTTGACAATAATATCCATGACCTAGGTGCTCTCCCTCTTATTTTCATTCCCATGAAACTTACATCGCAGCTGTATGCAAGCTGCTCAGGTGGAAACAGTTCCATGTCTAACGTATTAACCCCCCCCCCCAAAAAAAAAAAAAGAAACCACAGGCATGAACAGCATTTTCAAGAAGCTGTAAACATGATCACATCAAGGTTTAGGCATTTCTGAGGTAGAATTATACACGACCTGCTCAACTCTAAAGAATCAGTCTGTCTTGAACCAGTACCCTACCATAGTACAAGATATGAACTGGATACCCCAGAACCCAGTTATTAAATGTTGACATGCTTAACATTGCTCCTGATAGCAAATTGTAATTTTTGCTACTGACTTCAACATGATGGATTGCTGACATTCCACAAGAGCTTTATTTGTTTGGTTTTTAACTTTTCAGTGCAAGTTTTATTAGAATGAATTGAGTCTTCACAATTCTCATCAGTCTTCTAACTTCCCATTTTGATTCATGTAAGTATTAATCACCACACGCTGTATTAACATAGTTCTTAGAACTTTGTAAACAATCTTGCTGGACAGACTAGTGTTAGGAAGTGGCACTTTATATCTATGCTTAAGATGAAATGGCCATAATTGTAAAATAACAAAACCTAGGCAGAAAATACTTTGAAAAATTAATAGAATCATGGAATAATAACTTTTGTTTGCTTTTGTTTGTTTACAGCTTGCTTACAGTGATCCTGCCAAAAGAATGTGGAATTGTGCGTCACAGTCTATGACTAGATCAATTTTACAAGATAATTTTGAAGAAGCAATCTCTTCTAGTTTCTCACTGCCTGTTCCTCTCTTCTCTGGACCCAAATACTATTTCATATTTGCACTTACTGATTAATGTATGTAAGCAGAAAATGTTCTGAAAAACATACATTTATTTAAATGATAACATAATAGAAAATCTCATTTGAATTTCCAGGTTTGATTTACCCATTCTGTTAGTACACATATTTAAATCCACATCTTTCTACACAAAGACCTGCAAACTGAAGTTTATCATACCCTACAGTAAAGGATTCCAAACACAAGTACTCAGAACCAAACTTAGAGTGGAGAACTAATCAGACTTACATGTCTTTAAACAGAAGAACAAGACTTTTTCCCAAAAGTCTGTTTAAGAGTTTGAAGCACTGATAATTGCAAACAGATCTCTTAAAAATAGGTATATATCATTTTAAAACAACAGGACTGCAAAGCATAATAATTTTGATTTGAAAGGAAAATCATCTCTGCAGAAGTGAATACAAAAATAGGCCAGCACCTCAGTCACTACTAGAACTGTCTGAACTATCAGAAGGTGAACTTTTTTCTTTTCGCCTCTTCTTTTTTTCCTTTTTATGATGTTTTCCTTTCTTAGATTTATTCTTTTTTTCCTTTTCCCTTTCTTTTTTGTGTGGTTTTTGTCTTTTTGACTTTGGCCCATCCTCTTCAGCTGCACTTGATGAGGAAGATCTAGGAAAAAAAGAATATATATACAGATTGATATATAATTAAAGAAAAATAATGCCACAAACATAATGTGGGGGGTTTAATTTCAGTATTTGTATTATGACACAAATTGAATGTGGTGTAGAATTTGTACATCCACTGGAAAGCTTATGATAACTTGGTCTGCATGTTCAATTGAAAGCTGACTTTTCTAATTAGACTATTGTGATAGATAATCAGACTATCTATTTAGACTATTGTGCCAGAAGAGCAGTATGTTTACATTACGTTAAGTAACAAAGGAATAGGCAAGTTGTGTTTTTCAACATTCAAGAAGAAAAGACTGAGTACAGATTGACTGAAAACTGAAAGTATGACAATATGATAGAGCTTCCAGCTTTTAAAATATCTTATGATCAATAACAATGCTATATTAACACCTTTAGACAAATTTTATTGTATTCCTCTCATATGAAATCTAAGAGAAATATATACGACAAATCTGCATGCTCTTGCAGCTGCAGTGATAAGTGACTACATATATCCAAGAGTTAAGATGACAGTAAATGAAAAGTCACGATTATTATACTCAAGAGGGCAGGTTTATGCTATTGTTTATATGGTTATTAATTACTTGCCTGTAAAGACTACAGCCAACAGACTGACTCTTTTCCACTGTCTCTGTAAGTTTAAGCTAGAGCTACTTTATGTAAATAAGGAAGGAGACAAATGCCAATACAACTGGTGCTAAATCCTGTTTGATTATTTCTGAAAAACACCATACTGTGGCCCTAAAATATGTTATACATTTCCTAGTTCTCAATGCTGTCCCTGGGATGTTGTCTCATCAACAGTCCTAATGACTAACCAGTCTATAGTCTCAGCTAAATAGAAAAAAAATTTAAAAAATCAGTCAGCAGGCCAAAACTCAGATTCACAATAGATTTGGGTATTATGGCATTTTCCTTTGAAATTACAGTAACACTTAACTTAGGCTTCTACAGTAACAGTAACACTGAAAGTCAACACATGCTTAGTATAACTATGGAAGTTTTCCTTCTGATAGTTACATGTTACTCAGAGTGTGTGTGTCTACACATGCATGGGTGCACACAGTGAATCTTAGGGTCTTTGAACTGCAGAGAGGTTTCTCTAAGCTCTGGACCAACTCCATATTCCTCCTGACTCACTGTTCTTCTCCCACCACATCTTGCCTAGTGTTGAATAGTCACAGGTAGCACTGGTTTCTCAGACCTGCAGACCTCCAGCTTTCTAGAGCTTCCTACTTCCAAGGTCCCAAATCCACAGCAGAAAGCCTAGGGCTTTAGTGTACCTCAAAGAACAAACAAGTTCTCACCAGAAAACAGGAAGCTTTTTAAACTAAAGATGTACTTGTAAATAAAGTTGCATCAACAGAAGCAGTGCTGTCTGAGAAATAACCCAAATATTAGAAATATTTCTGAAGTTCTATTTTGAAAATAAAACAGGTATGTGATAGACTTACCTTTTCCTTGATCTTTTAAATTTTGTTTTTTCTTTGCTTTTTCGTTTTTGTTTCTTTTTTTCTTCTTCCTCATTTAAATCTATGGATAAAAAGTTACAGTTTACAAAACACTTGTCTAAGTTATGATCAGCATTAAAAGAGTGCCTTCGATAGCAATGTAATATTACCACAAAATGCTTGTTAAAAGTTTTTCTTTCCTTTCCTCCAAATTCTGGTCTAGTATAGTAATTTCAGAAATATTTTGCAGAGTAGCAGAACTTTCCATACAATTTACATTCTAATGACTTTGATCCAAGCACTAAAAATGAAGGAAGTCCTATAAAATGTAGCAAATTTGTGACTTTATATGTTTATATCAGCTTTAGGCTTTCATATCCATTCTTCTGTATTCTAAAAGTCTTGCCCAAGTCTGAAAACAGATCATTTAATTAGAAGGTACAAAAAAAAATTAAAAAATCCCTTAGGCTTACCTCAATTACTTTCATACATCCTCATTTCACACTGCAAAAATAGCTAAGCCATAACTAAGATACATTTGAGTTAACTGTCAACAGTGTCTACAAAAATTGACAGAAGAGTCACCCCTTATTTGGTCAGGTTTGTTTCCTGCCCTGACACTTTATAGCACTGTAGAGCATCTTCACGTTTCACTTACAAGCAATATTTTTATCACACTGGACAAAATTTTTGACTTTAGACTTTTCTATAGCAGTTCAAAAAGTATTTTTGAATTCTTTGAAATGCAAATCCACTACATAAATACACATGACAATGCCAGCTAACAGGACAATACTGGCTTTACAATTTATCCTTAAAACAGATAGCAACTTTTGAGCATTTAATCTTATTTCTATCATACAAATAACTTTCCATAGATTCTGCATGGTAGTGCAGTTATTCGTTTGCTACCATAAATAGAAATTACTGATGCCAGTATGTTCTTGAGTGAAATTTTAAAGAATTCAATGTGAGTTACAAAAAGCAAATTACTTTCGGAGCAATTAAAAACCATGAACAAGAATGTCTGAACAAGCACTCAGTGGTTCTTTTTAAGAAAACGGCGCAAAAATCTTTAGATGAGGCCACCTGAAAATGGCAAAATCCTGCCTAGATAATGGAAAATTAAAGATCCATATCTCCTTACAGTACACATAGCAGCCACAATTCAAGAAAGAACATATAATAAACAGAGTTATTACAAGATCAAGTGAACAGCTCTTTTTCCTGCAGACATCCATCTTCAATCAGTTTAAGGCCAAAAAAACCTCCTTATATCCAAAAGTACATAATGAGAACGCGTTTTTCCAAAGAGACTTGTTCCAGAAAGGAACAGAATGGACTGTTGAAGTACCAACTCAGTACTCCTGACATGCAGACTATCCATTTCTCTTGAAGGGTTCCAGCAAATTACAAGGTTCTCTCTATCCCTTCTCCTTTCTAAATAATATGTATAGTAGGAACTGAATGTGAGCCTGGAATGTGACAGCAATAGAACAAAACATGACATTTCAAGGGGCATAGGGGAGGAATATTCATGTATTTAAAACTTCGTATGATGGAACAACCTCCCCTAAGAAGGAGGGAGGGGAACAGCCTCTTAGGAGTCCAAATTTGAATGAACTCAAGTTATCTGCTAAATAACCCACCTATTCTCTCTCTGACAAACAACCAATGCTCAGACCTTACAAAGAACAGTACTTCTCCAAATATGAATGTTTAAATTCAACTCACTAGCTGTTTCAGTCAAAACACAACTTAGAACCTGGAAACAAATTCAACTGTCATATTTGTTGTTAGTTTTAAGAGCTAGTGCTAACTTTAAGATTTTTAAACTACATGCCATAAACAACATGTCTATGCAATTTTCTTCTAAGCAGCTTCTTAGTAACAGTTTTACAACCTTCTGCATTTAGAAGCCCTTTTTGAGATGTTCCAAATGCGTACAATACTAATTTGCTATGACAGGAATTAATTAAAAAAGATGTCAGTGTAGCAAATCTTTGAAGCCTGAGAACATGAAGTAAAAGACCACCTTTTAAAGCACAGACTGAAAAGAACAGTAGTTATAAAAAAGGATAAAATGGGTGCTCCCACTACCCAATGTATTTATTTAAAAAAAAACCAAAAAAACCCAACAACATCTTACTCTTTTTTTCACGCATGGCTTGCAATCTCTGTAGTTCTTCTTCCTCACTGTCTTCACTGCTAGTGCTGCTAACATCTAAAACAATATCTCTTTGCGGATCTACCCGGAGGAAGTTTCGACATTCAAATGTCAGATGACCAGCTGAACAAAACAAATAATCAGAAAGAAAAAACAATTTACCAAAAACAACAGAAACTAAAGAACATACATTTTAGTATGATTCAGTTTTGAGAAGTGAAAAAATGGTAGGCAGCAATCTGTGAACAAGGAGAGAGAAGGCTTACTCTGAAGAAACCTCAAAGAATTTTGACAGGTTGTCCCTTTAAGAGTGCTTTATGACCTCTCTCTTATATCTAATTTCAAGATTTTGTCCAACCTTTATTTTCCTTTCTTTTTAATAGTCTCAGATCCCTCCTGACGGAATTACCTAAAAGCATGAAGCAAAATATTTAAAAAAAAAACATGGCAAATGTGTTACAGTTACACTTCCTCCTCTAGTATTATAGAAGAATCTTGTTCGCTTATGAGACAATTTTTAAAAACCAATACTTAATACTGACTGAGGTACTACTTGGCTAGTATTTTTAGTTTTCTAGGTTACATCTCAATAATCGTGACCAGAGTTAGAAACCTACAGGAATATAAGACATAGTGAAGGTATGATCTGGGAGAAACTAAGGTAAAGACACTGGAATTCAAGTCATTATTGAAATAAATTCATCTTCATATCAAAATACCTACATCTGAAGACAGAGCTTTTAGGAACATAAATACAGAATGTGTGATTTGACTGCAAGTTTTGTTATCTTCCAGAAACCTTGATATTTACTGCGTGTAGATATGAACCACTAAATCTATATTGATATCCATGCTATGCTGGAAGAACAGATATATAAAGCCATCCATTGACAAAATTTTTTGGAGGCAAAGTCAGCAGTGAAATAAGGAAGCAAGCTTTTCCCCCTCCACCTCCCATAGCATTTATTCAAAAGAGATTAAATCATGCTGTTAAAAGTTCAGCACAATTTACTGCCGAACAGTGCCCACTGCTCCATTGTTCTAAAAGTAAGAGCTAGTGATTAACAGACTAAAATCGTCACTAAGACCAGTCTCCATTCATCAGGAGAGCAACCACAGAGATTGTATGATCAGAGCATAACGAAAAGCATGAGCTAAATTTTAACTACAGAACTTGTGACAGAACTGTTTCTTGAAACACAGAAATGTGTTTTCTTCACACAGAAGATTATACAGATTTTTAACTATTTTTTCTTTTAAAACAGACCTAAGTGGAGCTGAAACACTTGCCTAAGTTTGCAGTGAGACTCAGAAGAAGCATAAATGCTAATCTCAACAGATATCAAAGACCATACATTCAACTCAAAGCTTCTCAAGTACTTGCATTGTAAATGTAGTATATGTGAATAAAATAGCATAATTCACGGGGTTTTTTTCCCTGAGAAAACTCAAGAATTTTCAAACGCAGAAATAGGTGTAAGTAGCTAGATAATGTATAGAAAATAAATTATTTTTTAAAATTTGGTAATTTAAACTGACAAATATCTGTGCCATAAAGGAGACCATTTCTTTCTTATTTCCCCCCACTCTTCAAAAGGCAGTTCCAACATCATAAACTGAAGAAAACACTGTAACTCCATATTGCTTACTACAGACTTACGGTAGCCACACTTTTTGCATCCAGCTCTGATGTTATCCTTATTTCCACCTGAAAGATAAAATTTCATCAGTTAGGGTTTACTAAACAGAACCATCAAGCTTCTTTTAAACCCAGCTTGATAATGTCAATACATAGACAGGAGTGATCCGGATTCAGAGTATTAAGTACACTAAGATGTCTTAAAAAACTTAAAGAAAAGCAAACCAGTGCATTTCTAAGGCCACTTTTCTGTGCATTAGTCTACTGCCAAATTGTCATTTGATTTATTCTGATCTTTCTATTATAATTTTAATAATTATTCTGTCTCTCTGAAGGTTTACGCATTTGTTTTGTTACAGCATGAACACGGTAATAGCTATCTGATATTGCAGCGGTACCTAATTGCACACTACAGGTCTACTTATTAATTCTAGTAGTGCATGGATGCTGACAAACATTCACTGGGAACTCTTAAAAAATTAATATTTTAATTACAAGAACTGTGTTAGAAAGCCAATTTAAAAAAAAAAAAAAAATCACTCCTGAAAAGTGACAAAAGACAGACAAAAGCAATTTTATTTTTTTAAAAAAGCTAAACTAATTGTTAAATTGTTCTGAATCTAGACAACATGATGCCAAATAAAAAGAATTAATGGTGCAAGAAAGCAAATGTGGAATAAAGTGAAGTAACAGAAAAATTCATTAATGCTGCGCAGGAAGGGGGACCAGAATAGCACAAATTTTAGGGACAGCAAGTGTGTGATTTTCTCATCTGATCTCACAGTTAAGCTAAACAGACATAGTAGGTCATGACTCGGGAGAAACCCCAGAGACCTGCTCCCCCAAAATAGATCAATACCCATCATGAAAGTCACAACTGAATTTTCAGAAACAAAGGGTGCCCTTCTATCTTTCAACTTAATGAAACATATAAAAAAGCAACTTTAAAAAACTACATACATTTTATTTAATAACTAGGTAATTTATTTAAATAATTAAGCAAATTCAAGGAGAAATGCATGACAGAAATTAGTGAACCGGAAAGCAGGCACATCAGCTCCATGAATGTAAACTTTCGTTTACTGAGACAAGCACTGCCTTTAGAAAATCCTACTCAAAATAACAAGAGAAACCTTCAAACCCCAGGTTGAAAAAATAACTTAGAAACATCAACAACTCACTGGTCTATGCCCTGAAGAGCACTGGAAAGCTAAGCAATAAGGGTACTTACATTCTATTATGATACAAGGTTTTCTGTGGATCCCAGAACCTTACTATGACAGGTCACCTTCCAGGTCTATAAACTCAGCAGTGTGTAGGTGCTTGTTCTATAACTATCTTTTGAGGAAAACCCATGAGAGGAAAGGAGGTAAGGAACACAGAAGAAAGTCTCAAGAACCAAGGAACAAAAGTACACCTGTGTCTTGCAATGTCATGTCAAAGAAATACTCGAAACAGCATCAGCTTGTCCACTACAGCTCGTGAATAAAATGCAATATCACCCAAGCTACATACTTTGCCTCAGCTTCCTGAAATACTCAGTAAACTTTGGTGCTACTGTGTATCTGACCTGCAGGTAGAGTTGGTACTGCATGGAAGCCAGATCAGTACCATCATGCACACACTGCAAAATCTCCTGTGATATGTGGAGGTGCCATTTGCTAGGATTTCCAAAAGAAACACCCAGCAGATGACAAGAACATTGCCACCAAACACACCAAATTCCTGAGACTGAAGTTTAAATATTAATTAATTAATTTAAATTTTAATAAATAAATGCTATAATAATGCTTTAAATAATAATGTTAGAAGCAGGGGTTTACACAAGGTGAAGTTTTAGATTATTAAATCAAATTACTTGCACAGGTTGCCCAGAAAAGTTGTGGCTCCCCATTCCTGAAAGTGTTCAAGACCACGCTGGACGGAGCTTTGAGCAACCTGATCTAGTAAGTTGTACCTGCCCAAAGCAGGAGGATTGGAACTATACAATTTTTAAAGTCCCTTCCAAAGCACTCCATTCTATGATTCTACAAAGCTTCCTGTTTTCATTCTCTTCTTCCAAGATTTGAATCTTCCAGATTTACAACTGACACAGCAGCAACCACCACTAAGGACCTTACTCATTCAGTAGAACAGAAAGCTGCAAAAAATCTTTGGAAACTTCTGAATGAAAACATGAGATGTCTTCCTCAAGAACCCCTTCTGGAATGGAAGTAAGCTTATTAAGGTCTTCTCTTTTCTCAGGAGAAGCTTACCAAGGCTCAGGCTTATTTAGCTGTTCTTCAACCAAACACTCCTCATGTCTTAGGATCAAGAAATCTTTAAGCAATGGCCATGTGTGGCTAACGTAGACCCAAATACCTCGTATACAGTGCAAGCCTTTCTTCCAGTTCCTGTCTCATTATTCTCGATGGGTCCATTTAAACAATAATACAGTGGGACACAAGCTTTAATCCACAACAAACGACGAGAAGGAAAACCGAGTCTGACAACAACCATTCTTTGGATACAACTTTAAACAAGGTGGCTTATAGTAACGGACACGAGGAACACAGTACTTGGCCTTCTCTCATCCAAAACTCTGCGCGGAGACCCCCGAGGCCTAGAAAGAAGGGACTGTACGAAGGGCTGCGCCCATCAGCGGCTCGCCCGAAGCGCGGCCTCCTCCACGCCATCTCCCTCCCGCGGTCCCCAGGCTGGCTGGCTTGGAATGCCGGCCGTGCAGACCAAAGCAACGCTTCTCCACCGGCACCCCGGGCGGCCTGAAGCAGACACGACAAGCCGCCGCCGCCGCCCCCCTCCCCGCCTCACGCTTACAGCTACGACGCGCAATCGCGCGCACTCCCCGCTTAATTTTCCACCGCCCCGCCGCTTATTTCCCCTTCCCAACACGCCAGCACTGCGGCTAGTCGGTCGCTGTCCCTCCTTCCCCCGCAGATCCGGCGGGGCGCTCTTACCGGGCAGAGCCATATCGCTTCCCTCCGCGGTCCTCGCCCGCCCGGCCGGCGCCCGCAGCGGTTCCTCTCCCCGCCGGAAGGCTTTGCTCGGCGCACTCTCTGACCGTACCACTCGCAGGGAAGACAGGGGACCTCAGTACCTGACGGAAGCCACAGAGAGGGACTGCGGGGACCTGGAGAAGTCTTTCTCAAATGAATTTCTTCCTCAGTGATCCCCTTGGAGACTTTGGCAGGGCACTCATCCCTTCATTCTTCCTCCTGGCTTGGGCAACCTTCTCCCCCACTCCCTTCGCTGCATAAAGGCGCCCAAGATGGCGGGAGGCTCGGGATGGTAGGAAGAGTTGGTGGTAACGGGTAGCTGAGCGTCGAGCCTGGGCAGTTGGTTATCTGCCGGGGCGCTCGTTTCTCGACCATGAGCAACATCTACATCCAGGAGCCCCCCACCAACGGCAAGGTGAGGCCCGCCGCGACAGGGGCTGCTGTGGGCGAAGGGTAGGTGTAGTCAGGGCAGGCCGGGATGGGAGTTACACTGCAGCGTAGGTGAGGGGGCTGCTGGCTGGGGGCTGCTGCTGGGGTGTCTGTACGTGCGTGTTTTCGAGTGAGGGGTGTGAAAGAATTGTATGTTGTGGCGGGGGCAGGAAACAGGTGAGGAGGATGTGCGCTGCATGTGTGTGGTGATGGCTGTGGTTTTTATGTCGGGGTGCTGGTTTGCTTAAAGTTGAAGTGATGCCCTTAAAACCACTGCCTGGGTCAAAGCGCTAGGCGTGCAGTGTGGATAGGTAACACAGAACTGTGCTTGAAGCATTACATTTAATTTTCTCTATTCTTGACTGTATCTTAGCAGAGGCCAAGGAGTGGTGGTAAATGGTGTAACATCGAGTTCGCGACCGGTCACCAGTGGTGTCCCTCAGGGCTCGGTGTTAGGAGTGGTGGTGTTTAATGTCTATGTTGAGGATCTGGATGAGGGGATTGGATGCACCCTCAGTGAATTTGTAGATGACGTCAAGCTGGCTGGGAGTGTTGGTCTGCTGGAGGGTAGGAAAGCTCTGCCTCTGCTCAAAGGGATCTGAACAGGCTGGATCAGTGGACTGTGGGTAATGTCGCCTGCACTTGGGCTACAACAACCACATGCAGCACTCCAGGCTTGGGGAAGACTGACTGGAAAGCTGCTCAGTGGTAAAGGACCTGGGGGTGCTGACTGAAGGAGCTGAACATGAGCAGCTTCTGGCCAGGCAGCCAAGACCAGCGGCATCCTGGCCTGTATCAGCAATAGTGTGGCAGCAGGAACAGGGCAGTGATCACCCCCCTGCACTGGGCGCTGGTGGGGCTGCACCTCCTATCCTGTGTTCAGTTCTGGGCCCCTAACTACAAGAAAGACATTGAGGTGCTGGAGTGGGTCCTGAGAAGGGCAGCGAAGCCGCTGAAGGTTCTGGAGCACAAGCGTGATGAGGAATGGCTGAGGGATCTTGGGGGCGTTTAGTCTTGAGAAGAGAAGGCTGAGGGGGACGTTATTGCTCGCTACAACTAACTGAAATGAGGTTGTAGTGAGGTGGGGATCAGTCTCTTCTCCCAGGTAACAAGTGATAGGACAAGAGTTAATGGCCTCAGGCTGTGTTTGGGGAGGTTTAGGTTGGATATTGGGAGAAATTTCTTCACAGAGAGGGTGGTCAGGCATTTGAACAGACTGCCTAGGGAATGGTGGAGTCACCATTGCTGAAAGCATTCAAAAAGTATGTAGATGAGGCCCTTAGTGACATGGATTACTGATGGTCTTGGCAGTGCAGGGGTAATGGCTGGACTTGGTGATCTTAAAGGTCTCTTCAAACTGAGTTGTTTCTTATGATTCTGTGATTAGGTTCTTAATTTTATTATGAACTCCTGCTGCATTGAATGGTATTACTTGTAAGAAAGGTATATGGTTTTGGAGATTTATGGTATAATTTTTTTCCTTCCACATGTTGTTTCATTATGTAAGTGCTAAAGGGTATCGAAGTATTTATCGTGTCAGATACCAGGTCATTGTCCTTGAAGCCTCATTATACGTATCAGTTCAGAGCTGTATCTGAATAAATAATTTTTTACATTCTGTAGAGGGTGATACAGTTCCTGTAGTACGCATAAAGATAATGCTAAGGAAGATACTCTGCATTATTCCAGCCTCAGGCAAAGGCAAACCCAGTCATGGGATTGCTTTCACTCAAGGACCTGGGTGCACTTGGTGGGTAATGCAAGAAAATGGGGAAGTCTGGTGTGTGCCTCAAGGGGGTTTGATTGTGGGTGAAAATAGTCAATTAATTAAACTTTATGAGGCTGTATAATACTGACTATTGTTCCATGGAGGCTATCTGAATAGATACAGTTCTGGCTAGAATTATATATTTTATATTTTTAGAATATATAGTTCTTATTATATACTATTATATATGCACAATATATGTAATTATACATATTATTATAGTGTTTCTACAATATATAGGCTTTTTTCCTAGAATAGTATTCTGGCAATATAGTCTAAACTAACAGTGTCTACCTGGCACATTTAAATGTCTGTTACTGTTAGGGTATAATGAGTTCAGAAGTATATTTTTTAACTCAGGATATATTCTTTGATAAGTGACTAAGTTACAATAAAACTAATAGTGTATTTATCTATCTTTTCATAGGTTTTGCTGAGAACAACAGCAGGAGATATAGATATAGAATTATGGTCAAAAGAAGCGCCAAAAGCATGTCGAAATTTCATCCAGCTTTGTATGGAAGGTAATGACTGAATGGGATAGGAGTTACTGAAATTATTTCATATGCAATCTTTGTGGGTTTTTTTTTTTAAACAGAGGTCATAATTATGTTTTAAATTTAATATGTCAATAAATTTATTTGTATGTAGAAAATATTAACTAACAGTCAGACAATGTATTTCAAGGTTATTAATAAACCCAGTGGGGAAATATAATTCAAATGGGTTTTCTCCAGTATAACAAATGACAAGTACTAGTGAAAAATTAAATGTCAGAGTCTTGAAAAGGCTTGTTTTCACCAAGTCTCTACAAATATTACTGCTTCTTTAATATTTGTGTGAAATGGCAATGACATGGTATTGAACATGCTCCAAAATTCTCATTTCTGTATCACCATCTTTACTACCTTATAATTTTTTTCATGAGTTCTTCTGATGTTCCCTTTGCTGTAATTTTTGTTGATGGAGGCTCTGTAGTGCTCTTCACTGAAGCAGTGGGTACCAGAATGAGAAGCTCCCTATTGGAAAAACTGTAACAAGAATTTGTGAAGGACCCTGTGCCTTTATGTGCTCTCTAGCTGCTGCTATTATCCCATGTATGCATTTATAAAGTGCTTAAGAGTTCTTTTAGCACTCCTCTATTAAGGAAAAAATATTAGTCTAGGGTTTGTGCCTCCAGCACATATGCAACTTGTTCCATATTTACATCTAATGTGGAGATCTTTTGCAATGGTGAATCAATTTTGTAGTTCTTGGTGAGTGCTAAAAGTTCAGTTGTCCTCAGTGTTAAAGAACTGGGCTTTATTTCCTTTCTGAATTTGTCTGACTGCTGTGTAGGATCCTATGCTTTGTATAATAAATGTGAGGTTTTTTTCTTGTGAGTGTCCTAACATGTAACCATCCATTAATAGATTTATCTTTGCTGCAAGATTTGCAGATCCCGCTTTGTCTTACAGCATCCTGCAGATTTATTTTCAGTTGTTGAAAAACCGAAACAAAAAACCAAAACCCAGAAATCTATGTCAAGTAAAGTTTTCATTCATTTGTTGTCTTATGATCTCATGTCACTTATCTGGATAGACAGATGGATAGATAGATGGATGGAGAGATGGATGGGTATATAGATGAAAGAAAATAACTTAGGAAGCAAAATGTACCACGTGTTTCATTTTGTGAAAATTACCGGTTTAGGTACAGTGTAGGTGGTGAAAGGGAAGACACCTGTGTTCCATTCTGTTGAGTGAACATGTTAATCATTTGCTGTATGGATATGGCTGATGATGTATGTGAGATGTTGGCTGGGATACAGCATAGTAGTTTTAGCTCTTGTTTAAATTGATATAAATTAGTTATCACTCCAGTGATAAAATTTGAAAGCTGAAAAGAAAATAATTCATTTATACCATCTTATTGGTGATTGGAAGTGTTTTTTGAAACAGAAACATATGATATCACTTTTTTTCTTTCTTTTTTTTTTTTTTTCCTTCATAAATGTCACCAGCATTACTCTATAGCTGAGAATAAGGCACACTGAGTGGGACAGTGGAAGAGGAAGGAACCCAGTGGAAATAGCAGAATCCAGTTACAGTACTTGCTTTCTGGAACTTCAGTCTCTGGACATTTATATGAAAGTCTGATTTTGAGACCCGTTTCATGTTTTTAATATCCTTTTCTTTTTTTTTT
Source organism: Lathamus discolor (assembly GCF_037157495.1). Lineage (NCBI taxonomy): Eukaryota > Metazoa > Chordata > Aves > Psittaciformes > Psittacidae > Lathamus > Lathamus discolor. The sequence continues at coordinate 88,936,682 of NC_088909.1, read as the reverse complement.
CTTTTTTGTTTTTTTTTTAGAGTATTACAGTAACACAATATTTCACAGAGTAGTACCTGGCTTTATAGTGCAGGGAGGTGATCCCACTGGTACTGGATCAGGTGGAGATTCAATCTATGGAGCTCCCTTCAAGGTACGTATCTGTATATCTTATGTGTTAATTTTTGGTTATTCTCTATCAGTTGTTCATCCTGCTATGTTAGGTTGTGAGAAAACAAACCTTACATTAGACAGCATCATTATACATGTATAGTACTTATGTTCACATGTTTCTTTGGTATGTTTGAGTATGTCTTTTTAAATCGCGAGATCTTAACTCTGGGTATTCTGATACTATGATAAATGTATAACCTTACTAGTATGAACTTCACATGTTCATGTGGGGCAAGGAAGAGTGAAGAGATAAGTGTTGATCTGTGGCAAACTCCGATGCAGAAATGTACATTGTTTACACGTATTGTCTCTCATTTAGCAAAGATCTTTGAATGTTGTTTGTGTGTTCGTTAATATTACTGATATTAGCATGGCTCATCTCTTGACCAGGAGGCTGAGATCCTGAGTGAAGCTACACATGCACAGCAGCTGTGTCCTGTTCTGCCTGATTGTTTTATTTCAGATGGGGCTGGCACCTTTAACTCATGATGAAATCTGCATAGCCTGTGTCTGGGCCTTCTAGCTCCCTGCTGCCAGAGTAGGCTCATAACATGAATGTTAAGTTTGTGGAAGGGGCTGCTACCTGATCAGAGAATAGGAAAAATTATTACCAATATTGTAGAAGTGCCACTCCTTAAAATTAATGTATCTCAATATTGCAGTTTTTAGAACCATTATATTAATGGTATTTAATGGTATTAGTATGTAACTCAGCACTTCAGCTTTGCTTTGAAAGTAATCGTGTTCTATCTCTTATAGTCCAGAAAATGTTCTTCCTATGAATTCTTGCAATTCTATGTTATTGCAACCTGTAACTGAGCTTTCAATTATTCTACAGGAATTAGAATTTTTGCCTAAATACAGTGGTTAACAAGAATAGTGATTTTACATGTAAGAAATGTAGTTACTTTTAGAAATTCCTTGGGTTTTCTAAATATTGGGGGGATAATAATTCCAATAAAAATAATGAATAACGATTGTTATGCAGTGATTGGAAAAAGAGAAAGTTAGTAAAACAGAACTTAGAATTTTATTACTGATATGTTTCTATTATTGCTATACTAATTTCTAATTTTTTTATTTCAGTGTTTGTTGGATACATGTTTACAGTTTCTTTTGAAACAAGTTTGTTCACTTGTTCGCATTATTATAGGCACTAAGAACGAAAAACATTGACTAAAAATAATCTCTGCTGAAAACAGAAGTTTTTAAATATAATTTTGTCATGAAGTTTCAAAAGACTTTAGCTTTATTACTGTCTGAAATAAAATTAACAGCAAATATTCTCTGTGTGCATATTGATGTAAATAAGATGTAGCTAAAGAAGTGGAAAAAATATTTTCATACTTAAATCGCATTCTTTTCTCTCTGTCTTTCCCAGGATGAGTTCCACTCGCGATTGCGGTTTAATCGAAGAGGACTTGTTGCTATGGCAAATGCCGGGCCCCACGATAACGGGAGTCAATTTTTCTTTACATTGGGTCGTGCAGATGAACTTAACAACAAGCATACAATCTTTGGAAAGGTCTGCTATACAGGCTAAAGTGCTAGCTTGAGTGTGACAGAAACTACTATGAGTTTCTCTGTGTCCAAAGGCTATTTTAGTGTTGTCTGTTGCTACATACATTTGAAATTTATTTCACTGCTTTCTAAGCTCTTTCTGTTCTCTGTGTTTCCCATGTGTACTAGAAATGTTCGTATGGGTTTTTCCCATAATTATCTACTTTGCTGTTGTTATTCTTCTAAATTATATTTTTGTGTTGTGCTTTCTTTGGATAATCTTTCAAATATTACTTTGGCTCTGTCTTACTAATCCGTTCATCTAATACTAGTGACATTTTAGAAAATTTTGATTGTAATTCCAATTACCCAAGAAAAACAAGAAAATGAAAAGCATGAGATGAATTTACCAGTGGTGATATAGTTGGAAGAAAATAAGCCAACTATTTTTTTTTTCACAGTGTCTTTTATTTTCTTGTTCAACAGCTGACACTAAGAATTTGACATGTTCTCCTGCATGCGCTCTCACACATTAAGGTTTAGATACCTACCTGTTATCCTTCAACTTTGGCAGTTAAATTTAAAAAAACGAAACCTTTGTACATTGTACCTGCTGCCTTCAGAAGTCTTACATGCTTACAACATGTAACGCAGAGATATTTCCTATATCATTTGTATTTTCAAAATTCTTTACATAATAATTGCCTAGCATACTGCAGAATAATTAATGAAAATTATAGGTGAGACCTTTCGAACTTCTTTTTGCAAACTTAACAGGTTACAGGGGATACAATATATAACATGTTGCGCCTGGCTGAAGTAGAAGTTGACAAGGAAGAGAGACCTCTCAGTCCACACAAAATAAGAAGCACTGAGGTGAGTATGCTGTGGTCTGAAATTTGAATTTGTAATATTAATTTGTTCATTGTGTTCAGAAAACAGTGTTCTAGTATGAAAATTGGCATGGATTTATATATATTGTTTTAAAATATGGAACCATTTAACAAAACACATACTGAAGATTACTCTTTTTTAACAGGTTTTGTTTAATCCTTTTGATGATATTGTTCCAAGACCGAATAGAAAACTGAAGAAAGACAAACCAGAAGAAGAAACTAAAAAGTCCAAAGTGAAAGGCACAAAGTAAATATATGCAACATAAGTGGTGGTTAATTTTCTTTCACATTTAATTTGCAGCTTGGTAATTTTCTCTTTCTGGTTTCGAAACACAATGCTTTTCCAAGATGTACAGAGGAATGTTCTGTAATTTAGCAAAACCTACTTCCCTGTTGCAGAGATGATAAGGAATCGCACTGACTGAAGTGATTATTGCTGCATCAGCTGAGCTGTACCTGTTTCATGCATGCTGATAGTTTTTTGTATAAGAGAGGAAAAGGTAGCTTAAGCCTTTCCCATGGACAAGAATATGCAATAACTCTTTTGTGACCGAGATGATGCTGAAGTTAATATGTATTAGTAAGTAGGCTGTCGCTCAATTCTTTGAAATTTTTGAACTTGTTTTATCAGCTATCACTTCTCTTCCACTAAAACACTTAGCAAAAAGCATTTTGACATGAGAAATTTCTGTTTCTGTGAATTAAATTTGGTAGTCATAAACATGCAATGAAAAGTGTAATTGGTACATTTAGCAGGAAAAAAAGGGTTATTTTTTTTTAAATTGCATATAGTATGAAAGTAATACATTGAAAGTTTATGGAATATTATTAAGATAGTATGTAAAGATTTACTAGAATGTGTGTTTTCTCTCTTAAAGAAATTTTAACCTGCTTTCGTTTGGGGAAGAAGCTGAAGAAGAAGAGGAGGAAGTCAGTAGAGTTAGTCAGGTATCATACCAAATCATCCCTATTTTTCTTTTTGACTGAAGATTATCTTTTTTGCATGTCTGTGAAAAGCTCTGAAGTTTTTAATCTTGTTCTTATGTTTGAGTTTTGAACAGTAATGCTAGAAATTATATCAGGATTTATGATTCTACACTTAGAATCATAGAATCATGGAATAGTTAGGGTTGGAAAGGACCTCAAGATCATCTAGTTCCAACCCCCCTGCCATGGGCAGGGACACCTCACACTAAATCATCCCACCCAAGGCTTCATCCAGCCTGGCCTTGAACACTGCCAGGGATGGAGCACTCACAACCTCCCTGGGCAACCCATTCCAGTGCCTCACCACCCTAACAGGAAAGAACTTCCTCCTTATATCCAGTCTAAACTTCCCCTGTTTAACTTTTAACCCATTACCCTTTGTCCTGTCACTACAGTCCCTGATGAAGAGTTCCTCCCCAGCATCCCTATAGGCCCCCTTCAGATACTGGAAGGCTGCTATGAGGTCTCCACGCAGCCTTCTCTTCTCCAGGCTGAACAGCCCCAACTTTCTCAGCCTGTCTTCATACAGGAGGTGCTCCAGTCCCCTGATCATCCTCGTGGCCCTCCTCTGCACTTGTTCCAACAGTTCCATGTCCTTTTTATGTTGAGGACACCAGAACTGCACACAGTACTCCAGGTGAGGTCTCACAAGAACTTTTAACATGTTGAAAAAATAGAGTTTTTTAACTTGTACCTTAAATGAATATGAGCTGGCAGTGTGCGCTCGCAGCCCAGAAAGCCAACCGTATCCTGGGCTGCATTAAAAGGAGCGTGACCAACAGGTCGAAGGAGGTGATCCTGCCCCTTTACTCTGCTCACCTGGAGTATTGTGTGTAGTTCTGGTGTCCTCAACATAAAAAGGACATAGAACTGCTGGAACAAGTCCAGAGGAGGGCCACGAGGATGATCAGGGGACTGGAGCACCTCCCGTATGAAGACAGGCTGAGGAAGTTGGGGCTGTTCAGCCTGGAGAAGAGAAGGCTGCATGGAGACCTCATAGCAGCCTTCCAGTATCTGAAGGGGGCCTATAGGGATGCTGGACAGGGACTCTTCACTAAGGACTGTAGTGACAGGACAAGGGGTAACGGGTTAAAACTTAAACAGGGGAAGTTTAAATTGGATATAAGGAGGAAATTCTTTCCTGTGAGGGTGGTGAGACACTGGAATGGGTTGCCCAGGGAGGTTGTGAGTGCTCCATCCCTGGCGGTGTTCAAGGCCAGGTTGGGTGAAGCCTTGGGTGGGATGGTTTAGTGTGAGGTGTCCCTGTCCATGGCAGGGGGGTTGGAACTAGATGATCTTGAGGTCCTTTCCAACCCTAACTATTCCATGATTCTATGATTCTAAGTGGGATTGCTGTGGGGAAAATAGTACATTGTCATAACTAAATATTGCACTATTGTAAACTGTTCACATTCACAGAACTAGGGTTGCATAGGTAGTCTGAATTAATTTTCCTTAACTGAATTTGCCTTTTAAATATGACTAGTTTAAAAATTTCTTAAAAAAACAGTCATTCTGATTTCTACTGCTGAGCAAATTATTTCTTGAGAGCACTATGGTTTGGCTACTTACCTGTTTCAGGTAATGATCAGACTACATCATGGTGAGTTTTGTACCACATGGTGGAAAAGTGGTCTTCAGGATTTAATTAAAAATGTGAAAGACAACAGTGAATAATGGTGGTCAATATTATAGTGAGATGGTTATCAGTCAGGATAGTAGAGGATTATCACAACAGTAGTTTTTAACTTGATGCTCCTGTTCCCGGAACTCCTCTGTTCTGCTGTTAAAAGTGTTTATACCTATTGATTAAGCTAAAGCTAACATGAAATAAATTACCTTTTTCTTATCATTACCTTTGTCATCATCTATTCCCTCAAACACTGGAACTGATAATACCTCTTTCTTTTTTTTTTCTTTTCTTTTTCTACAGAGCATGAAGGGAAGAAGTAAAAGTAGTCATGATCTGCTGAAGGATGATCCACATCTAAGCTCAGTTCCTGCTGTCAAAAGGTTAATATGTGATTTCCAGTTTCCAGAACAGCTTTACTTTCAGGATGTTAGATCTGATTAGCATCATGCATACTCATTTTTTGTCTGCCACTGTTTAAGAAATTAAGAATTGGCAGTGCTGGATCTGACCAAATGTTCCTCCAACCCACTATGCTGTCACCAGCACTGGCCATCAGTGGATGCCCAACAAAGAATAAAAGCAGGGCAAGCATAATGTTTAATTGAGCAGTCTACCCATCCTCCAGCTACTTTCAGCTCAGGGGACTGTCAGAGTTCGATGTGGTTCATCTATTTAATAATCCTTAAGAGATCTCTCATCAAAGTACTTCCTCAGTCTCTCATGATTTTGTTTCTATTCACAGCTTTATGTCTGCTGGAGTAAAAATTACTCTTCTTTTTCTTCTGAACCTGGCAGCTACTGGCATTATTTAATAAATACTAATCTTTACTGGATTGCTGCATGAAGCAGGGAGCAGTCAGTCTCTTTATACTTTTCTTTACCACAATCCGTACTTAGGCCCCCTTTTGTAGCCTAAACTTCTGAAGCCTACTCAACTTTTCTCCCCACAGAAGTTGTTTGTACTTTTTGTTATTATTGCTCTTGCAAACCTTGGTTCTGTCCTAAAATTAGGTGAATCTTAAATCTATATGCTTGCATAAAGATATTTGGCTTTCTTCTCTCTTTCTTTTTAAACTTCTGATCTGCTTTTTTAAAACAGTGTTGAGCGTTGAGCTGAGACAACTCCATGAAAATACATCAGCTCCGAGAATTTGCTTATCATAGAATAGTTTGGGTTGGAAGGGACATTTAAAAGTCATCTAGTCCAATTCCCCTTGCATTTGTGAGCAGGGACATCTTCAACTAGGTAAGGTTGCTTAAAGCCCTGTCCAACTTGACCTTGGATGCTTCCAGGGATGGGGCACATACGACCTCTCCAGGCAACCTGTTCCAGTGTTTTTACCACCCTAATTATGGCAACAGGCCCTACTAAAAAGTCTGTCCCTGTGAAAGGGCACAATAAAGTATCACTGGAGACTTATTTTCCACACTGGCGAACCCCAACTCCCTCAGCCTTTCTTCATAGGAGAGGTGTTCCACCTCTCTGATCATTTCCATGTCCTTCCTCTGAACCTGTTCCAGCAAGCCCATGTCTTTTCTGTACTGAGAACTCCAGAACTGGATGCAGTACTCCAGGTGGGGTCTCACGAGAGCAAAGTAGAGGGTAGAATCACCTGTGCTGACCTGCTAGTCACGGTTCTTTTGATGCAGCCTGTCATATGTTTAGCTTTCTGGTCTGCAAGCGCATACTGCTAGCTCATGTCCAACTTTTCATCCACTAGTGCTAGTCCTTCTCCACAGGACTGCTCTCAATCTCTTCATCCCCCAACCTGCATTGATACCAGGGAGTTGCTTCAACCCAGATGCAGGACCTTGCATTTTGCCTTGTTAAATCTCCTGAGGTTCACACGGGCCCACTTCTCTGTTTTGTCCAAGTCCCTCTGAACAGCATCTAATCGCTCAGGTATGTCAATTGCACCACTCAGCTTGGTGTCGTCTGCAAACTTGCTGAGGGTGCACTCAATCCCACTGTCTGTGTCATTAGTGAATTTATTAAACTGTACTGGTATGGACCCCTGAGGGACACATCGTGATCAGTCATGGTCAGCTGTAAGCAGCTTGTTCTGGCTGTAGAAGTCCTTTTCTTCACGTGCGTAGCTTTACTTTTATCTACCAGATTTCATCTGTCATTTTGTTTTCTTCTCAAACACGTCCGTCTTCAATTCTTCAGTCTACTCTTGGCTTTGCCATCCTGCATAACTTAATATTACCAAAACACTCGATGACCTGGCTGTTTGCCTGTCTTGTTACTGAGCTCACTGAACAGGTTAAGCTCCCACATGGTCTACCGTGGGTATACGCTAGTGGTCTCCTTCACTGCAAGAAATGATTGTTTTCTTCTAACTTTTTTTCCCTATTACTTGTCTTTTTATTCATGCATAGACTTACCCAGGACTAGTTGGTTTCCTTAAAACATTTTGGTCAGAGATTCTGTGTGAGTCCAAATAGATCAGAGAGATCATCCACAACCACGTATAGCCCCTTCAAAACACTCCCAGAGGTTATTGGTAAGGCAGTTCCCTGTATAGCCATGTCACAAGTTCCAAATAGAAGTAGGCCGTTTAACTCTTACTCTGGCTTCTACTTGTTCTGGACTGACACCAGAATTACAGATCTGAATGAATGCATTCTAAATTCTTGCTTTATAAATTGGGGGGAGAGGCTTGGTTTTGTTTCTGTTTTGTTTGGAGTTTTTAAATTATCATCTTTTAAGTAATACTTCCTCAGAGAGTTATCTGAATTAATTTTTAAAATTATTGCAATTGATTCTAACAAATTTATAATTTCTTTGATCTGGATTACTTCCTTGACTTTAGGGACTCCTGTAATTCCTTGCTTTGTTTCTCTACTGTAACTTTTTTTTTGACAGTGTGATGGAAGAATCTTCAAGGGTCTTCATTATTAGTTTGTGACAGTTAATAGTGGATATGTTAGCCTCAGTATATTCACATAGATTCCTTTTTTTAATGCATTAAACTGTAGCTGTATAACAAATTAAAAATTTTACTTTAAACTTAATTATTACTATAGTGCAAGTTAAACATGCATATACAAAGAAGACTTTCCAAAATATAGAACATTTGCAATGAAATACTAGAAATAGCTTGATACATGAGATCAAAAAGCATGAATTTTAAGTGAGTTCTTTGTGGGTTTTTTTCCTAGCTGTATACATTAGTGTTTTCTCTGGATGGCTTAAGATATGGTTAAAATTTGTCTGTTGTATGGAAGTGTAGTTTTATCCTGTGTTTTTAAACATCTCTAATTAGAAGATATTAAAACAGTCAAATGATAAAAAATAGTATTAAGGGATAATTTTAAGATGACTATGAGGATGATATAAATGACTAGGTTGACTAAAATTTCAAGAAGGTAACCGAACAATTTTTTTTTTAATATAAGAACTGGGTTTTAAAACACTATTTTAGATCTCTGGTACTTCAAAATAGTTACGATTATTTTTCTTCTTTTAGTGATACAGCAAGTGAAGAAGGGGATGTGAGTGAAGTAAGTAACATCTTTTTACAATGGGACTTGTTTTTTACACTGTGTGAATTAAATTTCCATAGGGGAACAAATGCTACTGTAGAGGTTTCTGAAAACTAGCTCAAATCATATCTCCAGCAAAAGGCTGGAGGCCTTTCAGAGGTATAAGGTTTGACTATTGTAAATATTCACAGCAGAGTAGTTACTACCGCATACTATCTACTGCATTTTATAAAAACTGCTTAGCAGATAGTTCAGTCAGTAGATGAGGTATATGAGAGGTTATGTACCACAGAGTGACAAACCATTAATAAAACCCTTGAAATTGCTTCTAAAAAAAAAAAAGTTGTCATGAATAATGATATAATTGCAATGTCTGAAGAGAAATCTGTGTATGAGTGTCTTGTTGAAAAGGTTTCTTGAAGGAGACAAAATTTCAGTGAGTATTTATATCTCAAATTGTATTGGTGAAGATGATCACATCTGAAAGGCAGGAAATGTGAGTAACAAAGCAGTAACGTTCAACCAAACATGGAGGCTATTTTAATTTCAAGGAGTTTGTTATATATGGTGTGAAATAAGTTTGCTAGCTGAAGTTTGTAATGTTTTTGCCTCCAGCCAGAGGTCATGGTGGTACCCCTTTGAGTTGCTGTTGAGACAAGAATGTAATATTTGACTAGGAACGTAATCTCCCATTCCCCAAACTGCATCCTGAAAAGCCCTGTACTCCATATGTTCACCATGCACAGGTGCTGCATTGTTAGGTGATGCACTGTGTAAGTGAAGGAAAGTCAGGATCTATCCCATTCTTGTGTCTAAGCATAGAAAAATAGAAGATTCCAGCTTCATTCCTGGGTTGTCTTTTTTTTATACAATTCATAGTATGAGTTCAGATTCTTCGACTCTTCATAATTCCTGCTTTGTAGGAGCATTTAAATGTTAGAAGGGTTCTAGAAATGGTATTTAATTAGTAATTTGTCAGATATTCAGATAGGCCTTTGCTAAATGAACTGGATTTGGGGAATATAGAACATGGTCATGTTAGGTGTATGTATTTAAATTTTTATTTTTCATCCTGAATGTTCTAATAATGTCATGACATGGGAAATAGGAAGGCTTTTTTTCCCTGTAGGAGCTGTCCTTAGATTTCATTGCATTGAAAGAACTTAGCTAGAATCTAGCATTTCAGGCAGTTACTTGAGCCTTGTAAAGTGGTACTAGTATTTTATCATCTCTCTTGGATTTATTTGACACATAACAGGATCGCTTTTGCATTTACATGGCTGCAACGTGTTGTAGTTTCATAGCTGTACAAATAATTTTTGCAGGTCTCCCTACCTCCCCCAAATAACAAGTCCTTGGTGTGTAAGAGAAACTGTTATTATTATTCCCTGTGTGTCTAACCTTACTATTCATGCTATTAATACCATCCTGTTTCTCTTACTGCAGTCCTCAAGGTCATACATTTCATCCTTTGAGAGTCAGATCCTTTGTATTAACAGTACGTTCTTGCTGTTCATTAAACCTCTTTTTGTGCCAAAGTCATTAACGAACACGCATGAAGTGTTTTCACAAGACTGACTTTTTTTTTCCCCACCAGTGACATTCCTCCATTTCCCTTTTCTACATAGCTTGTTTTCCTCTCCCTGTTTGCAGTTAGCAGCTGAACATTGTTTCGTTTTGTCTTACAAATAGGTAAAGCTTGGTACCCGCTCCCCAACTCAATAATCTTCTCAAATGTCTAAATCGTATTACATACAGTAGCCATTAGTCATTCTGACACAAAAGCTCTCATTACATATTTATTTCTAGAGGAAACAGAAGAATAGGACAATTCCGCCCAGCTAATAACAACAGCAAAAAACCAGTATAGCTTCCAGGCAGTCAGTTTTGTATTTCTGCGTCACTAGGGGAACACCGTCATCCAACTGAACAGCCACTTCCCTCCTGAGTCAAGCAGCCCTCTGTGAGTGGAAATGTGTTAAATCTATTAGTTGGTAATGAGACTTCTTAAAAATGAGATTCTATAAGGTCTGAGATCAGATGGAGTTAATGAGGCAGAAGAGGAACTGAAGGTGGAGACTGAGCAGAGAGAATAGTAGAGTTGCAAAAGGGGACAGAGTTGAGGAGGCTTACATCCTCATTTATCAGTGTTTTTCTAGAGAAAAAGTGAAATCCTATGCAGTCAGTGGAATGGGAGATTTGGAAAGTAGGGACTTCAACTGAGCTGGACAAGGAGAATCATTTTTTCTCTCCCATTTTAAAATACCATCCTTGGAAACCCTTCCTGTTAATCAGATTTCTGGGGTTGTTCTGGTTTGGTTTGTGGTTTGTTTTTTTTTTTTTAATTAGCTTACTACTTAGCAATTTCAATTTGTCTGGAGCTGTCCATTTTTATTCTGGGAATTCTCCTATCCAAGTCCGTGTTTTAGTGCGGTGCTCTCACCTAAGCCCTTGCCAAATCTCCACCAGGAGTCTGTCTTTATTCTTGACTGTTAAACACATTGAACACAGTCTGTTGCATTCCTTTACTGGATTCTGCCCCGTGCCATAGAAGTCTGTTGTCATCTCATCTCCCTGGTAATTTATCAAGTAAGCAAATCTTTCATAAGTTTTCATTATCTGCTCTGTCAAGCAGTACTTCAGGAAATCAAGTGAAATGCTGATCCTGACCTACTTTTCTCTTTCCCATATTTAAAAAACAACAGACAAAACCTCAACAACAACCTTTCAGTTATTTCCTTGACAAAATATTCAGCTATTTTACTGTGCTGAATATTCACATATTTCATTTTTTATTCCTAAATGGTCTTCTTTTGTCTAAACCTAAAATCTAAGTATGGTGATTTAAAGATTCTGAAACAGTGACTGAAATACAACATCTGAAATCCAGCTCTTGATTTTTCTCTTATGTTGCCAAAATTGTACCTCTTGCTGCTTTTATGTTTTCTCCTTTCTCCCTTTCCATATTTATGGACATAGTCTTCATCCTCCTTTTCCTCCTGCCTGTCAGTCACACCTAGGACACGTGCATTGTCTTTAGAGTGTTCCACTCCAAGTGCTGGCATCCTGACAATCTCTTGGGTAAACTACAGTCCTTTGGAATACCAGTTCTAAGTCTGTCCTTTGTCTCTGTAGTTAAGATTATAATTACACAGCATGTTATGCTTTTTCTTTAGCTAAGTAACATCACTCCAAAATAAATATAAAAATATGTGCCAGCTAGTGTTTGAGCTGGCATCCTTTAAGATTCATGCAGGCTACCTCCTTTGAGGAAGGGAGTAGTCAGAAGCCTCACTAGACCAAGGAATCTTCTTCGTTACTGGGAGGAATGGCTTATTTATCACTCCAAATGTCTTCGAACAAGGGGGTTTATTCTTTTTGCTTCCTCTACTAGGCCTGTAAGCATAGTACCCCTGTAGCAAGTCAGGATGATAGATTCCACAGCCTGCTTATCAATGTGGTATTTGTAAATTGTTTCATGGAGACTGATGGGCAAACCTCTTCAATACCACCACAACTGTAGTACAGTCCTGTGGCAGGAGCTTCTTAATACATTTTGTTTTATTCTTAGGGGAAATTGGAGGAGATGTTTAATGCATTGCTTTGGTCAAATTTTGGATTCATGAACAGTGACGAGACTAATACTACATAGCTGTGAGATCTTCTACAGACTTGTGAGGGTTTACAGTCTAGAATAAGCCATACAGAAGTTTTTTAAGCCTTACAAAAAAAGATGTAATTTGTGTACAAAAAAATATTCAGTTGGCATATTTCTAATTTTTTGTTCCCTCTGAAGAATATGCAAAGACATTTATTTGAAAAGTTTGCTTTGAAATCAAGTATTTTTCTTTCTTTCTTGTAACTGATTGTCTTAGAAAAACTTTCCATATTCAACCTCTGTAGTGAAAAAGAAAAAAACCTGAAGGAGCAATTTTATAATTTTAAATCTATAAAGGAGGAAGAACACGATGAAGATGCTGATAGTGTAGAAGGTGAAGCTGCCAGCAGTGAGAGACTTCAAATAAAGGAACGCATTGCCAAGAAGTTGAAAATCGATACAAGTGAAAGTGCGAAACAGCAACTTCAAGAGGAAGAAACTAAGACAGAAAAGAAAACAACCAGTCGCAGGTAAATATCATGGGGTTTTTTTTGTTGGATCTTTTGTTTTGGTTTGGGATTTTATTTCCTTAAGATTGTTTAAAATTAGATTTTATGCTCAATTTCAGTTTTGCAGTTACTGCACTGATAGGATAATATTACAATAAAATTACTCCCCTTGCCTACCTCCAGAATGAGATGGAAGATGAAATTGGCTACTGCTTTCTCATTTCTTAGTTTCATTTGGCAGTTAAGCCAAACGGTTGGGTTACTTTTTTTCTTTCACACTGAGCACTAACTGATACCTTGTATGGGAGTTCTATTTTTTCCTGAGTTATAAGTGAAGAGTATTTAAATGTATTTATCATGCTTTACTTTGTCTTTCTGTATAGTTATAAGGTTGAGTTTCGTAGCTTCTTTGATTGACACATGGTGGTCATCCACCACTGAGATTTAGAGAAAGTAAAGGCTTCCTAGTAATCCATTCAAGTCTGGTTTAACACAGTAGGCAGTCTTGCAGTTTACCAGTTTTTTTACACTGCAATTGATACCTAGAGTTGTAAATACCATCTAGGGCTGCTCTTGAGAGGGTTGAACTATGTCTGTGTTTAGTAGTGTAACAGGGTATTCAAATTATTAAACTAGCTCTAGACAAATGATTATGTTTCTGTGGCAGTATTCAACTCTTTACAGATGTAGAAGTGTGGGTTTCAGTCATGTAATATAACTGTGCTAACTTTGGTGAACATCTGTACTGTTTAGCACTCAATTTTCAATGAGTTAATTTGTTTTCTTGGAACTTTGTGTCTTGGCAATCTTTCTTCCAGAGCTGGTTTTGGAATTTCTGCCTAATAATATTTATATTTCATACATATATGATGAATGTTTTTAAGTGATATGTAGTGAACCTAATGGCAAACTTACTAGGAATTATTGTCTACTATTTCAGTAAAGATGGGCTCCAGAACTTGCTGAACAGCTAAGTAGATAAAGTAAGATTAACATTATCAAGTTTCATTGTCTGGAATAATGACTTTTTTGTAAATATACTCAGACAATTGATAATATTCTTATAGGACTTCAACATCCACTGTAGTCCAAGGGTGTGTTGATCAGAGGAGGTGGGGATATGGGAGGTGCAAATATGAAACAAAAAATTATATCCACCATATATAGTTTTATGGGTAATGTTTACTAACATATCAGAAGGCCATGAAACATTTGATAACAATAAGAATTGTTCATCTCCTCAGATATTTAAGTGTGGTAATAGAATAGTTAAACTTTAAAAATAAGTTTTCAGAGTACGGTCTTCTAACATGCGTGACTTTTTTAAAAAATCTGTATTTATTTGTATCAGTCCTGTTTCTTTTAATATTAATCTATTTATGGCGTGAGAAGTTTGCACACGTCTTTCAATATGGATACAGTAGACACTTTCTCCAATTCGTGGTACTGAGATCCAATACCATTTCTAAATGCAATCATACCTTAAGTGCTCAAACGGTGAAGTTAATTTTAGTTGTTTCAGTATGCATTTGGACCTTTTGTGTATGTTTTAAAACATAAGTTCAAGCACTTCCCACTTTTGTGTTAGAAGGAAACTTTGGGAAAAAGAATTTCCCACTCATGCTGGCAAGTTGTTAGAGAAATTCTGCAGGTTTGTTGTTTTTTGTTAGAAGGCTTAAACCTAATCTTCGAAGTATTGAACAGGTGTTTACATGGAGGAATGTGTACAGATAGAAGAAGTGATTTCTATCATTGTAAGAGTAATCACATTTATCAGATTACATCGGGTTTGTAAATTGGCTGTGGTTTGAGGTGATCATGTGAAGGTTTCAGAGTAAACAGTCTTCTAGTTTGGCAATTAAAAATATTGGATTTACATTTGTTTTTATCCAGTAGGTGGAGCTCAGGTACTACACATTTCTTGTTACCAGCTTCAAAATTTTTCACTGGCTCTTGGTTGCAAGGCATGCAATCAGCAAGTAGAGCACGATTGACTGTACAGTTGCATCCTTATAATGGATGTGCTAGCAATATGAAATAGGTATCCAGAATAGCTAAGCTACTGAGGAAGAAAAGCTGACTTTTCTTTCCGAGTCATTAACATCAGTTCAGTTCAACTCTGTGTTTGTATTTCATGTTGTGTATTTTTCTCCTAATAATCTTAGAATTGCAGTTGAACTAAGGAAGCACATTTCTTTTGGCTTATAAACCATTGCTGGCTATCATAAGGAGATTAATAGTAATAGAAATAGCTACTGTTAACTGGTTTTGTAATTAATAGTAACTATATGGCCACTTTACATTCTTAGTTTTGCTTATATGAATGTTGCTTGTCATGGGTAAAATGAAGCTTTAGACTTTATGTACTGTGTGTATATATAAGAAATCACTTCATCCTTAGCGCAAAATTCTGTAACACTTTTTAAGCTGTAATTTCTCTGACTTTTCTCCTTTGTTCAAAGACAAGATGAAATAACTAGTTTACTTACAGATATCTGCACTTGGTCAAATGACTTGCATCCCACTGTCATTTTGTCATCTAGGCACAGTAGCAGTAAAAATAATAATGCCAGGCAACATGCTCAAGTTCATGCAAAATCCATTTTAAACCATGCAGTAAAAATTCATGTAGTTAAGACATTTTCTTAGGATCTGAAAAACTATTGACACACTGAGCACGGAGGATTGCTTTCCTAAAGTGCTGTCATATTACTGTGGTGTAGAACAGCCAAAGGTAATTCTGTGTGTGATCTGATGGATGTCTTTTAAAAGATCTTTAAGTCAAAACTTGTAAATCTGCAATGGTTATAAATGAAGAATTGAATAGAATATAGATTAGGTACAGGTGAAATGTTTGAAATGTTTTGTTGTAAATGCATTTTCTGTGCACTTCACACCTTGTGCTTATAATGCAGGCATCAAAATTAAGAGAATTAATTTTATAGGCACATAATTCTTCAGTGGAAGAATTTTTGTCATTCTTGTAATTGTTGAAAATCTGTAACTTCTTTGTTATTTGTTATGTTTCTGTGCATCTATGGAATGTGTTCAGGTGGGCTGAGAAGGGTGTGTCCTGGGTTAAAACGGCTCCTGGTAAACCCAGGACAGGGTGTCAGACAAGTCTGCTGTTTATAACCTTCATTGCAAGTTGTCTGATGTCATTGCGAGGCTGCTTTCTGTAGTCTTTGAAATGCTGTGGAAATCCTCAGACTAAAGGATGTTGCAGATGTTGCACCTGTTTTCAAAAAAGGCAGTGGCCATAGGGATGATCCGGTTAGCCTCGCTTTGGTCCTTGGGCAAATAATGGGGTAGGTTCTCTTGGAAGCTGTTTCTGGTCATGTGAAGAAGTAAAAAGGTGACTGGAAATAGTCACCATACATTTAGCAAAGGCAAGGTGAGGAGAGAGCAGTGGATATCATCTGGTTTGAGCATGAGTAGAGTACTCAAGTGTTAGAGATTCATTCCAGCCTGAATGCTTCCGTGATATGGCGGGGTTTGGGTTTGGTCTTTTTGTTTATTTGGGGAATTTTTTAAAAATTTTTTGGGACATGGTTGGTTGGTTGGTTGTTTTTAATTGAGCTCCCTGTCCCTCCCCCTTAGACTGTGCTGAGGTCTGTAGTAACAAGAACAGCAGCTCTTCAGTTGTTTGGGGTGGAGTTGTTTTTTAGGTACCTGTATTTAGGTGTTTTATTTATGCTTCTACTTGTTTAAACTTAATCCAGTATCTCATCTTCTGTTCAGGAAGCTACTTTTATACCTTTCTGCAAATGTTATTTATATATGAATTGTGGCAATGTAATGTGAATACCATATCAATATACTCAATTCAATCTGCAGTGTGAAGTTCATCTATTTCTATCTGTAACTGTGTTATTATTTCTGCACAATAATTACTATTTCCAACTTATTAAGTATATTTATAATCCTACTAGCATTTTCCTAAACTATTTATAAGTGTAACTGTCAGCCCTTGTCCAGCAATGCAACTTGTCTCTTTGCTTTTCAGTTTAGCACGAGGAAATAGAAATTCTGTCTTAGTAAGACTGACTTTTGAGTTCTTGAGTACTAACTCTCTTTGCAACTGACTTTGAATTTCACTACATCTAAAGAACTGCTTCTGTTTTCATATAGTAAATTCAGGTATTCTGTTGATAGTGTTTTGAGCTGAAGGAGAACATTAGACAAACTGTATATCTTGTGCCATAATTTACTGCCAGTTATCCCTGTATTGAGCTCACTATTTGGCTACAGCGGAACAGGAAAGGCATTGAAATGTAATTCGTAGTTATCAAGAGAGTATAGTTTGGTCTGTATTTAGTCAGCAAATGTAATCTATTCCAGTATTTAGATACCTTACCCCTAACAGTACCTCATCCAGTTTTACATTTTAATTTGTCTGGGTTCAGCTTGTAGCCAATTAGTTATTAATATTTTTTTGCTGTGCCTTTTTCTGAAGTTCACTGCAGCATGCTGCATTTGCTTTTACTTCAACTACTTAAATTATAATTCAGTCCTTTCTGCCTTTTTGATAAGTTGTACCCATTGAGTTCTTTCAATCTTTCACAGTAAGACGTTTTCCAGTCCTCAAATCACTTTATGGCTTTTTTTTGTTCCTTTTCCAATTTTTCAGCATTCTTTTAAGAGCTTTGATCAGTAATCTCTTATTACCCTTCCTACCACAGTATGCAGAGAGCAACAGCTTTTTTTTTTAATTTCCACCTCTCTGTTTATTCATATAGTGTTCACATCAGCCCTTCTTACTGATATTTCACTAAGACTGCTTTTGTTGCTAGGGCTTTACAGATTGTTTTATGTCATCACTGTCCCAGAACTAGTTTCTTATTTTGTACACTTTCTCTGTTTTTTCACTTCCTAGATTTTGGCAATTAGTTGTCTTCCACTTTTGTTTTATTTAGCAAGGGTCTGTTGCCCAGCAATCCTAACAGGGGAATTTTGCTACTGTAACAGTTTGTGTGATTGGCTGGTAATATATTTAGTACCAGGTTCCCTGGAGTGAAAAGATACATTTTGAGGGTAATATGTCACTGACAACTCTTAAGTTGCCAATGCGATAACTATTACGTTTCCAAAACAATTACTTTGTAACCTAATTATTACCTAATGAAGATGTGCTTTCAGACTGGTTTTTGTGCTGATTTTTTTTAAGGACTTTCTTACCTGTATTTTATTCCAAGTCATTCATTCTAGACTTCAGAAAAAACATGTTCCCTGTATGATTATTATGCTTCATTTGTATGGGTATTCTTTTAAAACTAGGAACCATCAATAGTTATAAATCAGCAAACCAGCTTAGTTTGTTTCATTTTAACTTTCTTGATGTGGGCTATTTTGTGCTCCACGCTAAAATGAGTATCCAAAACTATTTTTAACTATTTAATAGATTAAATTGAGAAATTCCAATTCTATGTAAAAGTAATATTTAATCATATACTGGTATAGAACAATTAGTGGTGACATTAAATTAGGCTTCTTCCTATCTCTGCTTTGGTAGATACAGGAGTATATTCAAAGTACATTGTCTTGGCTTGAAAACAGCGGATAGTGATGATAGCATAGCAGGTGTCAAAGGTATACATCTATGTAACATACTGCTATAAAACAACAGTTGCAGAGTTGCAACACTTTACGTTTGACTCCACTGTACTTTATGTAGCCTGTATTTCAAATATGTAACTAGATTTCAAATGGTAACTAGAGATCTGTAATCTTTTCTTAGGGTTGGGGAAAAAGTATTTTATGACAAAAAAAACCCTCAGCTTTCCTTCTGAATACTTCTGATTTGTTCTTCAGTGCTTCCTTGTATTAATATCTGTGCTGTGCTTTGCAAGTCTAACTTAAACATTAAACTTCCACTGAGTATCCTCTAGAATTCCTCACCTTGCCCTCTGCATTCTGCTTTTTAGGTATAGTGTAATCAGCGTAAGATTTGGAAGTTTTGCTGGGAATTAGCTAGAGTTAGCACCAGCATCCTCAGAGCTCCATATGTTAGAGTACTATATCTGTATTAAAATATAGTCTGTTACTCAATATCTAACATTAGAGTGGAAGCTAGATGCTGAAAGGTTATCTGTACATTCTTGACCTTGTAGTTATTGTGGCTTGCAAGAGACTGGAAAGTGTAATGGAAGAATCCTATATACTGAAATGGAGGTCAAAGAAGTAAGTTACGTGTTATCTTCTGTAATCTTACTTCTTTTATGCAGTTTTGCCCCATAATATGCTGACAGAAAGGTCTGAAATTATTGTCTTAGGAACAGAGCTCATAAACTATCCAAGGAAGTTATTTTGCTCTTCAGAACTGCTGCATAGCTTTTCCCAAGTGGGATGTGGCAGCAACTTCATAACCCATAAACTTCTAACCAGTATTTCTGGAAAAGTGTAATAGCTCATATAATGCTGAATTTCAGAGGAACAGCAAATCTTTTCTACTAGTCCTGTTTCAATGCAGAGTATCAAAATGTTTGTCTTAAATTGTAACCTTTAGTGACTTTTATTACACTAAACATACTTAGGACTGTTCTAAATGCTCTCCTGGTTGTTCTTCAGAAGTTAAAAAATTTGGATTTCTATTTCTGTTTTTTCAGTATTGGATTGAAATATCATTTGTAAAGCTCTTTGGAGAAGCAGTACCTCTCTGATGGAAAGTACTAAAAATTATGCTGATATACATACAGAGCAGTATGGCAGTATTTTATATATATAGTCTTCCTGGTTTTCTTTATCTTGATTGACCTGTGTCCAAGCAGAATTTCATTTGGTTAGTCATTTGCCTTAGGTACAGTACATCATAAACACTAGCTGAATTAGACAATTTTGCTTGTTCCTCATATGAATTCTTGAGAAGGCAGTAATTCAAGCATGTGAACTTGGCTGTGAAGACCTGGCAAGGACATAGGAGATACTATAGCTATATTATGCAGATAGTACCTACCTAAAGGTTTTCAGTATACATGAGGAAAATGCTGTTTCACTAGAGGAGCACTTTGCAGGCATCTGGACAAGACTCAGTCCAAATAAAGAGGTAAAGAGTTTGGAGTGTTTGCTGTGAGGGGTGGATTAAGTTATTACATTAATTATGAATTGACTTTACAGCATAAATACAGAAAGCTGCTGCAACATGTCAAGATCACCAGATTTTCTATGTTTACTTCATAAGTGTGCATGCATCTACATGCAGTCCTTACCACACATACACAAACTCGGATCAAACTCAGACTTACGACTTATTTTATGTGGGGAACTACCTTTAAAGAATTTTGAGATTATGCCAGAAATTAAGTAGAAAGAATAATGGTCTATCAAATATTAGCATAAAACATAATACCTAGTTGACACTGAAAGTGCATTACACTCGTTCTGATTTACGCATGCCACCTGTGGTTTGCAGGTGCAACTCTCTCAAATCCTAAATATTTTTAGCTCTGTGTTACCTAAGAGAGGATGTCTGTTGTGCTTTATTGCCACAGCTATGGTAAGCAGATGTGTGTGAGCTACAGCTACCTGATAGAAAAGTGAAAACTTTGGTCTCTTTTCCACCTGTGATGTTGAGAAAAAGCACAGCATTCATTTTCTAGGTATGAGGAGACAGTGGGAATGGTGTTGGTATAAGCTAAGTTGATGTGACTTCTATAGAGATCTGCAATAGGAACTTATTTTGCTGTGTTCTTTTAAATCAGTACTTAGAAGAATTACTTATTTTAAATTCCAGTTTGGCTGAGTGTGTGTCTGAGTAGTGTAGTAGCTGTTTTAATTTATGCCTTTCGGAAAGTGTAAGTGTATAAACTTCCTCATCTTTGTAAGTTAAATACTTTTTTTTTTTTCCTTGGTATCTATATAAATTGGATCCCAAGAAAAAAAAAGAATGTTAATTATTTTTATGGCGCATTGCTTGAGTTTGACTATGGCTAATGTTAAACTCAAAAATCAGAACCAGAAGTTCTCTTTACATTTGAGAGGAAAAGGAAAGAAAGCCATTTAGTCCCATGTATTTCAAGAGTGCCTGAAAGAAGAGAAACGGTTTCTGAACTTCTTGTTTTGGTATTGATATCCTAATTTCGTAATGATACCATGCACAAACTCACCCACAGGCCATATTATATCTTACAGTCTTATATACTTACATGTCATATGCTTGTTTTGACAGGCTACCACATTAATTCTGTGTTTTGTATGCTTGGAGTAACTTATATCACATACGGATGTGATAAAGATAAATTTACGGATAATTTACGGATAAATTCAATAGGGATTTGAAACCTAAGTGCTAATTTATAAATTTACATTTATCCACAGTCATATAGAAATTGCTTCCAGCTGCAAATGTTTACATGACTCAGTGATTCCAGTGAAACTATTAATGTAAGTAAAAATTAATGGAAATAAGCCTGAGAGCCACTGAAATTCCTTTGGACTGGAATTTGACAATCATTGCATCGTAGGAAGGATAAAGGAGAGGAAGGAATATTTTGGCTAAAATGACAGAAAAAGGCCTTACCCTTGGGACTGAGTAACCTCCTCGCCTGCTCCAGTCCCTAAGGCTCTCATAAGAGATTATCACCTTCCTTTCGTGTCCCCTTGACCACTTTTTCTTGCCATTTTTTTACTCAGTATTACAGTTGCTTATGGAGTTCCTTGGAAATCTCATATACAATCCCAGTAAATAAGATTTAAAAAAGTTAACTAGAAAACCGTGGCCGAAAGTAAGCTGTCAAAGACAGGATACTTTTAAGCAAGTTAAGTGCTGTAGAAAGTGTACATGACCTTCTGCCCACAGCATTCTGAATAAAAGATGCAAACATCAGTCTCACAGAGAAATGGGTACAGCATTTTGCTGGGACTAGAAACTTGAATAATATTCGATCTAGCTAAGTGTAGTGGTTTAAATTTTATTCATTCTTCTTTAAAACTGTTGATCAGTCACTTTTAGACTGAGGAGGTTCTCTTTCTATTTATGTCAGACAATGAAAAGAATGATCTCTGTTTCCTTTGGTAGAAATGAATCCTGAAGTTATCCATAAGTTTAAGAAGCTAGTGTGTTCCTTTTCATTTGCATTTTTATATTTTGTTCAAAAAATTCAGTATTTCAGACATGTTAGCTGAATGACAGGAAAGAAAGATTACTTAAGAATTGGGTTTAGAAATGTTTTATTTTTCTGAGTAAGACCATTTACTTAGTGCTAAGGATTGCACGATTCATTTATTCTTTTCAAAATAATGTAGATTTTTTCTGTATTCTTTACCTTAATAACATGCATTGTAAAGAAAAAATAATCCCAGACATGCTGTTTGTAGAGTTAATGATTGGCAGTAACTTAAAAGCAGACTATACTATATTAAACACAAACCCAGATTGTTTGGGCACAAAACCCAGAATCCAAGCACTGAGATTTTTCTTGGCTAAGCATCAAAGCGTATTAATAGGTATAGTGTTAGCCTGGGACAAAGGCAGGATTGTTACTGTGGTATATTTCATCCTGCTGCTACTTGGCAAGAGTCAGTGTATTTTTAGGTGAAGTTTGTGTGTGCATTTGTCTAGTCACCTGGAAAAAAGGATGCGTATATGACCCGTGAAATTGCAGTTAGCATGATGGAAGGTGAGAATGTGTAATCCTTATTATACAATGAATTGTTAGCACTATATTGTGGGTAAGATATCACTTGGAAGGGCTGTAGTGTCTCAGTTGTTTAGCTGCACATGTGATTTTTATTTTTTTTTTCTTTTTTAACGTAACAAGGCAGATTTAACAGTGGTAAAGCCATGTACTTTTTAATTGCTGAATGTTCATGCTCCATTTCCTTTCTTTGTTTCAGCAAAGTTGAGTAGCATAGGAAGAGACATTTTGAGGTTTTCTTTTTTTATTATAGAATACGTTTTTTTGTAAATACGAGCAGTACATCTTAAAGTGATACAGCAGTGAAGGATGACTACAGGATGTTCAAACATTTTCTCTATTCATCACATCTGCTTTTTGTCTCGAGACAGTCAATTTGTGGTGTAATTCAATATTTTTATTATTTTACCTACCTTGCTACCTAGCCAAGCAGGTAATATATATTTTCCATATAGTACAGAAAAGTAATTTTGGTTATCAGATTCTTGTTGTGGAATCTTTAGAATTCATAACGTTTCCTGAATAAAAAGAAGTTAAATTAAATTCTTGCCTAAAAAATTGTTAAGATTCTGATAGGTAATAGTAGTAGTTGGCAATTTGGTAACAACAAAACAAAGTAAATAATGAACTTTGTGAGCTGAGATTTAATTTTAAAATCTTTCAGATAGTAAAAATAACTGCTACTAAAGTGGTTACTGCCCTTTTGTTTTTAACTTCCGAGATTGTAGCTATTACACTGACTAAGATTGAAAGCTGTTTTTCATAATATTCTCTATCCTGTTTTTATAACACTTAACATGCTAGTAATTTTTTTGAGTACAGGTTTCACTGATTTTTCTGCAAGTACACCTATCATCTTTGCTATTAAATGGGGCTTTCTCCCTTTTTAAGCCCTTTTCCTCTTCAGCCTAAAATACATAATTTCTAATGCAATCATTAGCCTTACAGTGTTATCTTAGCTTATATAGGAATTTATGTAAAACTCATCACTAACAGTGATATTCAAGGTCTCTTTTTTTTTCTTCCACTTTGGTGAACAAGGCTGCTCAGCTGTCTTTCTCTGAGAGCTGTGCAGTGTAGAGAAATTAACCTTTTCATGTTTTTTCTTTGTTTTGGGTTGGAGTGTTTTTTCTGAAAGCACTCTTCCCCTTTCCTGTGTTCTTCTTCCACAGGTATATGAGCAATCTTTGCAAAGCAATCTTTACAGTATCTTTTTCCAGGAGAACATTTCCTTTACAGCTATATATGTACAGCAGTATAATTTTCTGATTCTTTACCACTGGCTGAATTTTAATCAACCAGATTTTTAATTCTTTCCCTACTGTTGTGAGGCTTCTACTCTGTTTTCATTCCACTGTCACTTTGCTTTAAGAGTTGGGCCTATTGAAGATCACTTATGCTATCATTTCCTTTGTAAATTTTTCATTTTGAGTTTACTTTGATAGCTATTCCTCGCAGCAGTTTGTTATTTGGTGGGGTGATTGCTGCTGGCAGTCTATTATTATTAAATGCACTGCAGAATATTTACACATATTAAAAAAAATTTGCATAGTAAAATGGTTGTTACTACACATACCAACTTTCTTAAATAACTTTGAAATTTTTAAGTTAAATGGTGTCTGTCTTATTACAATAATTTGATTTTCTGTTTACAAATATGTTTAATTTTTGTGTACAGATATGTTTAAGTTTTGTAAATACATTTATATCTGCATAATACTCATTCTTAATTATACATTTATATTTATTAATGCAGGCATAGAATATTTGGGAAAAATTATTTTTTTGGCAGTACACTCATACTGAAATCTGTTTTCTTTTAAAATTGTAGACGAAATAATTTGAGAGGAACTTCAAGAGCTGATGATGGTGGTTGTGTTTAGTCTACTGCTTTTATTTAAGAGACCATTTTCAAGGTTTTTCACAGATACACTTATATATATATATATGTTATGTATGTAACAGTTATATATTTTTAGATGTATTGCTGCCTGCATACTTCCAGTGGATGTTGTGTGAATCTTATAGGTGTGATTTCAAAATGCTATTTCAGAGTAAATGAAGAAAGACTTATGAAGAATCAATGTTTCTAGCAATCAAATTCGTAATTTTATTGAAGGCAATATTTCTATCTTAATAGATATCTTGGTCTTTGTATTTTTCCTTCAGTATTTTATACAATTGAAGACCAGAATATACTGCATTGATCCTCACTTTTCTGTGCAGATGCTTTGTAAAATATGCATTCTTACTCCTAGAAATCTATTCTCTATGATTCATACTAAAAAACAAGGGGGAGTAACAGGAAGGCTGTCAAAAGAACAAACCAAACCCTGAGGATTGCACTGTTCCTTTGGTCTGAATCCTTAACACTGTCAAGTATTCCTGAATAGATTACTGTGGACCATATTTATAGGGTTAGCATTTCTGGACTAAGTTGTACAGTGAACTTTACAAATCCAGTCTTGCAAAAGTCTTTAAGTTCTTTCTGAATTCTTGCATTAAAATAGTACTCTTTCCTCACAGTTGTGAACTCCCACAATGAGAAGGCTATAGTTGTGTTTTAAATTGAAATTATATAGCAGATTCTATGGACGTTAAAGCAATATGTATGTTTTGTTTCTTGCATAAACAGCCTAATTTTTGTTCGGAGTGGTAGTAGTTGCAATTTCAGTCTGAGTTTTGTTGAAATTTTATTACTGGTTGACAGATTTTCACAAATTTATTGTTAAATATGTGCTGCTGCTGCAAAATCTCTCATAGAGAAATTCAAGTTACTCAATTAAGCTTTGTTTTGTTGGGTTTTTTTTTTGCATTGGCCATTCGAGTGAATGTGATTATACGTCATGGTGTTTAGCTTTCCACGTGAAAAAATTAAATGTTTATATAGGCTTAAGAAATAGTAATACTATTAATAATAACCTTCAGATTCATTCTTTTTAACATTTTTTGTTAAACTTCTCAGTTTTAAATTTATTTCGTATATAAATGACACTCTGGTTGAATACTGTCCTAATTAAGATTACATATGTTAAATCATAGCTGTCACTTAAGCAGTGAAGCATTTTACTTGCAAATCATGTGTAACTTGCTTTTTTATTAGTTGATCAACTGTGTTTTGAGCTAGACATGCAGCCAGTGATGAAATGGATTGGTTTCTGCCTCTTTGTGCAGATATCTTGAATTTTATATTGAATGATAATAGTGTAAATAGTATTAGGTCTCAACATATGGCACTGTACATGGAGTTTATGGTCAAAAATTACCTTATTTTGGAAACGTGCCTGTATTGTACTGAAAAGCAACCTTACTCAAAATGTTAATAGGGTAGAGTAAGTATGACTAATACTCTCTTATAGTCTTGTAAAGCAATATTTTTACATTTATAAATTACATGCTCAAAACCACATTTCACTGACCCATGTGTTTATGAGTGTAATCTATATTCATCATACATATTTATGCAAAATGTTTTCATAATAAAATATTAACAATTTTAAAATTGGTGTGCATGTGAATGTATCTTTACATGCTAGATGTCATACAGAATTCGGAATTTTTCCCCTCCATTTTCTTTCAGTGAGATTAGTTGCTTAAAATGAGTGGTAAGTTAGATAATTTCTTGCAGCTCAATTTTAGCCTTTACTTAGAGTTTACTTGAGAACAAGGGACTGAAACATGCTATTTATAAGCTAGATTCCCCAACATTTTGCTGGAAGTATCATGGGTTCTGTAAATGATAGTCTTACAAATTCATCGAGTCTGGCTAAACATGGTAATAAGTATTACAGTAAATTTTAGGAATTGCATTTTGAGAAACAAACTTCTGAGGTTCATTGCTGGGCAGACTTTTTATTGGTCAAAAATCAAGAATATGTACAGACTGAAATACACCCTTTTTGATCAGAATCCTTTGCGCATAAATAAGGCAAAGACATGTAAATAACATTTCTTTTTTTGGGGAAAAAAATGTGGTTTATTCAGCAACTGTAACTTTAATGAATTTCATGCATAAAAAGTGTATGCAAGCTGATTACTGTTTTTTATGATCACTTTTAAAAGTAAGTTTAAACATGGAGAACATAGTAGTTTCCTTATAATTGTAAGCATGAAAAATTATTTTAGATGTTTTCTCATTAATGTGCTACATGAAAATTATCTTTGCAAGCACTTGCATTGATTATTTCTGCAAAAAGATCTAAGATTTATTAATCAAGATTCTGAACTGAATTTGTGTCAGCAGGAATAAATAAAACCCAACTTAAACCCTTATAAGGGTATATCTGTTTATAATGAGAAGGAGCTGTTTATCTAATGAAAATGGAAAGCATCCAAAAAGCCTGGACTTTGAGAGGATAAGGCAGAAAAGACTGCTAAGGTCATGTAATCCAGTATTGTACTTAATAGAGCACACAAGACTCTCTTAAATTCTTTTATCTCACTCTTATCTCTTGGTGGGAAAAAAAAAAAAAACAATAAATCCCATTTTAATGTAGAGATGTATGCTGAAAGATACCCCATTAAAATTTTCTTTGGTAATGACTTTTCTTGTTAGACAGATTAAGATGCCACTTTTCGATCTTTTGGCTCACCTTAGAGCCATTAGAGCCTTTTTCACTCATCTGCTAGACTTCTCTTAGGACATTCACCTTCATTTGCAAATTCTGACCAAATCAGTCTTGAACATTGTTTGATAAGTAGATTGAGCATTAACTTCCTTTTTGTGCATTTTACTGTTTCCGCAGTCTTTGTCATGTGTAAACTTGGTCAGAAATTACGCTTTTCTTCCTTCTCACAAGGTAGTTTTACAGCCTCTCTTTAATTTGTGTCTGCAAGTAGTGGAAATATTTTTGTCATGGTTCTAAGCTAATGGTTATGCTCAAGAACAGTTAATGTCAGTCTTATAATTATCTGAGTTACATTTTCTCTTTATAAGTAGTGATATTACAGTTTTCCCCTCTGTTTTATCCCCTTAATTCTCTAGAATTTCCCTCCTCTGTTATTCAGAACCAGTGTTCCCTATGGCTCAGAAATCTCTTTTAGCAACTTTGAAAAAACACCTGGATGCAAATTGCATGGCCTTGATGTTTTTTTTTTTGTAATGTTTAACTTTTAGTGGCTGTTCTTTCTATTATAGGATAACTCAAGAAAGCAGGAAAATATATCTTCAGACATATCTGGCTTTCTTAGAGAACGGAGTTGTTGATTTTTTTTTTTCCCCTTTTCCTACATTGTTAGTCCTTTTCCATTTTTTAGGCTTTAATCCCTAAGATAATAATAAAATTTAGACATTCTGTAGTTTCTATATATGCTCAGAGATGCATGTCTGTATGACTATAGCAGTACCTTTTGTTGTAAATAAATGGGCAATGGTTATTTAATGGTCCCTTTTCTATTTAAAAGTATTTTTACCTTGTTAAAATAACATCTGAGGACAAGGTTTTTTTTTTTTTTCCTCTTTTTTATTTGGACTTTTGGCAGAAAATTACAAATAACCAGCTTCAGTCTCTTCTCTGTACAGCTGTTTATTCTTCATATTTCTCTGGACCCTGAATATAAAATTAAAGATGCTGTTTTAAGGCAAAATATTATACTTTCTAAAAATATTTTTGTTACTAATGCTTCTTTTGTATTCTCATATATTAAAAGTTGAAATTAGGTCTTTATGAATTTTGTAGAGAATGCCTTTATTACAGAGAAAGTGTCAAAGGGATGGACTAATGCTACAGGATGGCTATCCAGTCAGCTTGTTACTCTCAGAGATATTAGGATATTAGAACATCTCACATGAGAGAAGTCTGTTAAAACATAGTGCTATTAATTACAGTGGAAAGAGTGGTACAAAATCCATGATTTCATGGACCTGGCTCTAGCCTTTGAGTTTTCATTTGTCATTTACCACCGACTTCTTTCCCTATGATATTTTTTCTAGTTCTTTCAGGTCCCAGAGCACAAATAGTGGCACTGCCTCTTGTCTTTGCAAGGAGAATTAGGGGAATTGCTTTGAGGCATCAGAGACAGGGGTTATAAAAACAGACAGAAGTGAATAGTGCAGCATGCTACAATGATGAATTGTTCTTATCTGCCCATTTTTAGCTAAGATATATTACAAAAGAAAGAAGTATTGCTAGAAGAGTAGGTGAAAAGGCAGTCTGAATTTCAGTGGATTTTGTGCAGTGCTACAGAAATGTGGATTAACTGTCTGCAAAGAGAACTTGGTTTTTAAAGTTGTGTAAACCATGTTACTGCAATGTGGAATCAGTTAGTAAGTCCTGCCCAGCCTATCAGGTGACATGGGGAGGCAGCTTGTGTATTCTTGCACATGTTCTTAGACTGATGGAGTTAACTGTTTTGGACCATATGGTGGTATGTGGGGTCAGCATGGCTTATCGAGAAAATTACTGCACAGTGCTTATTAACCCTCTAAAATATGTTATTGGAACATACTGAGCCAAATTTGGATTTATGTATTTACCAGGGGGGAAATCAAAAACTATGAGAAGCCCTCCCAGAATACTGGAAAATGTAATACCAAGGTATGCAAGTTTCTCATTGGGAGCCATCTTTGGTCCAATACATCTGTTGCCAAATTAGACTGGTAGATCGTAGAATCAAAAAATGGTTAGATTGGAAAGGACCTCAAGATCCATATTGGACCTTGGTTGATAACCGTGAAGTTAGCTGCCTTTGCGCCAGTTTGTGTGCTTGGAACACAAGGGAGGGATGACAGACATGGCCTGAGAAAGAACCAGTTATTGTTAGCGTCTGTGTCTGGTTTTATGTTTCATTAAAGCAGTCTGCCCTTTTCAGACTTCATTTGTCTCTGGAGATGACTGTTACAGTTGGGGCTTGTCAGCCCACTGTCCTAACACTGGCATGTCTGGCTAGATGCTTTGTGATCTGCTGCTGGATTCATATGGTTCTTCAGTTCAGCAGTGGCTGATGTTGGGTTGTACTTAGCAAGTCATGCCATCCTTCCAGCTCACTCAGCATTGAGTGTCTATGTGGTCTGTGGCATCTGTGTGATAGGTAGGGGTGGATTTCGAGACATGTCTCTTCAATTAAGCCTAGACATGAAGAGTACATATCTGCAGCTTTCTGATACTGTGACTTTGAGGGAGATCCCAAAACACCATCTGCCCCTCTTTACTGAACGGATTGTACCACTCTGCATTATAACTGAGCTCCAAGTTATCTGTTGACTGCTATGAGATGTTGTGGAACTACATACTTTTTTAAGTATATTCCATTAGATGTGTGATGGTGATGTATTTGTAATCTATAGTTAACCTGAGGGGCTGTTCATGGTTCAGAAAATCTGTAACTGTTACCTAGGCTTTTATATGGCAGTTTTGGGGATTTTATGTGTGTGTGAAAAATAATGGCTAAATGAAACAAGTGTCAAGCTTGAAGAAGTTATGGTTTAATATATACTTATCCATTAAAAAGACATAAGACAGAGCTTAAAGCAGTAGTTGTTTGAATGGGCCAATTTGATAGTGGAATACTCTCTCAGGTAAGTAGACCTTTAATGCTTTCCTCCATTTTCTGCCTCAAATTGTAACAGAAAAGACAAAACCCTGGGAAAATTAGATCACTATGTGGTAACTAACATTAGGAAAGGACTATTGATAGGTTTATAGATTGATGTAGTTTTCAACTTTTTCTAAAAATTATTTGGACAGTCCTGAAGTCGGACACTATATTCCAAACCATGAGCTTAAATACATTTTGTGCATACTTAATTCTTGGCTCTATTGCAGCTACTTGGTTTCTTGTATCTTTTTTTTGAGAGATTTAAACTGACGTGCAGTTCTCATTGTTTTCATTAGTTCTCATTTTGACTCACCATACTTGAAATTTTGTAATCCTCTCAGTTAAAAGGGTTAATGCACATTGTTTGACAGCTTCCTAAGTTAGAGAACAGCAAAGCATGCCGTGGTCACAGTTGGATAATTTCACAGCAAAATCACTTTTTAATGAGAAGTATATCAGCAGCACAGAGCTTTTGAAGTTGCCATGAAGCCTGGCTGACAAGCAGCATGCACACTGAGCTCATTGATGGAAAAGCGTCATTGATGAGCAATCCTCATGCTCAGAACTGGAAGCTATGGTTACATCATTCCTCAGTTAATTGGCTGCACCTGTCCCTTGTTAACAGCTCTAATCCACTGGTCCCTGGACCACGTGTGGAAAGGTCAGCAGGAGCAGGAAGGAGCCTGGTGCACTGGGAAGCATTGTTAGATGTAATCTGAGTTTGGCAACCTGTTGTGCTTGTTAAATTCAAATTGTCACTTTTCAGCCCTGACATGAGCTTCTCAAAATGAGAATGTTGCAGATAACTTGGAAGTATGTGGTTCTTTTCCTTCAAAGTAATGCTTAATTAAGAACACTTTTTAAGAATGTACAAATTTGTGGGTTTGTCTTTTGTGAGGAAAAATTTGTTACAACTTTGTTCTCCTTGGAGTGTAATTAAAAGATACGATTTTTAATTCATCTGTAGCCAGGAAAAATGTATCTAGATATCCATATATATATACACATGCACATATGTATGTGTTAGTATTTAGATGTCCCTTCCATGTCATAGAGTTTGAGTCCTCAGCTGTCTGAGGTGCTTGTCATTGTGTTGCCTTTTATCGTATAATCATATTTGGGGGATTGAGTTTTCAGTATACTTACGGTATATATGTTGGTGTTTCCTACTATCTGTATACTTAAAACAAACTTCTAATTTTAGTATGCTTTTCCTCTAGTTAAATAGTCTGAGTTCTTCAATATGTCTTGAAAATCCTTGCTTTCTACATGTGTTCATAATGCATATGAATTTTGAAAGTACATATGAGTTCACATGGGCCCACTTTTTGAGCTTGTCCACGTCCCTCTGGGTGTCATCCCATTGCTCAGGCATATCAGCTTCATGTCATCTCCAGACTTGCTGAGAGTGCACTTGGTCCTTGCTGTCTGTGTCACTGATGAAGATACAACACAGTACTGTTCCCAGTATGGACCCCTGAGGGGCATCACTCACCACAGATCTCCATCCAGACCATTGAGCAGATGGATTCACTGTGTGTGATTGTCCATTCAATTCTTTATCTGCTGAACAGTCCATCCATCTAATATGTCTCTCTGCTAGAGAAAGGTGTTGTGGGGGACAGTGTCAAAGGCCTTACAGAAGCCTAGACAGATGACATCCATAGCCCTTTCCTTGTCTACTGGTGTTGTCACTCCATCATAGAAGGCCACTAGGTTGGTCAGGCAAGATGTGCCTTGATGAAGCTGTGCTGGCTGTCTCATATCACATCCATGTGCCTTAGCGTAGCTCCTATAAGTATCTGTTCCATGGTCTTGCCAGGCACAGAGGGGAGGCTGACAGGTTGGTAGTTCCCAGGATCCTCCTTTCTAAACTTTTTAAAAATAGGTGCCATATTTCCTTTTTTCCATTCATCAGGAACTTCACTGGACTGCCATGACTTGTCCAATATCATGGAGAGTGGCTTGGCAGCTACATCAGCCAATTCCTCAGGACTCTGAGATGCATCTTGTCATGTCCCATAGATTTCTGTATGTTCAGGTTCCTTGGGTGGTCTTGAACCTGATCTTTTCTTGGTGGGAGGGACTTTGTTCCCCCAGACCCTGTCTTGCTGTCCATCTACCTGAGAGATGTTGGAAGAGAGGTAAACAGTGAAGACTGAGGCAAAAACTTGAGTATCTCAGCCTTCTAGTCTGTTGTTACCAGTTTTCCAGCCTTGTTCATCAGGGGTGGTACCCTTTCTTTGACCTTCCTTTTCTGGCTGACATACCTGTAGGAGCTGCTTTTGCTATTCTTTGTGTCAGTTGTCAAGTTTAGCTCCAGCTGCACCTTGGGCTTCTTGACCCCATCCCTGCACAACCAGGCAGCATGCTTACAGTCTTCCGAGGATACCCAGCCCTGCTTACACTGCCTGTGCATTTTGTTCTTGCTCTGTAGTTTGGTGAACATGTCTTGACTCATTCATGTCAAACTCTTCCTTTCCTTTCCTTTCCTGGTTTCTTACACCTGGAGATCAAGAGCCCTTGCACTCTATGGAAAATGGCCTTAAAGATCTGCCAGCTCTGTTCCTTTTCCTTACCCCTGAGAACAGTTTCCCAGGGGTTCCTGTTGACTAACTCTCTGAACAACTAGAATATTGCTTTACTGAAATTCAGGGTCTTTATTTTTTGCCTATCCCATATCCCTCAGGTCTGCAAATTCCTTCAGTGCGTGATTGCTTCATACCAGACTGCCTTCAATTTTGATGTCACCAGTTCACTCACTTGCACTGGTAACCAACAGGTCTGGTAATGCATCTCCTTTGATAGGACCACCTATTACCTGACTTCAGAAGTTGTCCTCAGTGCATTCCCCAGTGCATGGACTGCCCACAGCATAGTAGTATAGTATCCATTTTAATAGATATAGTATGTTATGTCTGGCTCACTCCAGAAAGTAAGTCTGGTAAGTCCTGATTGGATTCTTTTTTTTTTTTTTTTCCTTCTGTTTTTGAATGTATTGCTTTAATAGCTTCAGTTGGTGTGGTTCAGAAATAACAGAAATTTTTGAAACTGTGGTATATAACAACTCTTACAGTTTTGAACAGATGGTCTACAGTAGATCTTTATTATTACATTTAAGTAATGTTTGTAAGTTGAATCAGAAGAGTCTTTAAATATTGTGCCCTGGCCATCTCCTGTAAAAATGTAATACAGTGCTGTTAGGCCACCAGTTGGAATACTGCCTGGATGATCAGGTGAATTTCAGAGGATACAGCATGATTTATTCTTCCTATAGGTCCTTTCCATTGTACATTGATGTATAACCGAATTCAAACCTCCTTGAAAGAAAGATTTACGCCTACCAAAAACACAGTATTTATACTGCTTTATGTATGAATTAAAATCCAATTATACTTCTAAAGTATTATTAGTACTGTTAAAACTGTTGTAATCTTAGTATTTTTGTTGGACAAGTCTTTGGCAAAGATGACCAAAATAATACAGTGATCCTTAAGCAGAGTTGGAGTTTCAGTCACACAATATGTATTCTCTCTAGGTCAGTTTTATTGCTGCCCCTCAAATCCTGTCCGTAATTTGTATGATTATAAGTTTCTCCTGTGAAATTTCCAGTGGCCATTAAAAAGAGGATATATAAATGCTTAACTTGTCCAAAGGCATGCAGATCTGTCCATTGCAGATATATTATAAGGTTACAGCAAGCTTTAGACTTGAAGGCATTTTCTGATGGGAAGTTTAGAGGATTAAGCAGCTGTTTTCATAGCTGTGTAATCAGTAAGGTTGTAGAATATTGGTGGGGCAAAATGCATTCATGAGTGTCTGTTTTCATTAAAGCACTTCCTCCAGAAATTCACTGCCCAGTAAGCTTTAGGCTCACTCTGTTGTTTTGTTGGGGTTTTTTTTCATTGACTGCTGAAACGGTAGTTGCAGCCTGTTGGCATAAAAGGATGGGTTTGAATAGTGGCTATTGTTCTATTAATGTTAGAACCCTCTGGCTAGAGGATCAGCAAGAATGCCTGCTAAGATAAAGTGACAATATTGTCTTCTGTTCCTGGCTGATAAACTATGAGAGTATGAAAAGCCCTACAGGCTGAGGGCAGGAAAAAGCTGTAATAAATTCCATGTATTACTCAGCAGAATTCTTATTTACAAGCTAATTCATCCATCAGTACAAACAGGAAGTACAAATTCTAAGTGCATGTTGCACAATAAACCTTACTTATTTGTACTGTTACATTTTATAAAATAATTCTTGAAATGATTGCAAATAATGAGATTCTGTTTTTGTCTCTGTTTTTATGTATTTTTTTTTTTTTTTATACCAGAACGTTTAAGGCATCATCTAATCCTTACAGGGCAAGGAGTTATGTAATGTTTATTAAGTATTTCCAGTACTCTTACTCAAACTCATATGCCAAAAGACTAAATAATAAGTTCCTCTCTCATACCTCCAAAACTTTGAGTAATTCTTTGATTCAGATGAACTGTAAATACGGATTGGTACCATCATTGTTTCATCAGGTTCTGCTAGAATACTCCACAAGATACTTAGCTTAATTTAAATGGTAGTGTAACAAATATTGTGATTAATATAGCTTTACAAAATACATGCTTCTAAATACCTCTAGAATTAAAATGTTCTGCACTTCTTGAAATGTTTTAGTATGTACTGAAAATTAGAATTCTCAAAGACTGGTATTTCATCCTTACAGTAGTGTATGCTGTTGAAATTTTGTAACAAATGTTGAAACTGTTAACTCAGAATCATAGAATCGTTTAGTTGGAAAAGACCTTTAAGATCATATAGTCCAACTATAAACCTAATTTTGCCAAAGTGACCACTAAACCATGTCCCTAAATGCCACCTCAATGTATCTTGTCCATAAACACAATCCAAAACTCCAAACTCTTAGGAATTTTAATGTAATTCTGAAAGATGTATTTCTAGGTCTCGTGTATTTGAAGAAGAAAATGTGCTAAATATCCTTTTCCTTTTTTTCTGTCTCAAGAGATGTTTCTTAGGTAAAATCATTACATTGTAATTATTGTTCATTCATTTCTGTGATCATAAACTTTAAGTGTCTGTTGTACTGAAATTGGTGAAGTACAGATGTTCCCTGAGCAGGCTGAACAGATTTCTAGAATGAAATTGTTGTCACATGTAATGAAAAACAGAATTAATCTTTTACATTTCAAGTTCCTACTATGGTTTTACAGTCAGCTTCATAGCTGTGTATTTGGTTACATTTGTGAAACTCCATCAAATCTGTGAGGCTATCCTTCACTTTTGGGATCTAAATAATGCATGTTGTAATCTTAATAACTGGACTGAAAAAGCCCTTTTTAGAGTACTTGAAGGTGAATGCATTTTAGAGCGTCCATTGTTGCGAATATGCTGGGTTCTTGGGTAACTTATTTTTTTAGCGGAATCTCAGAACCCGCTGTTAAAGTGTATGGGTTGCATACCTTTATTTTATTAAATACTAAAAAAAATCCAAACTTGCACCTAAAGGTTCATGTCATTCTTAAGTTTTCTGCTTGAGGGTCTGGCTAAACAGGTAAGTCAAAACCAGTATAAATATAAAGGGATACATAATTCCTGTGTTGTTACTCTCACTGTAGTAAAACTGCTTTTTCTGGCTTAAGTTCCTTGAAGTTTATTTGAGCCATGTCATGACATAACTTTTTATTATTTTCTGAAAAATAAGTATATCCACATGGGGAATAGTCCCCATTTTTATAATAGTAGTGGTCAGTTGTAGATTAAGTCTCTGTTCTGTGCATAATTTTTTAATTCCCTTATTCTAGCTACGTAAAAAGACGCTCTGATACAGTCTGGCTTTGACTGCATAAGATTAATCTGAATGCAGTACTAAGTAAAATGCTTTTTTTCTATTCTCTCATTTATGTGCTCAAAATTACATCACCCATTCCTTCTTTGCCCAAGGAATGGAGGAGGCCTGTTCCATGGCCCAAAACTGAACACAGTATTCGAGGTGCAGCCTCACCAGTGCGAGATACAAGGGGATGATCACTGCTGTAATCCTTCTGGCCACACTATTCGTGGTATAAGCCAGGATGCCATTGGCTTTCTTGGCCACCTGGACACCCTGCTGGTTCATGTTCAACCAGCTTTCAACCTACACCCCAGATCCTTTTCCAGCTGTAGCGTTGCATTGGGTTGTTGTGACTGAGTGCAGGACCCGGCACTTTGCCTTGTTGAATCTCATATACTTGGCCTTGGCCCATTAACCCAGCCTGTCTAGATCCCTGTGCAAGAGCCTTCCTACCCTCCAGCATACCAACACTCCCACCCAACTTGGTGCTGTCTGCAGATTACTGAGGGTGTATTTGATCCACTGGTGAAGGATCTAGAGCACAAGTCTTACGAGGAATGGCTGAGAAAACATGTTGTTTAGCCTGGAGAAAATGAGGTTCAGGTATCGCTTTCTACAGCTACGTGAAAGGAGGCTGTAACAAGGTGGGTATCAGTCTCTTCTCTCAAGTAACAAGTGAAACGGCCAGAAGTTGTACCCCAGGAGGTTTGGATTTGGTATTAGGAAGAAGTCCTTCAACAAAAGAGTTACTAAGCACTGGAACAAGCTGCCCAGGGAAGTGGTTGAGTCACCATCCCTAGAGGTATTTAAAAGACATCTAGATGTAGCAGTGTTACGTTAATGGTTAATGACTGGACTCGATCTTAAAGGTTCAGTTGTTTCCAACCTGAATGGTCATGTGTTTCTGTGATCTGCCAGGAGAGTCTCTCAAAAACTGCAGTTATGGGAGCCCTGACCTGTTTTCCTCAGATCTGTAGGTTCTTATATTGCCTGAGAGTGAGACTTAGAGTTGTGAAAACCTTTGCGTATAAGCCAAGATTTCTTGTATGAAGCATCCACTGCGAGGGCAGAGTAAACCATCTTAAACTTTGAAAGCTCAACAATACATACTGCCCATACCAATCAAAATTTTTGCCATACACAGGCTCCATTCACCTCTAAGACAAAAGATCTGGTGTCATGGGATTTTTAATCGGTCGTTCTGATAGAAGACAACATTTGGTACTACCATTTCCAAGCCGTTTTCTCTGTTTATTGAGTATGCTCTTTTGCCCTTTCTTTTGCTGCTGTATTTCAGTCATGGTTATATTACTTAGTACTCTTTGAAGCCTTATAGTTGCCAAGGGAAGAAAAAACTTGTGTCCAAAATAGGTATTTAAATGGAGTTATGGAGAACTATTGTTGTTGGAAGTGTCTGTTAAGGAGCTCTCAACAGAAGTTTTAGCTTCCAGTATTCATATTTCGCAGTATACCAATGTATTTCATATCTTGAGGTCTCTTCCTACAGTCTGTCCTTTTTCTCCTCACATACCAGCCAAGAAATACATTTTATGCCAGCATTTATGTAAAGAGTAAAAAAATTCTTGTTCATGCATTCTTAGAGATCTAAAATTAAATAGGTTTTCCATTGACATGAGAGGTCTTTTATGTTTATTGGAAAAGAGAAGATGTTTTTTAAAATCAACTTATTTTTCACCATTAAAATAAAAATGTAAGATACATTCCCAGTAGTATAAATTCATTATATTAGGTATTAATCACATATTTCTAATCTTTGTGTCTTGTGGTTGTTTGCTAAAGGATATGTTCCCTCAACATATATACTCTGAAACTGAACAAATAACAAACCTGGGAAATGCCATAAACCACCTTACTTGTGATGAGTATTTAAAGAATGACCTAGAAACCTAAGCAATAGAGGGTGACCAGATTACTTAGTAAAAATATTTGGTAATTCCAAATAATAATGAGCAGGCCTGCAGTTTTGTAGACAGAATTAATTTACCTGTCTATTTTTAATGACTCTTTTCTCTGTATGCTCAGCTCCTGCTTACACATTTTTGCCATTTACTGTGCACACCTGTTCCAACCCCTGTCAGAATCCCACTGACTTACTTCACTTTTCTGTAAGGAAATTAACTGAGCAAAAGCCATAAAAAGTATGCGTTTGGAAAGGGAGTAAGGCTGCCTAAACTAGATGTCATCATAGAGGAAGAAGGTACAAATTAGGAGGCAACAATAGTGTAATTCCTTCTGGTTTCAGTGTTAGCAGACTCCGAAATCAGCTGAGCTGTTCATGAGACATTTATCTGTGCATACAAACGCTATGCATACAAACAATATGCAAATCTCAGACAGTTCCTGTAATATTTCATGATGTTAGTTTCCGGATGTCAGATTGTATTAAAGAGTTTTCAGTATTTTTCTTATTTTCTGAACTTTACCTTTCCATTAATTTTTTGTTATAGTTACAGGTACAGTTGTTACTTAACTGTGCATGAGAAATATCGACTGTTGTGATGTTTGGTAATTATTTTTTTTTCTTTAAAACTGTGAAATAATGTTATTTCTATATCATTGGTACTATTGAAGCACTCGCCCTGGAAAAGAAGAGGAATGGCAGACAAATACAGAAAACTCTCATGTAAGATCAGATGTATAGTTTTCTCTCCCTACTGTGTCTGCCAGTCATGCAGTAGTAGGATGTAATTATAAGTCCTGGGAAAGACAGAAAACCTTAATTTCACAATGGAAAGAGTATGTATATGAATAATATCTTTCAGTTCCTTAAAAATTTGTATCCTTATTACCACTAAAGTTGAGGGACATATTTGTAAGAACCTGAAAGGCCTTATCATTTCTTCCCACTGTTTCCGTGAGAACTTACTTTACTTGATGAATCTGACATGCTGAATTCAAAGACATCATCAGATGCTTTCTGTCCTTCACATGTGTTTTCTAGGACTTGAGTAGTAGTTTCTGCTCACTTTGTTGGGTTCAAGAATCAAAAAAATATTTATTTAGTTTAAGTTGATTTCAATTCTCTCCCTGAAAGGTTTTGAACAGACAGCTGGAGAAATTACTAATTACTTTATGTTTTCTGTGGCATACCTCCTGCTGTAGCAATCTGCCACTGTGAGATCTGGTTATCCTGTTTTTCATATCTACGTAGTTCATTTCCCTTTTCCAGTTTTTTCTCTTTTTTACTTAACTTCTGTCTGATTTACTTTGACCTCATGTTGAGCATTGTCACAAATTAGATCCTCTGTCCCTTTCATACTCTCCTCACCCCTCCTTACTGCTCTTCTCTTCGCCCTTTCCTCTCCCTCCCTTCCCTCTCTCCTCTTCCATGTCCCTTGTTCTCTCCTTTCATGCTCCACCTTCCCTTCCACTTTCCTCCTTTTTCTCCTTCCTTTCCTCCATCTTTCTCCTTCCCTTGCCTTTTCTCTTTCCCTCCCTCCTTCTCTCTTCACTCACAGTCACCTGCTCTCACACACACCCCCTCTTGTTCCCTCATCCTCTTGTTCTCCCACTCTCACTCTTTTTCCCATTGTTCCTACTTTCTTACTGTCCCTTTCTCTGCTTTCATGCCTCTTTCTCCCTTTCTTCCTCCCTGTTTCTCTCTCTCTATTGCTGTCTCTCTCCCGTTTCCCCTTCCCTCGCCTTTCCCCCTCCCTTCCCTTGCCTTTCCCCCTTTCCCTCTCCTTTCTGTCTCTCTCCCCCTTCCTTTTTCTCTGCCCCCATTCGTTCCCTCTCTGTCCCCGACTCCCACTCTCCCTTTTTTTATCTTCCCTTCCTCCCTCCCTCTCTGTTTTTCCCATTGTCCTGCCCTCCCTCTCCCTCTCTCACATTATCCTCATGTCCCTCTCCCCCTACCTCGCTCTCTTCCTCTCTTGTTCCCTCTCTCCCTTCCTTCTTCTTTCCCTTCCTGTGTCCCTCCCCTTCTTCTTCCCTTCCTCTCTCCCGTTTCCTCCTGTTTCTCTACAGTTACTGGTAAGTTATATTATCCGCTGCCTAGACTGATTTAAGATTTTAAATGTACATTTCCACAAATTCTGAGTATTTTGGTTGTTTTAATTTTAAAGCTTTGTTGTTTTTGTTTTTTTTTTTTTATAGCAGGACATTTTAAACCTTATTTCATATTGATTTATTGAAAAATATGCCAAAATGGTATTCATGTGCACCCAATACTCTTTTCGGGTTTTAAGTGCTTCTAACTAATAAAGGAGGAAAAACTTTCCGTAATGCAAAATGAACCATAGTATGCCCTCCAACTAACCCTCCACATTAGAGTCTAGGGTTTCATAAACTTTTAGCTAACCCATCAGTAAACTGCATTTTTTTCATGGCTGTCATAAGAGTTATGAATTCCATGATTTTCATGTATTTTAAAAAATGCCTATGACTTTTGACATTGTGGTTTTTTGCGTGTGTGTGGGAGGATGTGATGGTAAACAGTTTGAACCATTCTCAGTGAGAACTTTCAGAGCTGCCAAGTTAAGCTTTGAGCTCCATGGGAAGCGAGCAGAGAACAGGAGCTCAGCAGCAGTTCTGCAGTGACACACTGAATTAGGCATGTGAACTCTCGGTGAGAACATCTAATTCTTCCAGAGGTAGTTATGGTTCCACTCCCCAGCAGGGTGGGATTTTTTTAATACTGTTACTTAGAAAGGTCAATAACTATATAACTATTCCTGTTTGAGATCGTGGTGTGTTTCTCGAAGCAGATTCCACTCTGGTTTTTGAGGGGGTTGTGCCTTTTTTGGTGGAGTCAAGTACTTGAATTTCTTGGTAGAAGAAACCATGTCTTATGATGCTTTGCAGCATATTTCTGTAATCTTCAACCTTTTACTTCAGTTCATTATCTTAGCTTTTAAAAAATACGTAAGGAAGCGCTGTTACACATTTTTTGATTATAAACACTTGAATCCCTTTCAATAAATGCTATTTTCTGTTTTGCTTTGAAAATATGATCAATTAAAATAGCAAAAACACTCGGTTTGTGGGTTTTGTGGTTCCTGAATCTGACTGGGGCTAAAGTTTGCAAATAACTTCAGGGACGTAAATTAAAATTGCATTGGATTAAATAATGATTTGGAAATTTAATCTGTTTTTACCTTAAATGCCTCTGTCTTTCCCAGTTGTCTATATACGGGTGCCAGTGTCTCATAATTTGATACCTAACACATTTTTGGATGACAGATTGGCTTTCAAAAGCACAAGACCAGTGTGTAACTAAGCTTTATATTGCAGATTGGTCTCAAAGAGAGGTACTTACATTCTTGTAGGAAATGCTTTTGTTATATGCTGTTAGCTCTTGATAAGCTGTGGCATTTTGTAAACTGTCTCAAATGGTCTAACATTATGATTGAAAAGATGTGCAAAACCAGTCATGCTTAATCAGGGAGTATTTTAACCCGTGCATACTTTCTGTTAATTAAGGTTTTAGTTTTTCTGTCTGTCTATCTATGCCAAGTTTTGCAACTGTGTTGCGCAGTGGAGTACCAGGAGTTTAGGCTAAGCAAACTTCTGCTAGATAGACTCAGTATCATTGACGCACCATGTCCATTCAAAGACCACTGTTTTCAACTTTTAATTTTGGAGGTACATCCTTTTCTTTTTAATGTATTCAATTCATGAGGGTTTGTTGTTGTTTTGGGGTTTTTTTCTTTCAAATTTCTATCAGTACAACATATATGAGACTGTATTGTGTTATTGTGAGAAAAAGATGGGATCTTCAGATTCTAGCAACTTGTTATTAAGAGACATGAATTAATATTTTTGTTCTTAGTTTTTGAAGGCCAGAAAGCATTATTAGATTGTGTAATCTGACTTTTCATATCACACATTCACTTCTACAGTTACCCAATACTTAATTATTTCATGATTTAGTCATTAAGCAGTTATTGTTACTAAATTGTTATATTCCTGTATTGTTCTGTGCCACAGCCAGAAGTTTCTAATGAAAGATCTATTACCAGTATGCAAACACATAGTATACCAAAGTATTAACATTTGCCCTTATTGGTAGCAATAGGTAGCAAGAACTCTCAAAATTTCATGTCAGCTAGACCTATGGAGAAAGCCTCTTGTGATAAGCAGTTAGATATTTTAAGTCTTTATCTCAAGATTTTACGGATTTTCTTTTTAAACTGCCTGTGAAGAGTGATGTAGCCCCTCTGATGCATTATCCCAAATCTTTTTCTATCGCTGATGCTCGAAAGAACTCCAACAAATTGTATAAAAGTGGAATAAAAATCTTTTTTGTCCTTGTTTGTGTAGTATCATATATGATTATTACCATCTTAATTCAGAATTGCAACTGTCATGACCACATTAGAAGAACTGCAAACCTTATAATTTCATCATAGACTGTAAAGTATGTGTAGAGTAAGTGGGAACATTTGTTTGCTAATGAGGTAAATAGATCAGACCCAAATGTCATATTCTTAAGATCACAAAGTTCGGGTTTATTCTTTGTCACATGGGAAGTAATTTTAATAAATATATGCTTACTGCCGGCATATTTTTGGGTAAACAAAGGCTTGCAGAGGAGCACTTAGGAGTCTAAGAAAAGAGGTATAAAACTTTCAAGGGCATTCAGAACAGGCCCCTGCTGTTGCAGGTACGGAATTATACAATCCCCTTCATGAATTTGTGAAGATTTGTTTCAAGAAAGAGTGTTTTTTTTTTTTTTTTATTTTTTTTTTCTTAGTTTAGATAGATACTACCATGTACATATATTTTCATTGTTGGGTGGAATTTTTTTGTTGGGTTTTTTGGTTTGTTTTTTTTTTTTTTGTTGTTGTTGTTTTGGTTTGGTTTTTTGTTGTTGTTTTTTTTTCTCAGAGTTTTACCTGGACATGATTTCCTGGAAAA
The DNA here is from genome assembly GCF_037157495.1 of Lathamus discolor. Taxonomy (NCBI): domain Eukaryota; kingdom Metazoa; phylum Chordata; class Aves; order Psittaciformes; family Psittacidae; genus Lathamus; species Lathamus discolor. The sequence continues at coordinate 88,894,033 of NC_088909.1, read as the reverse complement.
AAATTTAGGACTCCTCCCAAAACCTAGTTATTTAGTAATTTAATCTAGTTATTAATCCGGAAACATGATAGCTGACTGCATTCTCTTTCCATAATGTGCTTACAGAGCTTTTATTCTGCTGCTTCTCTCTTCCATTCTTTACTATATATCCTTTTCTAAACACATCTTTTACTATCATGCTGCCTAGAAGCCTGCAGTTTTCTTCAGAATGTCTGAAAAAGTAAACCAGGGGTTTATTCAATCCTTGTCATTATATCCTTCATTTATATAACTACATCCATAAACTAGATTAGAGATATCATAAGAATAAAAAGAAAAAACGTAAAGACAGATATTTTCTTCTTAATTTGCTGCATACATGTTGATGATCTTCATTCCTTTGTTTTACAAATACAGTGATTGTTTTGTTTTCACAATGTGCAGCAGTCATCTTTAACTCAGAGTTATGGTTACACACTACAGTATTTCTGCCATCAAATATGTCAGATTTGTTCAGGAGAGGATAGGAGTTTGCTTATTAAAAAGGTCATATCTGTCTTTTAAAAATTATAACATGCTTTCATAAAATTAGTAGATCGGACTGAGATCTAACTGTTTAATTTAAGAAAATGAACTTTACCTGCAGTCGTTGTTATAAAGCCAAATGTTTTTCACATATCCTTCATAGATTTTGCAGAGACTGGGAAGAGAATTTCAATGTTGGTTCGCATGAATCTGGCATTAACTCAGGTAGCCAAGGTGTTTATTAAATTTGCCCAAGTAGGTGAGCTCAAATATTCTAAAACAGCTTTGGAAAGTATGGCAGATCCAAAGGACTTTTACTATATTTTCTTCCCAGCTCTTTGTAGGTAACTGGACAAATTACAGTGATAGGGTAGACCATGCTGTCTCTATGTTCAAGTGAGTAAATGCTGCCTGGTTCTGTCACCTTCATAGTAATGATTGTTCAAAGAGAATAGTAGGTGATAGAGACTTCTGTCAGAAGTCTACAAAGTGAACATTTATGGTTTTTATGCAGAAGTTTGTGTTCTGGTCTATAAACTTCAGTTAAATGGGCACTATAGATTTTTGAATGCTTTGCAAGGAATTATGTTCATTTTGGCTGCGAGTGTGGAAATGTGAACTGGATTTTCTCATCATGTAAACTAGAAATAGAAAAAAGTAGCATGGATTTTTGGAGCTATTACATCATCTAGCCTGACTTTCTGTATACTATGGTTTGTCCCACTTACCCTTATTGTAAACCCAATAATCCATGGTTTGCGAAGGCAGAATTTGTGGTCAGTGGCAAAATATATTTTGCAGAGGTGCAATGACAAGAAAATTGGAAGAAGGTACTGCTTCTTTTGATGGTTTCTTCTAGTGACTAGGTATACCTCCTATGAAACATTTGTGCCCACTTTGGTACCAGCAAATATGTCTTTTTGCTTTTCTCTACTAAGGTTAAGTCCTTTGTGACCATCAGTATTATTTCCTCTGATTTCATTTGTAGATTTATACTGCCTGTTGTCTCAGTTGGGGTTTTGGGCTTTTTTTTCTTGGAAAGATAGAATAGGCAGTCTTGGACTCTTTATGCAAGATATTTTCTCCAGTAGCAGAACAGTTTTTTGTTTTGTTTCTGTGCCACCTAAGAAATTACACTTGTTAGATAAGACCTGTTTTCCATAAACTTGTTTAATAATTGAAACATTACTACTTAGTATTTACAAAATACCTGTTTTTTCCCCTTCTCAATTTTCTTGTATTTAATAGTTTGTTGATACCAAGATAATTGTCCAATAAGATATATGGATAATTCTAAATTCACTTTACAAAGGTTGACATCATGTTTTCAGTCTTCTAGCATTCATGCGATAAATGGAAAGGTGAGGAGACAGTCTCTCAACTAAGCCTTTTAGAAATATCAGTAAAAGTTGACAGATTAAAATGTATTTATTCTTCCATTAGATGAGGTCTAGCAACTTCATTTACAACTGATGGCCTGAACAATACTGCAGCATTTTTGTGTGGTATAGTAAGGCAAGTTGGGGTTTTGCCAAGGAGAGAGAGTATTATGTGTTCATCTTCCCTCATTGTTACATGTAGTGTTTTTCAATTCCTGTTGCTGCCTTCACTGTGACCATGAACGTGGCTATATTGCTCTCTTTTGTTGCAGAATTGTGATTTTGGACCTACTAAATTGCTGTCTTTAAGGACTTTCAATATTGTAATTGCAATTTCTTTGCATTTTAATATTCTCAGATTTCTGGTGATTCTACAATCCTTCTATAATTTTTGTCAGTATTAGAAAACTAGCTCAAAGGTCACACTATTTTCATACAGTTGTGAGCAGTTTGCTCTTATTTTCTCTTCTATTTTGGTTTGTAATTGGTGGTATCTAAGCAGTCACTCACAAATCAGTAACCAGCTAACCTTCATCTAACATAATGAAGTCCAACATACTTTGCAATAGGCACGATGTTAAAAGGTCGTATGATACTCCTTAAACTTTGTTTTCATTTGAACTCCCAATACAATTTCAGTTTTTTTTTCTCTAGTGTCTTATTAACAAGTAATTTTAAAGTATTGTACTTCTTTTGTTTGGGTTTTTGCTCTTTTTTTGGATTTGTTTTGTAGACAACATCATAAATACTCTTTTTTTTTTTAGGATGTTTATTTTTTTCTCATAGACTCATAGAATGGTTAGGAAGGGACTATAAAGATTATCTAGTTCCAACCCTGCTGCCACGGCCAGTGACACCTTCCACTAGACCAGATTGCTCAAAGCCCCATCCAGCCTGGCCTTGAACACTGCCAGGGATGAGGCAGCCAGAACTTCTCTGGGTAACCTGTTCCAGTGTCTCACCACCCTCATAGTAAAGAATTTCTCCTAATGTCTAAATCTGAATCTACCCTCTTTCAGTTTAAAACCGTTCACCCTTGTCCTATCACTACATGACCTTGTAAAAAGTCCTTCTCCAGATACATTGTAGGTCCTCTTTAGGTACTGGAAGGCTGCCCTAAGGCTCTGCCCTGAGCCTTTTCTTCTCCAGGCTGAACAAGCCCAACTCTCTCAGCCTTTCTCCATAGCAGAAATGCTCCAGCCCTCTGAGCAGCTTCATGGTCCTCCTCTGGACCACTCCAACAGGTCCATGTCTGAGGACTCCAGAGCTGGATGTAGTACTTTTTGGGGGGTCTCATGAGAGCAGAGGGTAAGAATCACCTTCCTTAATCTGCTGGGCATGCTGCTTTTGATTAACTGTCAGATTGGTTTGCAAACCTGAAGATTTCTTTGTCTCCAAACATATATTAAACTAATTTCACCTTCCTCACCTTATTTTACTCTGCACTATCTTTCTTAAATAGATTTCTGGTTGCTAATATCTACCCAGAGTTTTCAACACTCCAACCATGCATATTGACCCAGTAGGTTTCAGTAATATCAATTGTATCAGTCAGCCAGTTACACCAGTTAGTGTCTACTTACTAAGTAGTTGGTATGTGGGATCATTCTTACTAGAAATAAAGGCATTATAGTAAATTCATGCAGTCCATATCCAGATGGGATATATTAGGTCATCTAGTCTATCGTCTCACTAGTGGGGGATTATACTTTTCTAAAGTTGTGTTGAGGACAAAATATTCAGAGTAGTGGTACTCCCATCCCTTGTCTTAATTCCGCCACAAGCAAATATGTTTTCTGCCAGAAAAATTCATTTCTTTTTGTGTTTCCTACTAGATTATTAAATAACTGAACTTTAAGGTACAAGCAATTGTCTTGGTCAAGTAGAACTGTTTCGGCAGTATAGTTGTGTATTTGTTATCTTTGTGCCTTGTTCTTCTTCTAGATATCTGTGTCCTTTCTTAAAATCCAGGTTATATGGCTTCTTCTGAACAGGAATTGTTTGTGCCATCTTTACAGCTTTTTGTAGTTTTATGAAGAGTACTTCCATAGTGAGTTCACGTGCCTAAGCCACAATATTTTCCACTAGAATGTCAAACTGTACTCATTGTATCTCTTGCTGTTGATTCTTAATTCTGTGTAGTGTATTGACTTTTTACATCAATATGTAACCATACTCCTGGAGGGGAAGAGGAGGGTCATGTACCTATCAGGCATACCATGTAATTAAAAAGTTGGGGTTTTAATGTACTGTGGCTTTTGGTTTGGTTTGTTTTTTTTAATCACTGTATGTATGTGAGAGTTGTGTTGTATGTCTGTCTTTGGAATGCTTTTTCCTCTCCCTTTTCCCTGCAGTCAAATAATAATTTCTTAATTTAGTTGTTTTAGTTGTTAAAACCAGATCAGTTTTATACATTTAAAATACCTAACTAATTACAATTTTTATTGTTAAAAATTATTGTGGATTAATCATGAATGGTTCAATGCAAATCCTTAGCATCTTGTAGTGAGAAGTTACATAGTTTGACACTTTTTCTGTCTTTTCGTCCTAGGCATTGAGTTTGCTTAAAGTTGGCAGTTTCTGTGAATGGTTTTATCACTAGCTTATACCCTGGCTGCAAGTAAAAAACTGCAGCAGTACAGCTGTAGTAATTTGTGTTCTAAAGGCTCACATAATTGTTTTAAATATTCAGTGGTCTTAACTGGGAGGACATAATGACTCTGTTTGCCTTTTTTTTTTTTTTTTTATATTTTATTTTTAATAAAGTTGGTTCTACATGTAGTGTGTACAGTTTGCCTTTTGGTGGAGACTTAGAATGCTCTGCAAACATTTCTCTGGAAGGTAAAAGCTGCTGACTCATTGGATTCAAGAGGCTAGACTGGGTTATGGGGTAAGAGGAGAGACTTGTTAAGACTGAAACAGGATACAGACAAAACAGTGTCCAAGTCTTAGAACTTCTTACGAAATACATAAACATGTAACAGAGAATGGAGGTGGGAGAAGGAGTTTGGAGGTATCTCAAGGAAATGAAGTTATAGGGAAAGGATGCATTTTAATGAAAACTCACTATGCGTGCTGGAAATGTCTTTTATATGCCCCCCCAAGCAGATGAAAGGATGCTTTTTTCTTTTCATGAATTGAGACCAAAACATAACATCACTACTCCACTGGAGACTCCTGTGGGACAGGTGTGGTCAGAAAAAGACTGCTAAGCCTGTCTGAAGGGAGGGAGTCTGTGTGAGCAATGCTTTGAGACAGTTAACATTCACTTTGCTATAACAAGTTTTTGCACACATTTCCAGACCATTTTTATATAAAGCTTACTTAAACAGCAAACATAAGGGTTTTTGTATTTTCCCTTTTTACTAAAAAAAAATAGTTAGATTAAAATTTTTAGATTTGCTATGCTTTAGACTATTGACTTGAAGTTCTTTGTATATAATCCTGCCTATCTGTATTGAAAGATAGTGTGAAAAAAATGTGTCATATTGAGTTAATCTAAGGCTGGCATGAAATGGAACATGAACAACCCAGAAGTTAGAAGTAGTTTGATCACAAAGAGAGGCAAAGGTGCATCTACTCTTTGTACAAGAAAATAACTATTTCAGACTTGCAGGTGGGTTGTTAAGTGCGGTGAGGTATATGTCTGTAGTGTAATAGTGTTTGACATACATTATTCTGTGAGACAGTACAATAGTTTTTGACTGGTATGTCTTTACTTCTGTGGCCATACAGCATATGTTACCTTAAAAAAAATTTTTTGCATCAATTTTTACAAAGAGTAAGCTACTTTTGTGTCAAATATAAGGACAGGCATGTCTTCAGTATAAGGAGTCCTAAATTACTTGCTTTTAGTTGTCTAAACTGCAGTGTTCTCAAAGGCCTCTTAATGTTATAGGAAGAAAAAAACACACAAAATATACAGATTTTATGAAATATTATATATACAAATATAATAAACTTGTCATTAGATCTATTTCAATTGTACAAGATTATTCTGTTCTATGGGAGAATTCTCAAATAGTGCATTAAAATGTCACTGAAATCAGCCTTTTATTTATCCTTCTTATCCTTCTTAAGAAAAATGGTAACTGTCAGAAAATTCTGCATTTTGGGGTATAGAGCATGAGATAGACATATCTTTTAGACAAAGTTCTATTATTATAGTTATTTCCAGATACTTAAGATACTAAAAAAACCACTCAAACTTCCTTCAAAACTTACTATCGCAAAGGCAAAACTTAGAAGATGCATTAAGAAGATCATTCCTATAAACCCCAACCAGCTGACACAAAACAACATGGAATTTTATTTTCATATCAAAATGCTTTTAGGTTTTGTCACTGTTTCGTGGGCCATATAATCAGATTGTTCAGTGCTAAATGATTAACATCCCCAGCCCATTCATGCAGTGCTAAAAATGTCAGAGCAGGCAACATTTCTGTTTCAGCGTGATACCAGAGATACTTCTGAGTTTTAGATTTGATTTTTTAGTTGGTTTTGTTTTGATTGATTTTTGTGGGTTTTTTTGAGCTGAGATTAAGAGAATCACCTTTCCATGCAGCAGATGACTCTTCCTTTGATCCCAGCACTTCACATGTTACCTAATCTGTACAGTAGTGCAGCTTCACAGCTGACAACTAATCAATTTTTGTGTATTCCCAGTGTATCTTTGTGGGACCTCAGATTATAGTGAACAACAGAACAGCAAATGTTTTGTTGTTTCCATACTTAAAAATACTAAATATGTAATAGCAGTTTAATTCAGTTCAACAAGAGAAGACACCAAGCAGTAAAAATCAAAAGTGGTGTCATAGCTCGTGAGTTATTCATGAATAAATATGTAATGCCTGTAACAATACTGCTACCAAATGTGACAAAACCCACCCAAAACAAAACCAAAAACCACCCAGACAAAGCCCTGAAACATGAGTAAAAATGCATGCATACCAATATTCTTAAGGTATTTTATGGAATCTGTTCTCCATGCATGTTTAAAACTCAGGTTTCAATTTCAATAATAAATTTCAATTAGGAAGTACTGTTTAATGAATTACTACCTTTTCTTCTTAAGGTGGGCATTTCTTTCTGCCTGTCACTTAATATGCAAATATTTGCAGGTGGTGTCTGTATTTAAGAGTGCATATAAACCATCTGGCTACTAGCCTGTCAAGCTGTAACTAACTACCCTTGCAACTGATAGTTTCGCAAGCAAAATGATTACTGAATTTCTCAACATAGCAAGTGTGTCTCCACCCCGAACTCTCTTAGGGCTCAGAAAAATATTCTGAAAGAAACTAGTAGGTATTTAAGGTTGAAGGGAGTGTGCCTTTTAGCAAGGGTACTGTAGTTGTGCACAATCTCCACCCTTGATGCACCGTGAGAATGTTTTCCCTTCTCCAGATCTCTGGCAGTGTCATAGATCTGATCAGAATAGGATTGTGTACAGCAGAATAGGAGGAAATAACTAAAGAAAGAGTGCCATCAAGTTGGTTTGGCTGGGGTTTAGGCAAAGCAGAATGCACATGGGTTGGATACATGGGTTGAATAGCTCACCAGTACTGGGAAAAGAGTCAGAAGACTAGAAGGGGAGGGAATACCTAAGAATTGAAATGATACATCTGATAGCATTCACAGTTTCAAACCAGTAATTAGTGTTTACAGGCTTTGCTGTTTAATTACTGGTTGTGATTGCCATGGCTGAAACACGGTTCTTGTGGTTCAAGTGAAGAAATGCAAGTACACAAGAGGCTGTGGGTGCTGTGAGAAATGTTTTTAACACTAAAACTATAAATTGCTATTCATTTGTTGCCACTGGATGGTGTTACCCATTTGCAAGATGGTCTTGCAATGATTTTTAAAATAATGAATAAATATTTCTGCTTATCTTAAAGCACTCAGCAATGTTGCAATTAAAAAAATAATTTGATCCGTATTACTTTTGTAAGTCTTGCTGATTATTGACAGTGAAGGTATTGGTGCCACTGTATGTACCTGGATTTAGGTTATTTCAGTTGGGATTCTGTGTTAGCATGGAAAGGCTACAATCTTCTCTTTCCGTACTTCCAAACTATGGGCAAACAGAAAAGTGGGAATTAAGTGGTATAGATACAACATATGAATACTGAGCACCAAACCATAAAATTGTCTTTAAAAAGTAAAATAATTCCTCTCTTCTTGTTTATTGTTTTAGTAAGCAGGAGTAGAGAAAGGCAGTGGGAAAAAGTAAAGAGAACAGAAGGTGGATATAGGCTGATATCTGTTTACCCAGTGGTATCAGCGGGGTTTTTTTGGATGTCTTGTCAGAGGATGAATAACGGAGGAAGCTTTTGAGGAAGAAGTGTTTATCTCTGTCTGCATTTTATCACAAAATTTCAGCTCAGATAAATGAGGTAGTAAGGAAGAAAGCAAAATAATATTTAGGGGAGGAGCTGACTTTTATGTACAGAGCTAGATACAGCTGTTACAGCAACCTTGTGAAAAAGGGGTTAATGGTATCATTTTACGCTGTACTACATACATGAAAGACAGATGCCCGAAGTCTTTTTACTTGCCTGTACTAAACCCAAATTTTTATATTCTTGGTGCTCATATAGTTTGATTGGAATCAAAACACCGCAGTTGTGTAGGATTGCTCTCCTGTTGTATAAATGTAAGCTACAGTGAACGTGTGCTGTTGCCATATTCAATTTATGAGTACTGAAAAACTGCTAGGGCAGCATTTTGAGCTAATAGTTTGTATTGCCTATACCCAAGGCAGTCTCTGTGTGTTTTGGTAATACCAGTTGCCACATGCTTTGGAAGAAAAACAGTCATTATTTTCTTACTTTGTTTGCTGTCCTTTTTAATACGAATGAAGACAAAATTGTAATAATTGCATAGTATAAAATTAATTTTGCAGTTATTATTTCTTTCAAATCTAAATTTTGTAAAGTAAGTTTTTGTACGCCTGTGTGACTTCAAGGCATCAGTTGTCTCCAGAAGCAGTAAATTCCATTGTTTTAAAAATACACTTTTAATGCATTTTCTGTTTTAAGGTGACGTCTCTGAAGCTTAGGTTTCAAAAAATATTCAGATTTGAATATGCCCTTTCATCTTTTCCTTCCTGAATGCTCTAGAATGTGTTTTGGAGAGGTACGAACCTAGGTGCTATTTTTGCAGTAGATTATAAATAAATAGTCTACTGAATCTGAAGTTAGCACCTTCCCATATACTAATAGAGGTATGAGATGCAATTAATATTTATAATTCTTCCCAAATGCATTCATTACCTGGTTTGCTTGCGTTTTTGATAGATTTGATACTTCGCTCTTAATGGGAGATTTATATGACATCTGTTCTTGGTTTAGCCCTCACTACCTTCCTTTTCTTGCTAAAGACCCTTACCATGTAAGTTTTTAGGCAGTGTTCCCTGTTAGTAACCAAGTCCTTTATTTAGAATCATAGAACAGTTAAGGTTGGAAAGGACCTTAAAGTCATCTAATTGATACTTTCCAAGCCTAACTGTTCTGTGATTCTATGATCTAGTTCCAACCTCCTGCCATTGGCAGGGATGCCTCACAGTAGACCATGTTGCCCAAAATCTCTGTCCAGCCTGGCCTTGAATACTGCCAGGGATGGAGCATTTACCATGTCTCTGGGCAACCTGTTACAGTGCCTCACCACCCTCACAGTAAAGAAGTTCTTCCTTATATCTAACTTGAACTTCCCATGTTTAAATTTTGAACCCGTTACCCTTTGTGCTGTCATACAGTCCCTCTTGAAGAGTCCCTCTCCAGCATCCTTGTAGGTCCCCTTCAGATACTGGAAGGCTCCTATGAGGTCTCCATGCAGCTTCTCTTCTCCAGGCTGAACAGCCCCAAAATGCTGAATATCGTAAACTGCAGGAAAATGCAAAAGTAATCACAGGACTGCTTCATTTTCTGCTTCTACACTTTATAAAATACAGCAAAGAAACTATATCTAAATATCCCTCTATAAAAAGTATTTATTAATTTTGCCTTAGCTTCTTAACCAATTTGACTGCTTTCTCCAGAATGTTAAAGAACTTTCATTTGTCATGGCCTTCTGGCATATCTGCTTAGTGTCAGGGGTGGGTAGGATGAGCAGATGTGAAGCCTGGCAAGAGAAAGGCATGGCCATACTTCAGTAGGACTCACAACTGATCCTGCTGTTTTCAGTCTTCCACATACCTTAAACCAGTTGTGGAAAAAAATGTTCTTAATGAAATAACCCTTCTTTAAAGGCTGAAAAGTAGTTTTAGTAAAGGTGTTAATAAAAGTATAAGCAATATGGCTCTTCAGTATTTCATATACTAGTCATAAATGTTAAATAAATGCATTATCTTTTTTCTTGTATTTTATACCACACTGCAAATTATTCAACAAATTGAAAATTTAAGATTGCAACATTCTTTGTAATCTTCATGCAAGAAAGATAAGGCAAATATACAGAAGACAGTGTTTGGCAATAGTTTGTATAAGGGTGAACAGATAAAAGGAAAAAAATTGGTAGTAGAACAGTCTGAAAAGAAAAATGACTGTGCAGGAAGAACTGTTGCAAGAGTAACTACTGGAAAACCAATGACCCACACACCAAAACTGTGGCTTGTTGGTGTCAAACGCACAAATGTTTAACTGTAAATATCCAAGTAAGTATCAAGCACTTTTTTAACTAAAATAAATGCTAGAACTAGATGGTCTCAGTGTTTGTTTTTTTTCCCCCATGTTTTTTTTTAGGCTTTTAAATATTTACTTCATAAATGGTCTGGTTGATGTTTTTCTTATCAGTGAGACAGAAGAGTTGTGCAGATTATTGCAGTTACTCTGATGCAGAAGACAGGCTGTTGAAGACAAGACAATCAAGGTTACTTTTGTGAGGAAAACAGGATAGTTCTTTTTCTGCATCTGAGCTACACAAAGCTGATGTTAAGTACCTACAGAAAAAATGCATGAATGTAGCTGGCCAGCAACCAGCTCAGTGCAGCATTCATTATCAGGAAAAAACTGACTTTTAAGGAAAGAAAGCCCCAAAAATAACATGTGAGCTAACTTTTAAAACAAAACAAAAACCAAAACCAAGAGTAGGTGGGGGCAAGCTACATAAAAGATGGATTTATGTAGACATGGGACGTAAGCACATCAGCTTCCATATAAGTGTAGAGTTCAATTTGCTTTATTTTCTATATACACTTTTTACATGGAGTGTACTTTCAAAATGTACTGAACGTGCAATTCAGAATTCCATATTTTCATGTGTTTGTGAATACTTTGTTATGCATACCAAAATGCAGTCAACCGTTGTTGGTTTTTAAGGGCTTGTATTACTCACAAAAATAGATGCTAGGTTTTAACTTCAAGATTTCCTATTAGTGCTTTCTAATTAAGAAATAACTTTACAGTATCTCTTGAAAACAGTATTGGCTGTTATGCAAATCTCTTGTTCAGCAAAGTTCCGAAGCAGGGAAAAATCTTTGAAAAGTAAAGAGTTACAAGAACATTTCTGCATATGATATTTGCTTTCTTATTAAAATTTTGTTTAACAGAGCTTGGGTTTACTAATTGTGAAACTAATTGTGAAATTTCCTGCAATATGAATGTCAGTAATGTAAATCATTACTTATCTTTGCTTTCTATGTTTTGTTCTTGTAAGACTTACCTTAAACAAAATGTGCAATAGTTTATGACTGTTTGGTCATTTCTGAGAACAGTTATGCAAAGTTAGATTACTGTTTTATACACAACACTTAAAAATATGCATAATATTTTGCTGGTGAAACAATTATAGGCCTGTAGTCTGTTTGTTAACACATTAGCTCAGAATACCATCAACACTAACTTGTTTTATACGTAACATGAACACCAACCTTTTCTTGGAAACCAGAATTTTAAGCAAGTGAAAGTGTGAATAGTAGAGTCATTTAGGAGTATGGTTTAGAAGGCATTTGTATAAAATATTAATCAGCTACTTACAGAGTACTAGGCTTAAAGATAAATAATACTGTTTTTTCATAGAATAGTTAGGGTTGGAAAAGACCTTAAGATCATCTAGTTCCAACCCCCCTGCCATGGGCAGGAGCACCTCACACTAAACCATGACACCAGGCTCTGTCCAACCTGGCCTTGAACGCCGCCAGGGATGGAGCATTCACAACTTCCCTGGCCAGCCCATTCCAGTGCCTCACCACCATTATAGTAAAGAATTTCTTCCTTGTATCCAATCTAAACTTAACCTGTTTAACTTATAACCCATTACCTCTTGTCCTGTCACTACAGTCCTTAGTGAAGAGTCCCTGTCCAGCATCCTTGTAGGCCCCCTTCAGATACTGGAAGGCTGCTATGAGGTCTCCACGCAGTTTTCTCTTCTCCAGGCTGAACAGACCCAACTTTCTCTGCCTATCTTCATATGGGAGGTGCTCCAATTCCCTAATCATCCTCGTGGCCCTCCTCTGGACTTGTTCCAACAGTTCCATGTCCTTTTTGTGTTGAGGACACCAGAGCTGCACACAATACTCCAGGTGAGGTCTCAAGAAAGCAGAGTAGAGGTGTAGGATCACCTCCTTCGACCTGCTGGTAATGCTTCTTTTGATGCAGCCTAGGATACGGCTGGCTTTCTGGGCTGCGAGCACACACTGCCGGCTCATGTTCATTTTCTCATCAACCAGCACCCCCAAGTCCTTCCCCACAGGGCTGCTCTGAATCTGTCCTCTGACCAGCCTGTAGCTGTGCCTGGGATTGCTCCGACCCTGGTGTAGGACCTTGCACTTGTCATGGTTAAACTTCATAAGGTTGGCATCAGCCCACCTCACAAGCGTGTCAAGGTCCCTCTGGATGGCATCCCTTCCCTCCAGCGTATCAACCAAACCACACAGCTTGGTGTCATCGGCAAACTTGCTGAGGGCGCACTCAATTCCACTGTCCATGTCTCTAACAAAGATGTTGAACAAGACTGGTCCCAACACCGATCCCTGAGGGACACCACTCATTGCTGGTCTCCACCTGGACACTGCGCCATTGACCACAACTCTTTGCATGCAGCCATCCAGCCAGTTCTTTATCCACTGAGTGGTCCACATTTCAAATTGATGTCTCTGCAGTTCAGAGACAAGGATGTCATGCAGAATAGTGTTGAACGCTTTGCACAAGTCCAGGTAGATGATGTCAGCTGTAGCCCCATCATAGAAGGCCAGCAAATTGGTCAGGCAGGATTTCCCCTTAGAGAAGCCATACTGGCTGTCACCAAGCACCTTGTTGTTTTTCATGTGCCTTAGCATGCCTTGCAGGAGAATCTGCTCCAAGATTTTGCCAGGCACAGAGGTGAGACTGACTGGTCTGTAATTCCCTGGGTCATCCATTTTCCCCTTCTTGAAAATGGGGGTTATATTTCCCTTTTTCCAGTTGTCGGGAACTTCACCTGACTGCCATGATTTTTCAAATATGATGGCCAGTGGCTTAGCAACTCCATTCGCCAGCTCCCTCAGGACCTGTGGATGGATTCCATCAGGTCCCATGGACTTGTGTATGTTCAGGTTCTCAAGATGGTCTTGAACCAGATCCTCTCCCGCAGTGGGCCTACGGTCTTCATTCTCACAGTTGCTGCGTCTGCCTTCCAAGGCTTGGGTTGTGTGGTCAGATCCTTTGCAGTGAAGACAGAGGCAAAGAAGGAGTCTAGCTTTTCTTTACAGTAGGCATTATTTATTTTTTCTTCTTTGAAAAGTATGGTACCTACTAAGGGATAAAGAAACCTCAAAACAAGCCAGTTACTCAGTTGAATTTTTTAATGCATTTTCAGTACTAATATGTCTAAAAATTTTTAAAGTACCTCAGCATCTTTTGGTGTCTCTTGGATTCCATTCAGTTTGAAATTACAATTTAATATAGCCTTAATCAAGCACATTCTTGCTTGGCTTACCAAAAATGTTAGGAATTGAAAGGATTTGGTGCAACTACAAGATTAATTGGCTGATGTAGCAGCAATTGACATTTCAATTTAAAGCAAGTACGGTTTATTTTGTATTTGGGATTGCTTGAGGTTATGTACAGCTATAACTGATCAGTGGACACAAGGTCACTTCTAAAGCTTAGGTATCTACCCATGTCTGAGGGTGTAAAACAGCAGGTTACATGGGAGCTTTAAAAGAACAAAACCAGAAGAGATTCAGGGTGCTGAAAGGAAGGGAGAATCAGAATTTTTGAATTTGATATTATTTTCCAAATTGTGAAACATAAGAAATCATTGTTTCATATATTTAAACTAAGAGTACCAAAAAGTGGTATGTGTCTGGTAGAAATGAGGAAGAATATAAACTTCATAACTTTCTAAGTCTTTTGCATTTTCTTCCTCCCATTTTAAAAATCGTTTGCCTCGAATTTTGAAGTATCCTTTTTCAGCTGTTCCAAAAACCTATTTAACATTTGCCCTGTCGTTCTTCACAGTGAAATTTCAGCCTGGGCTGTTATGACCAGAATATTAATTCCACAAAATTTTTAAAGGGAACCGTGAATATAGCCACAATGCTGGCTTTAATTAGGTTTGTTTGCATTGTCTTCGGGTTTCATGTTCCTATTTAGTCTTCCTATCCACTATCTGTACTTGTAACTATTTTTCCTAGATGTTTTTTCTAGCACTTTTCAAGACTGCCCATTTCTGCCCATATTTTAATTTTTATAAGTCTGCTAATGCATTTCTGTTTTCTTACTAGAGATAACTATTATTTAGTGTCTGCAGATTTTGTCAATGTGCTGTTTACACATGTCTAATAGCTGGTGAAGAAACACAGAGAAATGAGCAATATCAACAAATTAAAACCACAGATGATTATTGAAAGGTGAGATTTGTGGTACTAAAAGCATGGCAGACTGTGTAAAATCCAAAAGAGCAAAATTAAGTATTTCTGAAGTAATCCGGCCACATGGAACAAGCTTATCTCATGTGTGTTGCATCAGTATAACTCTAGCTCACTCATAATGTGAAATGAAACACTTTTTACATGAATAGTATTTAGTCTGAGCATAAATGTAATTCAGTTTGTGGAAGTGCAATGCATCTGTATTAGCAGACACACAATGATTTAAAAAAAAAATATCTGCTAGCAGATGGTGTCCAACAAAGACCACTATTGTTTCAGTGTGAGATGCTTCAAATGTTCTGGGCATTTAGCCCAGACAGAGCCATTTTTCCTATAGTATGTGACCAGGCAATAACAAAAAGAATGAAAATAGAGGTGTCAGTCCATATAAAAATATTTTTATAACTTTATATATATAACAAGTCAGTGGCAATTATTAAACCAAGTTAAATTAACAAAAATGATAAGATCATTCTTTTTACATTTTCATGTCTCTCCAAACAGTTATTTGGCATTCTACTGTCTAATAAAAATGAGTTTGGAAAGTTAAGCTACCTGCTGGTACTGTTTAAATGCCCACAGATAACATAACTCAAGCTGCCTGGTGCCTGAAAATGAGTGTTAGGGCAACCAACAGGAACAATAAAAATCTGTTCAAACAGAAAATCCACAAATCCCAAGGATTTGGAGCCTCCCCATGGATTTTCCACAAATTTTGCTGTTTTCAGCAGAATCTAAGCTTTTATTTTAAAGGTGAATTGCAAAGCTGAAAAGAAAATTGAGTTAATAAAATATGTGCTGAATCCCCTGCTGTCCTTTTGTAGCCTCCTAACTGTAGCCGTCAGTCACATACAAGTTTCTCTTTTTGTAAAATTAAAAAACAAAGCAAAACAAAAAACTGCAACAACAAACTCCCTCTTTGAGTACCATCTAATGCCTACTTGTTAACTTCAAGAATAAACTTCCATTCTTCTCACTAGTTTAGTAACTCTGAAGTATTTCTTAAATCCATTAATTTATATTCTTCAAGGCAAATGATATATTTTTTCTACGAAAAATGAAAGTAAGTGTTTTGGGGAAATTGCAAGCTATAACAGATACAAGTTTAGGTTAAGATTCTGATACAGGTAGCTTGAATGAGGAATGGCTATTGATTTTAGCTTACAACCATCAAAGTGCTTACAGTTTTGAAACAACAGCTGTTGTGAAAATTTGATTTGTGGTTGACTTAAGAGCCATAAGAGAGTTTATATAAAACATTTTTATATAAAAATATTTCAACTGGCATTCCTTATTTGAGAGTATTTAGTGATAATCGTTAGTAGTTAAGTAAAAACAGGGAAAATATTTTAATGACTAATTAATAAATTAAAGCCAGATCCCAAAATGCTGATACTTATAAAAGTAGCTAATACTTCTGTTAGTAGCTGTGAATTTTTAAGTAAAAAGAAATCCCTGAATTATTGTACATGTGTCATTTTTATCTGTGCATTTTATGATGGAAAGAAATCATATTAAAATTGCATTTTTTATTTATTTGTTTTGGTATAAGGGAGCTGTAGTGTTGAAGACTGTGAGAATCTTTATGTTCCAGTAACCTTTGTTATTCTAGAAGTGAATAACAGGTGCAATATAAAAACTAAACCAGAAGATGGACCCTAGTAAAAAGACTATTGGCAATTTTTTTTTATTTTATATTGTTCCATGAAGACTACTTCTTGCTATGATCTCTTTATCTTTTTCTTTATAGAATTGTTTTTCTTCATTGATCTTGACTTGCAATGAATGTTCTTTGCCTCTAATTTTAGTGAGAAAATTAACACTTTTATAAAAAGCATTCTTTGATTTCTAAGTGCAGGTATTATCATTATTTCAACTGTCTGTTTGACTTCTTAAACACTAAGTTTTATTGATTTGCTGGTAAACTTCAATATTTTTAGCCGATTAAATAAATGTGAACTTAAAGCAGTTTAGAGGTAAGATAACGTTTGATGCTGAGAGCTTTTTGAACAATTACACTTCTACCAACTCTGAGAATTTCTCACAAAGATTCACCTGTAACATTATGTATTTAATTGGAACATTGTGGAAAGTATTGTTCATGGTGCCACACACCTGTTGCGTTCCACAGGTAGGGATGCGCTACTCCAGTTACTAATTTATTGTTTCTTAGGCTAAAGACAGCACTGTCTTTAGCAGGTCACAGAAGTATTTTATTATTGTTACAGTGGCACTGGTTTTCTTGTCTTTTTAATGGAACTCATCTGTACTAAGAATAATTTGCATTACTTTATAAAGTGTAAAACATGTTAAAATATTGATACTGTATGAAGAGTATTATGTTGGCTGTTGATAGCATATGAGGTATATTATATAGGTATATTATTTTGGCAATAGTAGAGCAGTTGAATTTTTCTTTTTAATGAAGTACAGATTTCTTTTTAATGAAGTACAGTATTTACACATAATAAAAATATGACTTTACTTTCATAATAAAATATATATATGTTGTGGTTTAGGCTGACCCAGGACAGATAAGTGATTTCTATAGCACTGATTGAACTGATGCCAGTGATGGCATTGTTACAAGAATTGTTCGTGTGATACAAAATGTAAAAATATTATCTATGTCAGCTTCAGTATAAAATTTAGACAACTGTTCTATAATAAATTAGACCAGTCATGACATAAATTTAATTGATTGAAACCTAGAAAGATGAAAATTGCAGGATACTTATTGATTAAAGTAGTTATATACGGGATAAAATGCATGTCAGCTTGCACCTGCCTTACAAATGTTCAAATACAAGCTTAGCTTTACTTGCATGCTTACAGCTAATTACTTGGAAATGTTTAATCCTCAACATTTTAAGTCTATGTAATACACAATTAACAGTCTCGCTAATTTTTTTAGTATTTTATTTCATTTTAAGGTACAGATATAAGGCATCCCTCCCCGTGGCAGGGGGGCTGAAACAAGGTGATCTTAAGGTCCTTTCCAACCCTAACTATTCTATGATTCTATGGAATTAAATTGTTCTTTGAATAATACAGTGGAATTATTTGCATGTAAAGCAAAGTACAAAAGTGCTGAGCTGGAGATTGTGCTTGTAGCAGAATAATTAACTTGGTCAGTTATGCCAATCTGTTATCTCTATGTTAAAATAATGTTGAGCATCATAAAATAGATTTGATATTATAATATTCATTATTAGTCAATTACCTGCTTTGCTTTTTCAATCAGAATAATTGTTTCCAGTAACTTCTGGGAGTGAGTTGAACATCTGAAGTGAGCTTTTATTGCGTCATGTGATTCAGGTCCAGTGTCAGATCTAGTGCAAGAATAAAATATCTTTGATATTTGATCTGAATTTCCAAGACTTGCTTTAGCTCAATTTAAAAATACTTTTTATTCAGTCTGAAGAGTTCTTAAAATGTTTTTCCTGGCCAGTCCATGTTTAATTGAGATACAGATGTGAGATAATAATGTAAGACTCATAAGAAGTAATGGGTAAAGGGAGGAGGTTAGAGATGGAGCTACTTTGTAAGAATATGAAATTCATCAGTGGTGGGAGCAAATCAGCTTAAATACTCTTTAAAATAACCTAGAGCTCAGATTGTGGTTCTGTAACTCTGAGTTAATATACCTTACTTTCCATTCTTCACAGACTTCTCAGAATTTAATTGCTGCTGTGGCAACTATCACTTAAATTTCCTGAATTAGTTTTCAGCAGTCTTACTATGAAACTATTATGTTAGTGATTGTTGTGACTAATTGTATGGTTGAAATTAAAAAATTAGTTTTACAAAATATACTAGGCATACTGAAATACATACTTGATCATACTGAGGAAATGTAGGGAAGGTTTTCTGATTTGTGCAAACAGTGTACTTAATTCTGTAGTCTTCAGGCATTTGGATATCAGCTATGGATATAACTATATCAGCTATGGCATAATGGTTATGCATTAACTGTTCAATATGGAAGAAGTTCACACAGGTCCTAAATACTGAGTCAGGCTTTGATTATATTTCAAAATCCATCTGATGGTTAGTAAACTCATTCTTCATTTAACCATTCATGCATTACATAAAAATTATTAATTTTTTTCTTTTTGTTTTACCTTTACGTACCTTACAGTTTTTGCTTTCAAAGTTATATCAAGCTTTTCCAATTACATAAAAAAAGAATGCTCTTTCTTAGAGCTGTGAAAAAGCTTACTTTCCCCCATTCAAAAACAGAAAATGACAGATTTCTTTCTCTGAGGAATATTTTTACATAAGAGGTCTTTCATCCAAAAATCAGGAGAAAAAAAAAAAAGGCAAATATATTTGTGCACCTTTAGACACTGACCTCTCCAGTATGGAAAATATCACTCCATGCTTATGTGCTGCTAAGTCAAAGTAATAAATGTCAGGGGTTTAGAAGTCATAATTGATTTAAGAATAAACTATTCTGGATTAGATCAAAGATCCATTTAGCCAAAGAATCCTGATTCTGACAGTGGCCAGAAGCAGGGTAGTTCTAAGATACTAGTGGGGAACTTTTCCGGTTTCAAACAGTCTCAAGTGTAAGACTTATTTAGTCTCGAAGTTCATTTGGCCTGTTGTGTTTAATGCTCTTTGGTGTATTTTTCTTCCGTGAATAGGTCTGGCTGCTTTGAACTTGTTCATACTGTATGATGTCTTGTGGCAATATATTCCTCAGTTTAATCGTAAGCAGTGTGGACGGTGTTTCCCTTTGTTTATTTTAAATCTGAAGTCTTACAGTTTCGTTTTGTACCTGCAAGTCCTTGTCATATGAAACATAGTGAATAACACCTGTAGCTTATATTTGGTTGAAGACATTTCTATCTTGTATTTGTTTAGATACCATTTTCAGGCTCATTCAAATCTCTATTTATATTTTAATTTGCCTTTGATACAAAATGTCCATATCCAGGTTCTCTAATGGAATCCTGTCTGTAATACTTGGATTCTGAATCATGAGCAGACTTTGGAAGCGGTAAGACATTAGAGATCTCTTCATGCACTGGACAACCAGAGGGACTTGATGGCCTATTTTCACTGAAATCCCAGCTGCAAATGGTGTGCTCCTTCTGTCAGCATATTTATATGGAGGGGATCACAAAAATAAGGCACAGGGACTCTTAAAAGGTCCTCTTAACCACCATTGTGCTCTGATATAGAAGCAGTTGTAGACTGAGCTATGGTGGTTGACTGGTGAGTGAGCTGCATAGTTTTTCCAGAGACAGAGAATTTCCAAAATAATTACTTGGCTTATTGTGAATGCATTGTTCAGTGCATCTGTGAAGATCAGTTCCCTGAATTGATATATTTACTGTGTGTGCTTGTGTTTTCTGCCTTAAACAAGAAAAGGGAAGCAAGGAGCCGGATACTGCTACCAGAGTGTCCAGCCCTACCTAGCAGTCTGTCTTCAGGAGCCACCTCATACCTGGTTGCGAAGTATGATGTAAGCAGGCAAAACTGTTCTGACAGTGGGAATCCTGGCTTTTGACTTTTGCTGAGTCTTGCATCCCTGTCCTGTCTCATCGTGTACATGTGGTCCCTTCATGTGACAGAAGAGGGCTTATGAAAGGCAGTTTTCCAGCTAGGGTTTTTTCTTGCTGCTAGAAAAATTCTTTCCAGTTTGCTCTTTTCTTGTCTGGATCTGAGGCTCTCCTAGAAAAGAGGACAGCCAGGAAGGATCCTCAGTCTGCTTGAATCACCCTGTTGGATCCTTTGAGGCTCAGATAGAACTATTGGAAAGAGGAGAATTTTGTTAGCATTGAGTGCAGCTCAGTGATTGCTTCTAGACTTACAACATTCTGCAAATCAGTCTTTAAAGTAACATTGTTGATGACATTTTTATGTATTGAAAAGCAATTTTATGTAATGTTGAGGTTTTAGAAGAATTAAGTTATTTTGTTTCTCTTCAGAGATCTGCTTATTTTGAGTCAGTAAAAAAGAGAATCTGTACTTGCTTGTGGAGGAATACAATAGGTAGAGTAGAATGTTAGTTGATCTTTCAGACAATTTGGCATTGATCCTGCAAACACCTCAGCACATGCTTAACTCCCAGCCCTTTTTTACATCATTAAAGCTACTAACTACTGTGAACTCGGAGTTCTCAGTTGTAGTTTGCAGTAGCAGAGCATTTGAATATGATTTGTTTGTTTAAAACATGCATTATATAGAGACTGCAGAGCAGACTCACTTGGGAATAATGTTGCCATTTCATAATAGGGAAGAATGCTGAAATTTAGAAATGTCTCAGCCAGCTAACTATGAAACATTTTTGGCAAGATTGTCTTTTTTGTATCTGGCTTTTCAATATAATAATTGCAAATCAAACAAAGTTGAATATTTTTTTATTTCAGGCTGCTCATGGGACAGAATTTACTGTTTTGTATAGACAGGTGATATGGCAGGTCAGAAAAGGATTCTGTATGTCTGTGGTAACTATATTTTACGTTGTCTGATAGTTTTGTGGAAATCATTTGGTGATCTCATCAACAACAAGTCTATTGTTTCATTACTATCAGATTCAGTGTGTTTGTGATTAAATCAGCAGAATGGAGAACATGGAGGGAGTGCTGCTCACTTTGCAATCATTTCCATCTGTTATAAATTTTTGTCAGATGTTGGGAAACAGCAGGCAAAACTCAGAGCAAATGTTCTAATCAGTTTCCAAGAAATAGTGATATGTAATTGGCATATATTGTGCTCTGAGTTTAACCTGTCCATTTAGGTATTTAAAATGTCCTCAGGTATAATGGCATTAATAGAGTATGTAGAAAGCTATTTCCATCATTCAGTATGTTTTGGGGATTATTTTTTTTTTTTTTTTTTTTTTGGAGGCTCTGATGCTGATGTAAATATTTTGGTACTTAATAATGGTGAGCACTCATTGCACTTCTCATAAAATGGAGAGTCAGAGTGAGACTTGGAGAGGAAAATCTCTATTAGGCATACACATCTGTTCTAAGTGTCTTTGCCTCCACTGATGATGTATCAATCTGCAAGTGGAATTGGCTGCAAGTGGCCAGGACCGTTTGCCTCAGAAAAGTGGGAGAGGAATCCATCAGCAATACACATCAGTTGATTTATAATTAGAATATCCCAAGGAAGAAAATGTTGTATTTCTCCTGAAATTAATTGTTAGTGTTAATGGTTGTAAATAGATGTTTCTGCTTTTCATGTAAATGCCTAAGATCCTTTTAATAATGTGAAGGCTTTTACACCAAAGAAATTGTCTACAAAATAATTATATGGTCTAACCTGAAGAGTAGAAGATACTTTTATCTTTTTTTTTTTTTTCTCTAAATTACTGAGATTTTACTGGGTGTCTCCTTGACTCAGATATTAGACATATGCAGTATTTTTATTTTTCCTACCCTTTTTCTTATTTCCTCTCATTTTCTTTCTGAAATGAATAGTTCCATTTTGCTCTATACTCATGTCAGGAGCAATGTTTCATGATGGGAATAATCTTTGTTAGCCTTTCTGGATTTTCCTGTATTACTGTGTTGGCCATTTTAACATGGGATATCCAGTTTCGTTTATCATATTCTAAACTGATCAATATTGTCTGTCTCTTGTAGCAAATAATACTTTTCGTATTATTCTCCTTAGTAAGCGTACATTTTATGTTATTGTTTTCCACAACTACATATTATTAGAGGTCTTCATTGAGCTTTCACTAGTAACGTTCAGAGGCTTTTCACGAACTCATTCTATTTCTATAGAGCTGTGTAAGGCGTACAAGGATTTCCCTCTACAGAGTCTCCTTCGATTTTGTAAGAGAATAGAGCAGAATTTCTGAGACTCTAACTGTGGCCATTTGTTACAATCTCTATTACTGAGTTAAAACCATGAGAAATCACTGTATATTTTGTCTGGACTAGATTGACCTCCTGATTTTGGATCTTCCAGAAATGTTATCATGTACCTCACTCAGTTTTTTCATAGTATTTAATTTGAACTATGATCTTTGACTCACTGAAAGGTAATTGATTATTCTTGTCTCAGTTTGGCTATTTTTCTTTCACCGTATGCTTTGTTTTCAATGTTTCTCACCATTTGCTTCTTCTTTTTTAAAAAGCTCATCATAAAGACTTTTTAAGCATCTAAAGCTGTTTGCCTTGTCTATTGACACATTCACCAATGTGTTGTAATGAAACTGCTAGATTAGTGAAACAGCATAGAAACTCACTGTTCAAGATGGTGTTTGTTTTATTAATTGCTTAAAACTGCTTGACAGAAGCTGCCATGGCGATTCCTGTGCTTTCCTTCATCATCCCATTTGCTCAAAAGGTACGGTGTTTGTTACTTACTAGTCGTCCAATGAAACATTGGTTTTAAGGTTAGTGGAACAGCCATTCCTGAGTTCCTTCCAGAGGATTTACTCTGGAGCTTCATCATGCTTTTACTGGCTGATATCACTCCTTTTGACACCTCTTTCTATGGTCTTGTCTCATCTTTATGTCCAGATCAAATCAGGTTCTTTGAGTTATCTCACTAGCATCTTTTGAGAAAGTTGATACAAATCAATCATTTATATTATCAGCAGTGGTTTTATTTTACTTTATTATTCCCTTTAATCCCGTGTGACCTAGTGACCTTTTGCTGCTTTTATGTTTTCTTGTTTTAGTTAATTCAATCATTTTAACATTAATACCTTCAGCTGTTTCCTCTTTAAAACTCATCATAGTTCCTTTTATAGGTCATCTAACATACGACCTTCTGCAGTCTATTCTGACAACCCTAGCTTTAGGTTTTATCTCTTAAGCCTTGTTTAGTCACACAGTTTAATTCCTCGACTTTCTGTCCCTTTCTATAAGCTTTGCGTTGCATCTAATACTTTTTTTGTTTTACAGGAAGCATCCATGTTGCATCTAAATCATTTAGTAGTAGCATTTAGAATTTGTCTAATTTATCTGGTGAAACCACGCTTCTAAATTTTGAGATTGATGTATGGATTTAGTTTGATTAAGATGGCAAAACAGTATAAAATACAGTGGTCTAGATTTGAAAGTAAGAATAATTAAAGGCAACTGTTAGTGGCTAATAGAAAAATGTGTTGAACTGGTTTACTAGAAGAGATTCTGATTAACTAACATGTCTTTAGATATTTCGTGGGCAAAAGTAACATTTTTCTTGGGTAAATGTATATGATAAAACTTACTCTGGATTAATCTGTAGGAAATGGTTAAAATGAGGGAGAGGGAAATACGGAACAAGAACTGTAAAATAGGTAAAAAGTTGCTTAGAGGCCAACATATGTTGAAACAGCAGCTATTGGTTTTGGTCAAATTTATTAGGATAGTTTTTACTTCAGGTTTTCAGTAATATCTTAAATATAGGAAACTAAAAAAAAAAAAAAACCACCAAAAACCAAACCAACCAAACAAAAACAAACAAAAAAAAAAAAACCAGAACAAAACAAAGTTATTAGAAAAAGCTTGCAGATAGTACAAAGTTGCAATGTTAATGAGATAGGAATGTCCTAATGGAAATTTGTATTATCCCAAAAGCTTGAGTGATAGAAATAGGCTGAAACTTAACAGTCATAGGATCATGCAGTAAGGAACTAAAACAAGAACTCATCCTGTAAGCCATCATTTGGAAGTGTCAGAGGAGGAGGAAAATCTCTTAGTTACAACAGCTTTGAGGGACCATTGTGGTATACTATTACAAAAAAAGACAAATGCATTTCTTATCAAAGATAAAGCTAGGCATTTTCAATCCAGATAAACATACCATTGATCTGTATGAGAGGTGCCTTCAGTCTCCTCCAGTTTTTCTGTTTGTTTTAGTTTAACAGTGTTGCCTATCTTACATTAGCCGAAGTTAGGTTCTTCTCTTACATTGGGAAAATCTAGGTTCTCATATCTGTTCCAGAATCTGCTGTGAACATAGAAGTACAGAAAGTGCATAAAATCAGCCTTAGGCTGAAACCATGATATATACTTCTATACATGCTCCTGTGCATACATCTGCATTTTCTGGCAGTGTAACTGATGTCTGAACAACGTAAGTGAAGAAAGTTTGTAAGGAAAGTTAATACCTTTTATTAAGCAAACTGTAGAAGAAAAATAAACTAGCTGAAGAAGAGCTCATGTACTCTGAAAACTGTGGGGTTTTTTTCCTTCTCCATCTGTCTTAGTTGCTGTAATGAATTATATTGTTTCTCTGTTAATATCTTCCTTCTTCTTGTGTAAGTTCATGCTTCATGCTCAGTCTCCAGGCCCTGCTATTTTGCTGAGCTTCTCCCAGCAGAGTAAAATGGTAACATTCTTCATCAGTCTCAGTCTGTGAGAGTTCATTGCCCAGTACTGAGACTGCTGACATACAGTGTATAGTCCAGTATGCATAATTACATCAAAATAAAGTGCCAATTATCTTATTAATGATGTGATATGTTTATTTACACTCGGGCTTATGAAATGGAAAAACAGTAATGGTTGCCCATGTAGTCTTTAATAAGCATGCTGCTCCTGTTAGAGTTCAGCATTGAAATCTTGCAGTAGTCTTAGATAAAATACATAAATAATGGCAATTCATCCATTGACTCTTTCAGTATTGAAGTTTTTTTAAACAAAGAGTTACATGCTACTTGCAAACTGTAATACTCAAAGTACTGTTAAAGTCAAAGCCAGCATTAACTGTTAGCATTAGCACAGGTGTCCAAAAACGGTCCAGCAACTATATTAAATTTTTTCATTTACGAGTTCGCAATGTCAAGACCTGCTGAATATGTCTTCCATGATTTTTAAATCATATCTTTATTTGAAATATGACTGTGATGTATCGTTTGGAGAAGACGACAGATGTATGTCTGACTCTACAGCAAAACTAGGCTGGCAAAAATATACAGTTGTAGTCCAAACCCCTAATTTTCATTCTCATTTTCAAAGTTGTAAAATTCTTGCAGTGCCAGAGATGAACAGTAATGTAATCCAGACAAAAGATTTTTGAACCCTAGAAAAGTCTTAGATCTACATGCCAAATGGGGGAATTTGCCACCCATCCCTGGAACTGTGTAGTATACAGGTAACCCAAAGAAGGGGGTATATCAGAATAAGCTTCAAAACCAACATTATAGAGCAGACATTTCCCTTGATTCTTCCACACATTCTGCAAATATCTTAGTTGTACAAGCATGACACTTACATTGTTTCAGTATACTGCTAGAGTTCTTTGTTTGAAAATACTGTTTCTATTTTAACTTAGAGTTGAAATTCTTAAGCAGAATATTACGCATATTTCAGGAGTGTTCTAGCAGAAACTAAAAGTGATGATCATAGAATGATTTGGGTTGGAAGGGACCTTAAAGATCATCTAGTTCCAACCTCCATCCCATGGGCAGGGACATCTTCCACTAGACCAGTTTGCTCAAAGCAACATCCAGCCTGGCCTTGAACACTGCCAGGGATGGAGCAACCATGTCTTCTCTAGGCAACCTGTTCCAGTGTCTCACCACCCTCACAGTGAAGAACTTCTTCCTAATATGTAACTTGAATCTTTCCTCTTTCAGTTTAAAGCCATTTCCCCTTGTCCTATCACCACACGTCCTTGTTAAAAGTCTATCTCCAGCTTTGTTGTGAGCCCCCTTTAGGTACAGGAAGGCTGCTATAAGATCTCCCCTGAGCCTTCTCTCCAGGCTGAACAACCTTTCAACCTGTGCTCCAGCCCTCTGATCATCTTTGTGGCCCTCCTCTGAACTTGTGCAAGCAGGTCTATGTCCATCCTGTTGTGGCCCCAGAGCTGAACACAGTAGTTCACGTGGGGTCTCATGAGAACAAAGTAGAGGGGGAGAATCACCTCCCTCCGACTGCTGATCGTGGTCTTTATGATGCAGCCCAGCATACAGCTGGCTTTCTTGGCTGAAAGTACACACTGACAGACCATGCTAAGCTGTCGTCTGAATAGGTATTCATTTTCATTGTCCATAATACTATTAAGGTGTACAGTTGTCAGTTCTAGAATGACCTTTCCACATAAATCATATTTGGTAATGATACAACAGGCAAAAATTATCATTAATAAATTTAAGTTACTTTTCATGGAATTAATATATTTGGGGAAAGAAATGTGACTGCCTGTAATAAGAGAAAATTGAATCTAGGATTATTTTTCAGGCTGTTGGCTCATTTTATGAAGGGGTAATATTGTACTACAGCTTAATTTTTATTTGATTTATCTGAACTTAAATTAGAATAATTTATTCAGCTATGCAGCTAACATGAGCAGTGTTAAAGTATTTCAGTATTCATTGTATTTTGTTAAGATGTTAAAGGATGCTGCTCATGTAAAAATTAAATATATGTTACAATTTTGACATGCTTTTGTTATTCATAAGATTTTAAAATGACTGTAAAATGCGTAAGAGTTTTTTGTTTGGAGTTTTATTTTTCTTGTTCTGATATATTTACATTGAAAAATACTTACTAAATGATTTTACTATTAAAGGATAGCCAGTTAGTAGTTTTTTGTCTGATGCTGCTGAATGAGAAAAAAGCAAATGAAAGGAAATGGCCTTTAAAAAAAAAAAAAAATTATAGTATCATAAAAACAGGAAGTGAAATAACATGCTTTGCCATTAAGAAAAAAAATATGCTCATTATTGCAGAAAACAGTGCTTCCTAGACTTAATTCTTGTTTCAACTGCAACATGCCTTTTAGAAGAACACCAAGTCCAATGATGCAGAATGCACTGTAAACTTTCAGTTGTTCAGTCAGTGAATGGTTCCTCCATTATAAATTCACATTTATCTTGGGGAATGCTCTGACTCTGAGGCTATCTATGGTTTTTGCACCACCTAATTACTTAAGTTTTGGAAGAATGTGGCCTTGTTTAATATTGCTTGTACCAGGATCAGTGCATGACTATGTGCTAGAGTAACCTCAAGCAGTTTGGGCACCTTTAAGAGGCCTAGGTGAAGTTTAAATGGGGAGGGGTGAATACTCTGAATTGTAGTGAATTTTAGACTGGAGTTGGGACAAATTTGGAAATGAATAGAAGGCAAAATTTTCAGACAATCAAAATATAGATACCAAGTGAATTTTAGCATCTACTAAGCTTTGTCATCACTGGATGAGGAATATCTAAATCACAGGTTTGAGTATATACAGCCACTCACAATTGAACACAACCTAAATCACAGCTGAAAATGGCACTGTGTCTCTCTCTCTGTCTTACTTGTGGCTGTGTGTCATATGTATTTTGTTAGCTGTAGCCAGTTATATATACTGGTGTGAATGAGTATACAAGTACTTACATATGTGTATGTAGAGAAAAAGCGGTGGTTTTGTGTTTGTGCATAGCAAGTATAATCATATGGTCACTTATGCCAAAGTCACAATTTGTGTTTATTTCTCTAATCAGTTCTCAAATACACTACAGTTGTAACTGATGCTGGTTAGTGTGATTTTGTAGGTAGCAGACAACTATGTTGCCTTTTGGGGAAACTGGAGGGAGGGGATGACACAGGTCTGAAAAGGCTTGACTTTTTTGATTTATAAAAATAACTGACTTGGTACAGTGTTTATTATATTCGTGTCAAATATTTGTTTAAAAGCCACTGACATTCTTATTTTTAAAAAGTCTTTATAAGAAAATAATAAGGTACATGAAAACAGACTGTTGCATATTATTTGTATTGAATACCTAGGTGGCCACAATGCGTTATAAAAACCCTTGTAATACAACTAAATCCCAGGTTATACAATTGGAAACCAGAAATGCAGGTTGTAGCTGCATTATAGAACAACTGCTGAATGATGTTTTGGAAAGAAGTGACTAAGAGGTTGGTTTAGAGCCATTGTGGAAAGTAATGCGAGTGCTCAGTGCTGAGATGGATGTTCGTTGGTGAGTTAAAACTAAGGTAAGTAACCATCAGCAGAGTCTTACAGGAATGCTGGAACCCATCAGTTCCACTCAGAGACCCATGTCCAATTCTGAAGTCCACATCCAAAAGGACTGTGGAAATACTGTGGGGATTTCTGAAGTAGACAGAAGTGATTAAAGCTAGGAGAACATCCTTTTC
Source organism: Lathamus discolor (assembly GCF_037157495.1). Lineage (NCBI taxonomy): Eukaryota > Metazoa > Chordata > Aves > Psittaciformes > Psittacidae > Lathamus > Lathamus discolor. The sequence continues at coordinate 88,865,252 of NC_088909.1, read as the reverse complement.
TTTAAAAGGATCGCTTAAAAAGTATAAATTACTTGTCTGCTAAAGAGAAGCCTGAGTGGTTACACGGTAACAGTGTAGAGGTGTTTGTTGATCGTGCATTAATAAAATATAAAAATAGTTTACAAGGAAAGCTGTTGCCTTTACCATGCATGGTGTCTTTAGGGTACACTAGGTTTCATCCTCAAGTTACCCAAGTTGTCTTAGCTCCTAGATTCTGGTGTTCCTGTCAGTCCTATCAGATTGATGCACAGACCTATCAGATCGAGCTACAGTTGAACCAAAAATTCAAAGGGATTCCTAGACTGGATTTCACTTGAAAATTTCTAGATAAAATGATTTTATTTGGTCTGAGAAAGTAATCTGAAAATTCTGGAGTTACACAGTTTGTTTTGAAACAGCTTGGCTGGATTTTTTTGTTTCCTGCAGAATGAATAATCTGATTTCAGTCAACTCTGAAATAAGTAGAAAAAATTAATAATGCTTTTGATATTGCTGTTTCATTCTAGTTTTATACTTCAGTAGGCAGGTTTTTTGGTTTTCTCTCAGTGCTTCTTACAACTAAGTCGTCTAGAGAGTTTTGGCAATGTTACTTAGAGAAAAAGAGTCTGATTTACAATTCTTATCTTCAGAAAGATTATATAATTTACTGTATGCATGCATGCATATACACATATATATACACGGAGTTATTTCTGGGCTTGATCTGGAATATGGTTGAGATAGTTGAGACAGTTATGACCATTGTGCTTGGCCCTAGAATCAATAAGCCTATTGGTAAAATTGTTAAACAGCTTTTATATTCCAGGACATTCCAACTTCAGCCAGCAAAATATACTGAGGGTTATGTTATTAAGAGATGGTGGTAACAGTAGAAAAATAACTAGGCTAAGCTACTTAAGATAAAAAGTTAAAAGCTGTTGTTCACATATGAGCTAGTCCTAGACAGTATTTGGAATGTTACTGCTTTTATTTACTACAAAATGTAATTTATTTTCAAAAGCTATAAAAATAAATTACTGATAGTAAGAAATTTGGTCCGTGTTGTCTGGTTTTTGTTGTCTAGACTTTTCTTCAAGGTGAAATCCAGCTTGGTACTTAAGCAATTTCTCAGAAACATTCTTCACAAACTTTGGAGATAGAAGATTAGCATTTTAAAGAAAAAGCTACATTTCTGTTTTCGAAATAAGAAATTTAGGAAGTAAATAACATTTTGCTTTTGTATGCAACTTGGCAATGCCATTTCAGGAAGCAAGAAAGTAGTTGCATGTTACTTTTTTTTTTCCACTTGTGCATTTCGGCCCTTTAAAATGGTGGTAAGTAGGCAGGGGAAGAGATTAGACCTGCTCTGGAAATACCTCTCTGTATTAAGGGAGGGAGGACAACTTCCAGGCTGCAGGAAGTGTCGAGAAGAGGAAGAAGAAGGGAAGCAAGAGAGTACCTTGCAGCATAGCAGCAGTACTAGGAGAGGATCTGGTTCGAGACCATCTTCAAAATCTGAATGCGCACGAGTCCATGGGACCTGATGGAATCCATCTGCAGGTCCTGAAGGAGCTGGCGAATGAAGTTGCTAAGCCACTGGCCATCGTATTTGAAAAATCATGGCAGTCAGGTGAAGTTCCCGACAACTGGAAAAAGGGAAATATAACCCCCATTTTCAAGAAGGGGAAAATGGATGACCCAGGGAATCACAGACCAGTCAGTCTCACCTCTGTGCCTGGCAAAATCTGGAGCACATTCTCCTGTATGGCATGCTAAGTCACATGAAAAACAACAAGGTGCTTGGTGACAGCCAGTATGGCTTCTCTAAGGGGAAATCCTGCCTGACCAATTTGCTGGCCTTCTATGATGGGGCTACAGAACTGATGGACAAGGGTAAAGCAGTTGATGTCATCTACCTGGACTTGTGCAAAGCGTTTGACACTGTCCCACACAACATCCTTCTCTCTAAATTGGAGAGATATCAATTTGTTGGATGGACCACTCGGTGGATAAAGAACTGGCTGGACGGCTGCACACAAAGAGTTGTGGTCAATGGCTCGATGTCCGGCTGGAGACAGGTAACGAGTGGTGTCCCTTAGGGATCGGTGTTGGGACCGGTCTTGTTTAACATCTTCACCGCTGACATGGACAGTGGGATTGAGTGCGCCCTCAGCAAGTTTGCCGATGACACCAAGCTGTGTGGTCCGGTTGATATGCTGGAGGGAAGGGATGCCATCCAGAGGGACCTTGACACGCTTGAGAGGTGGGCTGATACCAACCTTATGAAGTTCAACCATGACAAGTGCAAGGTCCTACACCAGGGTCGGAGCAATCCCAGGCACAGCTACAGATTGGGCAAAGAAGAGATTCAGAGTGGCCCTGCAGAGAAGGACTTGGGGTTGCTGGTCGATGAGAAAATGAACATGAGCCGCCAGTGTGCGCTCGCAGCCCAGAAAGCCAACCGTATCCTGGGCTGCATCAAAAGGAGTGTGACCAGCAGGTCGAAGGAGGTGATCCTGCCCCTCTACTCTGCTCTTGTGAGACCTCACCTGGAGTATTGTGTGCAGCTCTGGTGTCCTCAACACAAAAAGGACATGGAACTGCTGGAACAAGTCCAGAGGAGGGCCACGAGGATGATCAGGGGACTGGAGCACCTCCCGTATGAAGATAGGCTGAGGAAGTTGGGGCTCTTCAGCCTGGAGAAGAGAAGGCTGCGTGGAGACCTCATAGCAGCCTTCCAGTACCTGAAGGGGGCCTATAGGGATGCTGGGGAGGGACTCTTCGTCAGAGACTGTAGTGACAGGACAAGGGTAACGGGTTAAAACTTAAACAGGGGAAGTTTAGATTGGATATAAGGAGGAAATTCTTTCCTGTTGGGGTGGTGAGGCACTGGAATGGGTTGCCCAGGGAGGCTGTGAGTGCTCCATCCCTGGCGGAGTTCAAGGCCAGGTTGGATGAAGCCTTGGGTGGGATGGTTTAGTGTGAGGTGTCCCTGCCTGTGGCAGGGGGGTTGGAACTAGATGATCTTGAGGTCCTTTCCAACCCTAACTATTCTATGATTCTATGGCCTGGCTTTCCTACCGGTCATTTCATGTGGTTTGCTGTTTAGCATGCATGCTTTTTGGGTACCTGTCTCATCAACCTAACTTGGTAAAGTGAGCCTATGAATGAAAAGTGTAGAAAGTGTAGAGTCCATAAGGAGCCAAGTATCAAAGTCCTGTATTGACCTAGCACTGATTATAGAGGGAGCTTGAAAAAACATTTTACAATAATGCTTTCTAGGAATTAGGACTTTCAGATCTCTTTCCATTGTTCATATGTCATTCCACAATAACATAAGATAACTAAGAGAGGGTGTGTCCGTCTCTCTGGAAAACTTCTGATGTGTTAGGGTCTGTTACTCAGAACAGTGTTTCTGTCGCTATATTCTGTCTCTCTATTTTAAGCATATGACATTTATCGACACTGAATGTTGTTCCTGCTGTACAACTTCTATGAGAAAATGTTGCAGTATGCTTTACTAGTGTTATAATGCAGCTTGCCTACCATACTATCCCCAATTTATCTAAAAACAGTTACTTGAATTAAAAATATCTCTTTATACTTCTGTGATTTTCTTCTCAGTATAGAAAAGTAGAACTGTAGGCTTATATAAAAGCTGTTAATGTGGCTTAATGTAGCTCCTGCCATGCTGTTGAAAATTAAGACCTACTGCTGTAGCCAATTGTTTGAATACCTTTACAGTGGCAGTCTTATTTTTCTAATGCTTTTCACAAGCTTGGTATTTATGCATACATACAAATGAAAATGAAGTTCAAAAGAAGTCAACAGCCCACAATTCCAAGTTTTTGCTTAAAAACTTGTCATGTTGTCATGTTGTGAGTAATAGTATTACGGGTGAGAACTGAAGTACCTAAGACCAGCTGCAGGGAGATGCTTGCATGCCATGTTCCTGAATTGTAATAATTTCTGCTACTCATTGCCTTTGATGAATACTAAATCAACCAGAACACATTTTTTTTTTTTTTTTTTTTTTTAGGCAGAAAATACAGATTCCATAACCAGAAAAAAAATTGCAGCATTTATCAGTCTTTTTCACTGGTAACCATTTCACTGATAACCATTTCACAGAAATAGGGATAAGAAAGTGAAATTCAAGAAATTCCATTTGAACATAGAAAAAAGCTTTTTTTGCTTGAGGGAGGTCAAGCAGTCCTTGCCTGGGGAGGTTGTGGAGTCTCCATCTTTGGATATTCAAAACCTGACTGGACAATGCTCTTGGCATTGTTTCTTTTTGGCCCTGCTTTGAGCAGGGAAGCTGGGCTGGCTGACCTTCAGGGGTCCCTTCCAAACTGCAAATTGGTGAAGACAGATATTTTGTTTGATATTGGCACTATGACTTGCAAAATTTGATGTCTTCTTTGTATGTTGTCACCTGATTTTTATTTTATTTGTAAAATTAAATTAATTGTCATATGCAATAGTCTGTGCTTATATACATATTATGTCTTTGAAACTTAACAACTACCTTGCCTGTCTAAGAAATCCAGGATGGCTTACTTCAGTAAATGGAATTTTATAACACGTGTAGTATTTATTTGGCATTGCCTCTGTTTCAAGTTTTCTTTGTGTGGTTCTCATAGTTAAATATTACAATTTAAATTAAAAATACAGTGGCGGTTCTTTCACACCCTTGACATATTTCTAATAGGGTTTTAAAATAAGTCATCTGTTGTGTTCTTTTGTTGTCTCTTCAAATGAAAATATGAACTTTTGTAGGTTCAAATTGATTTTTAAGCCATGTTCCTAGCATCAGTGAGTCAGTACTTTCTCTTTGTTTATATCAGAGATTTACTGACCATTAACTTTGATTCTGTTTCTCTTGAGTGGCTTTACATTCCCAGAAGATTAAATTCTTGTAAATATTTTTCTCTTTGCAGTGAGGAGTTACGGAAAGAAGCGCGACAGCTGAAACGTGAACTGCTGGAAGCCAAGCAGAAAAAAGAAGCTTTAAAACCCAAAGAAAAGGAAGGTAAGAATATGGTTTAGAAGGTGTTATGCAGCTCTCCAGTTAACATTCCCGTTTTAAAGATTTTTGGTAGTTTTGCTTTTCATGTGGATAATTATGGACACTGTATTGTTGAACTGTACTTTTTTTTTTCCAAGAAAATTAATTTTCCTTAAGAATTATAGTAATGTGAGCATATCAGTATAGAAATTGCACAAGTATCATTCGCTCTTTCAAAGGAGGTAGTATTTGTCCTTCCAAATGTTCTGTAGTTACGGCTGTGTAGTTAGGCAAGCTTCTGCATTTCAAGTATCATAGCATATGATTAAATTCTTTGATGGGGACATACCTATTCTGAACTTTGACTTGAAAAGTCTTCATAACATTCTGACTTGGAAATGTGCTTAAATGCAGATGGTTAACTTTGAGCTCAGAGCTACTGACTTCAAACTTTTATGCACCTTTTGACACAAGTGGAATTCAAATTCAGGAAGTTGCTTCTTTGTCAGACAAATTTTATATCTTTTTTTTTTCTTGAATAACAGTTTAGCTTAATAAAAATTAGAAATAGAATATCTTGAACTCGTATATGAAATCAGGCACCAAATTTTACAAAGTAGCAGCTCGGAAAAATTTCTAGGAATCGTGCCCAATCAGTGAATGAATAAAAGCACTCACTGGTGAGATAATGGATGCTGTCACTGGCCATATAAAAAAAGAGCTGCAAGCAGAAGTGTAGTAAAGGTAGAATAGTCCATATATACAGGTGTGATAAATTTATCGAATAGTGCCACATATGGCACTTGTAATACTATTACTTAAATATTATTCCTATTCTGGTGCCAGTTAAGCCACAGGACTTTCTGCGGAGTAATTTGAATAAATCCACCTTTACAGTGACAGGTTAGAGTAATACTTGGGCAATACTTTTAGTCACTACTATGGTATAGTTTTGAAGGATACCTTTTCTTCAAGGAAAAGAAGATTATATACTAGGGTTATTGCTTTTTTCACTCCCTTCGAAATAAATAACAGGTAGGAAATAAACCTGTTGAAATTCTGTAGATAACAGCTAATGGTGAAAATAATCTTGATATTCTCAGGTTTCCTTTTTATGATTGCTGTCAGAAGGGGTCAGGAAGGGGTCTGTTCCAGTGCATGTTGAGAAAGATATATGGCAGGAAAGAACCTACTCAACAAGTTGTTGGAGTGCCTAACTAAAAATTCTAAAAATAAACATGTTCTAAAATTAAGACAAAATTAAAAAGACATTAAATGAGATGCAAATGGTGAAGGACAAAATGATTAATGAAAATACAGTAACATTAGATGAATGAGCAAGAAGAGTCTTTGGTTGTCTTTGGCTACACAAATAGGAAATAAGCTTAAATGCTTGTTTTCACTCTGTATTAGTGTAGTGGTTAACTTTGATCATACAGTTACATACAATCAGGGCATAGAAGGAAGCATTCAGGTACAGAACAAGTAACTAGAGGCTGCCTAGCTAAATTACGTGCCTTAAAATTTGAACTTGATGGCATTCACTGAAGCGTATTAGGGAGTTGGCTAAAGCAGTCCCAGAAACATTAACAAAACGCTAACAAAATGCGTTAAGAGAATTATTTGTAATCAGAGTAGAAAGCAAGATTACTGGGGAATCTGTTAGATCTGGAGAAAACAGATTACCTTTATTAAATTTGAAGACTGAAAAAAAAATATATGGGACAGGGAAGGGGAAGATGAAAGTTAAAAATAAAGAAAAATGCAAACTTACATTTCTGTTTTGTTTCCCTTCCTCTAATCCATGTTGGAGCTTTTACTGATTTGATGCAGTAACAAAAGTGTTTCCATTTTTTTTTTGGTAGGATATTTTTGTGCTGGATTGGTAGATTGCATTAGTTCATGGAAGTTAAAAGCCAGGTTCAGGTAAACGACATTTACCTTGGAAGATCTTGGGGGAAAAAAGGTTATTATGAGTGATTTGTATGTTTCTCACAAATTATGAGTTGCACAAACACAAGATGATGTTAGGCAGCATTTAACAACTTAATTCTAGGAAACACGGTACGTAGAATTATGAGAGCAGGTCAACAGTGCCATGCTGTTGAAAAAACTAATGGGTCCTGTAAAACATATAAAATGGACCTTTGTATGCAAGAGAGACTAATTTTCTATTCAGCCTGAGCAGGTCTTCAGCCTCAATCCTTTGTCCAGTTTTTGTGGTTGCACTTGAAAAAGAGATGTGAGGCATCTTAAGGGAGCACAGAGGAGGGTAACAAAGCTGACTGATGATCTGGAAAGCATAATATTTGAAGATTGTAAGAATTGAGGCTATTTAGGTTACAGAAGAGATTACTTTGTAAACGGCGACATATTAACAGTCATCAAGAATGGGAAAGGCTACCACAGGAGGAAATTACTCTATATAATCTCTGTGGAGGGGACAGACAATAATTGCCTTCAGTTGTAACTAAAGAGATGTAGGTTAAATGTTAATGAAAACTTCCTAAAGGTAAGTATTGGAATAGTTGACTTACAGAGTGGAAATTTTCAATAGCAAATCAGGCAAATATTTCTTACGACTGATGTAGAAAAGACTTATCCTGCTTTTGGGAGGGAGGGACTTAAATGTTCTGTTTGTCAAGATTCTGTGAAGCACAGCTTAATCAAAAGAAAAGGTATGACCAGAGAGAATGTTTTGATGGAAGGAAAAACTAGCATCTTGTTAATGGTGATAGTAGTTAGGTGGAGGCATTACCAAAAGCATTATATTTACCATCGCTTTTGGCATCTTTAAATCAAACAGTTAAAGGACTGGTTGTAGATCTGCCAAAATAATTCATTAAGGCAGTACTCTCTCTGCTTTTGCTTTCTCTTAAAATAACTTACTGTTTATCTAGTGAGTTATTTTGTTTATACCCTGAAAAAGAAAGGCAACGTCCTGATGATATTTTTCTTTTTGTGGAAGTCTTGCACATAGAAATGAAATTCACCATATGATCAAAGGAAGTAAAAAAAAATCCTCTGGTGGTAGCAAATCAACTTTTACAAAATCCACACCCAAAGAATAAATGTAAGAACTCACCAAACAGAATCGATACAGTCTTGAGGGAGAGGAAACTGTTCCTACATTTAGCTAGATTGAGTATGTAGTGCTTAAAGGTGATGATTGATAGGCAGATGGGAGTTATACTCTATAACTGGCGTATAGTTTGGATTATAAAGGATTCTGGATTAAATATAAGAACAGGTTTAGCTAAGATAGAATTTCACAACACCAGATGTTTAAAAGATATCAAAACACGATTGTGAAATATCTGAATTCACTGAGCATTACCACATCGTCTTTTCATTAGACATTTAGTTGAACAATGCATAAATGGTCCTCTGTGTAGCTGTGGATGCTTATTGAGACCGGTAGCATAAAATAGCTGTTAAGTTGCCATAAATACCATGTATTTTGACAACACCAATATAACAAATTTAAAAATATTATCACTGAGGGAAAACATGTAAACAAAATATTTAGTTGTGATCATATTCTTTTCTGTGAATAGCTAGTTTAGCCAAAAGGGATGGCTTTGTAGGATATCCACAAATAGTTTTGGGGAAGAGGTTTTGTTTATAAATAAATAAGATTTATAATCTCCCATTCCTGCTTCTAAGGGATTTCTCTGGCATCTAATAAAATCCATATGTTAATAGCTAGGTAAATAAAAATCCATATGTTAATAGCTAGGTAAATAATCAAAGCTTACCTTTTTGGTTTTCTTCATCCATGCTTTAGTGTTTTTTCTACCTCTAAATACTTTTCCAGCTCTCACTTTGAATACTTTTTTAGAGCCAGCAGCAATCAAAAGAGCACAAGGTAGAGATTCAAGCTTAAGTAAATTTTTTTTAGTCTGTCCTTAAAAGTTCAGGAGTCCGATTGTCTTTGCTTATTTATCAGGAGAACAGCTCTGTCGGCAGTATTGCCAAAATTCAGACTAAGAGGGAGGAACTGAGCTTTTAAATACTGGAAAGATTTTAAAATGTACATAAGTGTCTTTTGCAGCATTTTGCAGGTTATGTTTTGTATGTCATTTGGAGTCCCATTTACTGTCTTTCATAAATAGATTATTTAGTAAGGAGGTACATATATTTAATAAATAAACTTACTGTCAAAATTTGTTCAGTAAGGAAGCTTTCCGCCTTTTCGGAATTAAAAAACATTAGCATAATCTGTGCCTTGAGATACTTGGTTCACATTTGTGACATACAGGAAAAACTGAGATTCTAGAAACACATTTTTGAGAATCTTATTTTTTATTATTTAAAAGTAAATAAAAACTTAGGTTTTCATATTTAAAAGTAAATAAAATATATCAAACTATCAGCTACATCTGAATCCACCTAACATTCTCAGACATTAACCTTTGATGATTAAACAGCATGCTTAAATTATATTGTAATACAAAATTAATTAGGTGATGAAACTACCTAATGTTTTGCTGTTGACTGCCTTTGTTTCGACTTCAGCTGATGTCAAAAAGTATGAAAATGCTGGCAGCATCAACTTGCATTTGCTAAGTATCTCTTCCCATAATGCTGTCTCTCTCCTTAATTACTATGATTTTTAAGTTTGTTAACATGAAGTTTAAAATGGTCAGTTTTCACTTCTAGATTTTACCTGCTGCATTTTAGAAATCATTCTCCAGTTGTCTTTCAAAAGTCTATCAATTTGTTGTCATTTAAATTATACAGAATATCTCATCTGTTGGAAAGAACAAGTACAGGTGCATGGTAGTTATATTTCTGGTAAGGGGTGAAAGTACTTGCAGACTTCAAGGAAAGTTGAAATTTTAATAGGAATTTTAAGGAAAAGGTTACATCTATATGAGTGTCTTACTGCAGACCAGATGTGCACTTTGGATGAAGCAATGCTGGAAGGATGCATTCCAGGGGCACATCTGATTAGCTCCAACTGGTAGTCTGAAATAGAATAGCCTCCAAAATACATAGTGAGCATATCAGGGCCTCAGTGTAATAGTTTTGCTCCTGTTTCGTGATATTGTTAGGTAGTATTGAAGTACCCAAAGTTTTCCTTTCTTTAATGAATTTCAGCCGTATAACTAGAGGTGACCCAGAAATACAAAAGTGATCCAGAGATAACTGCCTAAATTTTTAAACTGTTTGAATCTGTTTGCACATAGGACAAAGCTTTTATTTTCATCATAGCTTGTATGGAGCCGAAAGCAGCTTTCTGAAGTTTGCCTTTTTTGCCTAGCCAGATACTCATATTTTTTCTCTAAAGACTCTTGGAACATTTCAGTTCTGAATCATCAGCTTTGAAGAAGATACAGATTAAAATTGAGACTGTATATTATAAAAGTAGCTTCTGACTGCTAACCTAATAATACTGCTGTTTTGTGGCAATATTGGAGAAGTAATTAAAGCAGCATAATTTTATTAAGCAAAGGTCTCAAAACACTTAAGAGTTATAAGTATTTGTAAATATTTATAAAATTAGCATAGTACTGTATCTTAAGCCTCACTTTGTGTAATTTTACCTCACTATATTGTAACTCATGGTTGCTGTGTTATAAAAATTGAAAAAGGACTGTGCATTTACACTGGATCTTATGACTATTGGAAAAACATTGTTAGAAAACCATTTATTCGTAATCCAGTAATGAAAGTAAATGTCACTAAATACCAGATTGTAGTACAGGAAGTATTAGGATGAGGGAAGAAAAGGTGTGGAAAATGTAAATGAAAATAAGTTTTCATGTTGAAATGTTAAATTTTTTTATTTTTTTTTATTAAGGGAAAATATTCTAATGCACAAACTTATAAAATAAAGAAATTGGGAAAGATATTTGAGGTCTATACTAGAAAACAAATTGAACATGAATTTGCTTTACTACATGGGTATAATTCTGTGGTCATTGCTGGAAAGGTATTAACTGTACCACAAAAAAAGATGCTGAACAATTGGATACAAATGGACAACCTCCATCCCTCAAAACTAGCAGAAGGCTGCATGAAGTAATTTATTAGGAGATACTTGAAGATATGCCTGATTTAGGTAGGGAGTGGGATGGAAGGGTGGAATCTTAAGTATTTAAAGACAGTGAGTGAAAGGAATGAAGGATACCTTTACTGTGAAACAGACATTTACATGTGAAGAATAACAGAAGAGACTTTAGAAACACTTTAGTTTGAATATAATTAAATCTAACAACAGTAAAAAACAGTGGTTTACCTAAGCAAGTGATTTTGCCCCAAAGTTAAAGCATTTATTATATCTCACTTCAGAATTTTTTGTTTATTGGCCTGGATTTTCACCAGTGCAGTAGAGCTGTCAGCATGGAAGACAGTCTGCCCAATGTATGCCAGTTTACCTATTCCACATCAGTTTACATATAAGAAATTGCATATATTTAAAATTGACTGCTATTAGGAAATTAATGTGCATGTAGAAAGAGATTTTTTCCATTGTTCTCTGCCTGTCCTCTTGGGGAATGTGGGATGGATAGTGAGATGTGTCATGCTGTATCAGGTATGTCTGTGCAGATGGTGGAGACACTTGCACAGTGTCTGCCTACGCCCTGAGCTGGCTACATTAGGAAAAAATGCTAGTTCAGAGGCTATGTAACTGCATTAATATGATTCTGTGCTTGATTAATAAAAACTGCGTCTCAGCCAAAACTTGTGACCATAGCAGGAGAAATTCACTGAAGACCACAGAACTGTGAGAATAAGGCTGCTTTGGTCACACTGGACTTTTTTGCAGGATCAGGATTTCAGAGGTCATTAATGAACATATGGCAGCATGACATACCTAGTTTACATTCACTTGCATATCTTTGTTAGTTTTGGTATTTCATTTAGTATCACTATTTAAAATGTTTCATGCCACATACTATGCCTACATTTTTTTTTTTCCCTGTATTCAGAGTTTAGAGTAATTAAGGAAGATTGAGGGGTGAAAATTTAAGTGTTTACATTGTTGCAGCAGGACAGAGGGAAAAAAGCTAATTCCCCCTGTACATGTTTGATTATAACCAGCCTTCCAATTTGTGAATAAGATTGTTGACTATGCCAGACTGCTGTCAAGACCTTACTTTAAATAAGATGTTTTTCTTTTATGTGACATTTGCTGAGGTGATGCCAGAAATTACATCAAACAGTATAATTTGAGTGCTGAATTACTTCAGCATTTTGAAGTACTTAATCAAATATGTGAAAAAGATACACTTTTCAAAGTTCTGTAGTGTAAACCTGTGAATATGCTTCAAGTAAATTTGCTTTAGACAAATACCATCTGCCCAGTCGTTTAACCATATGCTGGTTTTGAATAGTAGTAGTATTTAAGAAGTAGTATTTTTTCTTGTTAGAACAGTTTGTAAGCTATCTGATAATGTGGGGATGATGAAATTTAATTGTTAACACATGAAAAAAACAGAAAAGCTACAAAATACTATCTGAGCAGAGAAACATAACAACTACTGTAGAAACCAACATCCAAGTGCAAGAACTCTACTGAGGCATGAACAATTTTCTGCTTTGCTTTTAGTTGTGGTATGATAATCAGATGATTGAAGTGTTTAACTCTCAAAATCTAGCAAGGGTGCCAATTTAAGATTATCTTTTAATTCTGTTTTATTATTAAGTTTGCATAATGTCAGTGGCACTTATATCTGTAAGTCCTGTCTTGCATGGACAAATGCTTTCTTGAAGTCTGAAACTTTAACAGAGTTTGCACCCTTGAGAACATCATGAAAACAATGAAATCCAAATTTTTGAGGTTTGGGAATTATGCAGCATAAATACATTCAGCATGAAGATTTTGCAGTATATATCATATAGCTGCATTGTACCAAAGTATGCATCTTGAATGTGTCACGTGTCCAAACCTCTATGTTTTCTTGCCCTATTTACACTTTTTTTCTCATTTAATCTCATCAAGTAATACCCAGCATCCCTATTCAGCATCTTCTCTGCTAAAGTGAATGCTTTTTCCTCTTGTCTCTCTGTCTGCAAAAGAAAAGAGGACAAAAGCGATGCTATAAGTAAGCCAGCTTTGATTTTAGTATTAATCCTAAGCATGTGCTCAAAATCAAATGACATTAGAAAAAAAAAAAAACATGATTAAGAGTGGGACTGTGTGCCTAAACACTACCAAAGTTCAGAAAAGATTCATTAGAAACTTTTGCATATTAAAATCTACACTGTTTTACAAATCGGTGGGCTCTGCTCTTTCAAATAAACGTTTTCAAGCTCTAGAAATTACTCCTAAGATCTTACTATTTGAGTTGGCTGAATGAACTAGAAAGTTTGTTCTGCAATGGTTGCTTTTTTCATTTTAGCAAACTGAAAACGCAGTAATCAGTCCAACCCTGGAAGCTCATTCTGTAAGCAAATCTGTTCAGTTATGCATGGTTACTAAATATTTCCTGACTCTCACCTGACTTGTAAGCAAACAGTGGCTCTTCAGGAACTTGGGCCTGCCAGGGCTATAATGACAGAAACTGAATAATAGTCAAAGGTGCAAGAAAACCCCACAGGCAGAATTAGTCCTAAACTCAAGTATACTGGAGAATGCATTATAAAAGGGATTGGAGATGTGTGCATGTCTATGGGGATATGATATCATTGGCATCACGGAAACATGGTGGGATGGCTTGTATGACTGGAGTATTGGAATGGAAGGTCATAGGCTCTTCAGGAACAACAGACCAGGAAGGTGAGGAGTAGGTGTAGCTATGTCAGTGACAGGGTGGAGTGTATGGAGCTGTGGCTGGGGACAGGTGATCAGTCAACAGAGAGCTTCTGAATGAGGATCAGAGGGAGAACTGTGATAGGGGCATTACTGTAGGGGTCTGCTACAGGCCACCCAATCAGGGGGATTCTGTGGATAAAGCCCTCTATAGACAGATAGGAACAGCCTCACGCTCGCAGGCCTCTGTCCTCATGGGGGACTACAACCACCCTGATATCTGTTGGAGGGACGGTACAGCCTGGCACAAGCAATCCAGGAGGTTCCTCAATTGTGTGGAAGACAACTTCCTCCTGTAAGTAATAGAGGAGCTGACAAGGAGAGGTGCCATGCTTGACCTCATGCTCACCAACAGGGAAGGGCTGGTTGGAAATGTGATGCTCCAGGGCAGCCTTGGCTACAGCAATGGTTGAGTTTGAGATCCTCAGGACAGTGAGAAGAGAATGCAGCAAGCTCACTGCTATGGTCTTCGAGACAGCAGACTTTGGCCTCTTCAGGAGCCTACCTAGTAAGGTTCCATGGGAAATAGCCCTAGAGGGCAGGGGGGACCAAGACTGCTGGTTGATATTCAAGGATCACCTGCTACAAGCTCAGGAGTGTTGCATCCCAACTAGAAGGAAGTGCAGCAGGAAGGCCAGAAAGCTTCCATGGATGGATAAGGAGCTGCTAAGAAAACTTAGAAGGAAAAAAGAGGCTTATAAAAGGTGGAAGTAAGGACAGGCGGTCTGAGACCAATACAGGGACATTGTCTGGGAAGCTAGGGACCAGGTTAGGAAAGCTAAGGCCCAGTTAGAATTGAGTCTGGCCAGGGATGTCAAGGGTAACAAGAACAACTTCTATAGGTATGTTGCCACCAAAAGGGTGTCTGGGGATAATGTGGGCCCTCTCCAGAAGGAAACAGGAGAACTGGCTACCCTGGATTTCATAGAATCATAGAATCATAGAATAGTTAGGGTTGGAAAGGACCTCAAGATCATCTAGTTCCAACCCCCCTGCCACAGGCAGGGACACCTCACACTAAACCATCCCACCCAAGGCTTCATCCAACCTGGCCTTGAACTCCGCCAGGGATGGAGCACTCACAGCCTCCCTGGGCAACCCATTCCAGTGCCTCACCACCCCAACAGGAAAGAATTTCCTCCTTATATCCAATCTAAACTTCCCCTGTTTAAGTTTTAACCCGTTACCCTTGTCCTGTCACTACAGTCCCTGACAAAGAGTCCCTCCCCAGCATCCCTATAGGCCCCATTCAGGTACTGGAAGGTATTAGGTCCCCACGCAGCCTTCTCTTCTCCAGGCTGAACAGCCCCAACTTCCTCAGCCTATCTTCATACGGGAGGTGCTCCAGTCCCCTGATCATCCTCGTGGCCCTCCTCTGGACTTGTTCCAGCAGTTCCATGTCCTTTTTATGTTGAGGACACCAGAACTGCACACAATACTCCAGGTGAGGTCTCACAAGAGCAGAGTAGAGGGGCAGGATCACCTCCTTCGACCTGCTGGTCACGCTCCTTTTGATGCAGCCCAGGATACGGTTGGCTTTCTGGGCTGCGAGCGCACACTGGCGGCTGATGTTCATTTTCTCATCGACCAGCACCCTCAAGTCCTTCTCTGCAGGGCCGCTCTGAATCTCTTCTTTGCCCAGTCTGTAGCTGTGCCTGAGATTGCTCCGACCCAGGCATAGGACCTTGCACTTGTCGTGGTTGAACTTCATAAGGTTGGCATCAGTCCACCTCACAAGCATGTCAAGGTCCCTCTGGATGGCATCCCTTCCCTCCAGCGTATCAACCGGACCACACAGCTTGGTGTCATCGGCAAACTTGCTGAGGGCGCACTCAATCCCACTGTCCATGTCAGCGATGAAGATGTTAAACAAGACCGGTCCCAACACCGATCCCTGAGGGACACCACTCGTTACGTATCTCCAGCTGGACATCGAGCCGTTGACCACAACTCTTTGTGTGCGGCCGTCCAGCCAGTTCTTTATCCACCGAGTGGTCAATCCATCAAATTGATATCTCTCCAATTTAGAGACAAGGATGTTGTGTGGGACAGTGTCAAACGCTTTGCACAAGTCCAGGTAGATGACGTCAGCTGCTCTATCTCTGTCCATCAATTCTGTAGCCCCATCATAGAAGGCCAGCAAATTGGTCAGGCAGGATTTCCCCTTAGTGAAGCCATACTGGCTGTCACCAAGCACCTTGTTGTTTTTCATGTGCCTTAGCATGCTGTCCAGGAGAATGTGCTCCAAGATTTTGCCAGGCACAGAGGTGAGACTGACTGGTCTGTAATTCCCTGGGTCTTCCATTTTCCCCTTCTTGAAAATGGGGGTTATATTTCCCTTTTTCCAGTCGTCGGGAACTTCACCTGACTGCCATGATTTTTCAAATACCATGGCCAGTGGCTTAGCAATTTCATTCGCCAGCTCCTTCAGGACCCGCGGATGGATTCCATCAGGTCCCATGGACTTGTGCGCATTCAGATTTTGAAGATGGTCTCGAGCCAGATCCTCTCCTACAGTGGGCCCAAGGTCTTCATTCTCACAGTCCCTGCGTCTGCCTTCTAAGAACTGGGTGGTGCAGTCAGAGCCTTTGCCAGTGAAGACCGAGGCGAAGAAGTCATTCAGAACCTCAGCCTTCTCCAAATCCTGTGTAGCCAGTTCTCCCAAAAGCTTCCTCAGGGGGCCTCTTGTCCCTAGTCTGTTTTTTGTTTGCTACGTACCTGTAGAATCCCTTCCTATTATCCTTAACATCCCCGGCTAGGTTTAATTCTAACTGGGCCTTAGCCTTCCTAACCTGGTCCCTAACTTTCCAGACAACATCCCTGTATTCTTCCCAGGCCGCCTGTCCTTGCTTACATCTCTTGTAAGCCTCTTTTTTTCTTTCAAATTTTCCTCAGCAGCTCCTTATCCATCCAAGGAGGTCTCCTGGCCCTCCTGCTGCACTTCCTTCTTGTTGGGATGCAGCACTCCTGAGCTTGTAGCAGGTGATCCTTGAATATCAACCAAGAGTCTTGGGCCCCCCTGCCCTCCAGGGCTATATCGCATGGAACCTTACTAAGCAGGCTCCTGAAGAGGCCAAAGTCTGCTCTTTTGAAGTCCAGGGCAGTGAGCTTGCTGCACGCTCTTCTCACTCTCCTGGGGATCTCAAATTCTACCATCTCGTGATCGCTGCATCCAAGGCTGCCCTGGAGTACTGCATTCTTAACAAGCCCTTCCCTGTTGGTGAGCACAAGGTCAAGCATGGCACCTCTCCTTGTTGTCTCCTCTGTTTACTTGCAGAAGGAAGTTGTCTTCCACACAATCGAGGAACCTCCTGGATTGCTTGTGCCGTGCAGTGCCATCATTCCAACAGATGTCAGGGTTGTTGAAATCCCCCATGAGAACAAGGGCCTGTGAGCGTGAGGCTTTTCCTATCTGTCTGTAGAGTGCTTCATCCACAGGTTCTCCTTGATCAGGCGGCCTGTAACAGATCCCCACAGTAATGTCTCCCGCGGCTGTTTTCCCTTTAACCCTGACCCACAAACTCTCTGTAAACTGCTCACCTGCCCCCAGACAGAGTTCCATACTTTCCAGCCTATCCCTAACATAAAGGGCAACTCCCCCTCCCCGCCTGACGGGCCTGTCCTTTCTAAAGAGCCTGTAACCCTCCATTCCAACACTCCAGTCATAGGAGCCATCCCACCACGTTTCTGTGATGCCTATTATATCATACCCCCGTAGATGTGCGCACATCTCTAATTCCTCGTTTGTTCCCCATGCTATGGGCGTTTGTATAGAGGCATCTGAGACGAGCTCCAATTGAAGTTGGCTCGTTGGCTGGAGCAGCTGGAATATATCTGCATTGTTCCGAGCATTTGTTATAGGTGCTGGCAACTGACTGGGTGAGTTGGGATGGAATGATGCCCCCCTCCCCCAACACATCTAGCTTAAAGCCTCCTTGACCAGTCTGGCAAGCCTCCTACCAAAACTGTTCTTCCCCTTCTTTACCAGAGCAGCTCCACCAGCCCCCAGTAGGTCTGGCCTACTAACTTCAGTCCTATGTTCAATACACCCAAACCCCTGACTATGACACCACCCTTTTAACCATCTATTGACCTGGCCAATCCTCCTAGCTTTTTCTTGGTCCTCCCCTGTGTCCTGGAGAATTGACGAAAAGACTATCTGAGCACCGGAGCCCCTAACCACCTCTCCCAGGGCTCTGTAGTCTTTCTCTATGGTCCCCAGTCTACTACTACCTATATCCCTAGCACCCACATGGATCACCAGGAGCGGGTAATAGTCTGTGGGACTTACTAGAGCAGGCAGCCTCTCTGTAACATCCCTGATCCGTGCCCCTGGTAGGCAGCACACCTCCCTCGAGACGGGGTCAGGCCGACAGACGAGTGCTTCCGTCCCTTTCAAAGTAGAGTCCCCTATTACTATGACCCGCCGCTTTTTCTTTGTAACACCAGTAGAGATCTTAACCCATGCATAATCCGGCTGTTTGTGGTGCAAGTACATTTCCTTGTTAGTCTCCTGCAGCACAGCAAAGCGGTTCTGCGTGGGGAGGACAGATTTAGGAGGAAGCTCCTTGCTTTTAATTGTCCGTTTCCTCCTTCTTTTGTTATTTTTCTTTGTCACCAATTCCCAGTTTCCCGGGTTAACGGCCTCCTTCTTTCCTTCATGAGCTGGAGGGGAAGCTTGAGCCCCCCGCACAGTATGGGGCTGGAGCAAGCAGCCCTGCTTCCTCTCAGCTACCCTGACACCTTGCAGCCCGCTAATAGCGTTCCGCAGCTCAGCCCCTGCTGCAGGAGGGCCTCCCCCAGGGAGCACCGAGCGCAGCCCTGCCCGTCGTGCGCCTTTCCCTCACCAGACCAGTGCAGGCACCCTCTGCACCCCGAGCTCTGCGCTGCAGCCTCCCCTCCCATCGGCTCTGTCTGGGTGCCTACGCTGGGCACCACCGGGGCAACCAGAGCAGAGCTCCCAGAGCGGGCCCTGCCCATACGATGGGTGCTCGCCATCCCGCTCGCCTGCCCGCGCGAACTGCCTCGTCCCGCTCTGTTCGCCGCGCTCCTGGTCGCTCGCGCTCCCTGGGGCAGGTTTTTACCCACTCAGGGCTGGTGCTGCTGCTCCTGGCTCCGCCCCCTGTGAGTCAGGGCTCACGTCCGCGGAGCTGCCGGCTCCTGGGCAGATTTGGAGAAGCCTGCGTCTCTCTGTGGCTTCCTTGGATCAGTCTTCACTGGCAGATGTTCTGGCCATGCTGCTCAAGTTTTGGAAGACAAATGGAGGGTCTGGGAGTATGAAGACCTTGGGCCCACTGTAGGAGAGGATCAGGTTCAGGATCATTTTAGCAACCTGAATGTGCACAAGCCCATGGGACCTGATGGAATCCATCCACAGGTCCTGAGGGAGCTGGCGAATGAAGTTGCTAAGCCACTGGCCATCATATTTGAAAAATCATGGCAGTCAGGTGAAGTTCCCGACAACTGGAAAAAGGGAAATATAACCCCCATTTTCAAGAAGGGGAAAATGGATGACCCAGGGAATTACAGACCAGTCAGTCTCACCTCTGTGCCTGGCAAAATCTTGGAGCAGATTCTCCTGCAAGGCATGCTAAGGCACATGAAAAACAACAAGGTGCTTGGTGACAGCCAGTATGGCTTCACTAAGGGGAAATCCTGCCTGACCAATTTGCTGGCCTTCTATGATGGGGCTACAGAACTGATGGACAGAGATAGAGCAGCTGACGTCATCTACCTGGACTTGTGCAAAGCGTTTGACACTGTCCCACACAACATCCTTCTCTCTAAATTGGAGAGATATCAATTTGATGGATGGACCACTCGGTGGATAAAGAACTGGCTGGATGGCTGCACGCAAAGAGTTGTGGTCAATGGCTCAGTGTCCAGGTGGAGACCAGCAGTGAGTGGTGTCCCTCAGGGATCGGTGTTGGGACCAGTCTTGTTCAACATCTTTGTTGGAGACATGGACAGTGGGACTGAGTGCACCCTCAGCGAGTCTGCCAATGACACAAAGCTGTGTGGTTTGGTTGATGTGCTGGAGGGAAGGAATGCCATCCAGAGGGACCTTGACACGCTTGTGAGGTGGCCAATACCAACTTCATGAGGTTCAACAAAGAGAAGTGCAAGGTACTGCCCCTGGGTTGGAGCAATCCCAGGCACAGCTACAGGTTGGGCAGAGAAAAGATTCAGAGCGGCCCTGCAGAGAAGGACTTGGGGGTGCTGGTCGATGAGAAAATGAACATGAGCTGGCTTCAGTGTGGTGCCCGCAGCCCAGAAAGCCAACCGTATCCTGGGCTGCATCAAAAGGAGCGTGACCAGCAGGTCGAAGGAGGTGATCCTGCCCCTCTACTCTGCTCTTGTGAGACCTCACCTGGAGTATTGTGTGCAGTTCTGGTGTCCTCAACATAAAAAGGACATGGAACTGTTGGAACAAGTCCAGAGGAGGGCCACGAGGATGATCAGGGGACTGGAGCACCTCCCATAGGAAGATAGGTTGAGAAAGCTTCGACTGTTCAGCCTGAAAAAGAGAAGGCTGTGTGGAGACCTCATAGCAGCCTTCCAGTACCTGAAGGGGTCCTATAGGGATGCTGGGGAGGGACTCTTCGTCAGGGACTGTAGCGATAGGACAAGGGGTAACAGGTTCAAACTTAAACAGGGGAAGGTCAGGTTTGTTATAAGGAGAAGTCCTTTACCGTGAGGGTGGTGAGGCACTGGTATGGGCTGCCCAGAAATGTGGATGCTCCCTCCCTGGCAATCTTCAGTGGCAGGTTGGACAGAGCCTTGGGTGACATGATTTAGTGTGAGATGTCCCTTCCCATGGCAGAGGGCTCAAACTAGATGATCTTTGGTCCTTTCCAACTCAAACCATTCCATGATTCTAGAAATTCGTCCAAGCATAACATCATCTTGTATTTTCTAGTATGTTCATTTTTATATTACTTTACTGTAAAATAATATTTTTATTTTGATAGACATAGTATTTAATGCTTCCTGGATATTAAAATATCCTGGGTTGTTTTTGGTTTTTTTTTCCTGGATTCTGGAAGAAGTTTTTTATCTGTCTTAGATCTTGATTATAGAAAGTGGCTTTATGTTCTCCATCTGTCACTTCTGTTAGGAATTCCATGTTAATTCATGAAATATTAAGGCATATCAGAATTTATTTTGTATTTTGTAAGGATTTTATTTGTTTTGGAACAAAAATAGTTTTTCTTTTCAAGATCTCAATCTTATTAAGATTTTTTAAACCAGTACTGCGTATCTCTATAATTCCAGAAGAATGCAATATATACTGAATATTGATGGATAGCTGAAAGTGGAATGTACTGCACAAATACAGGAATGTGGCTTAGATGTTTTATTTTAATGCACAAAAACATTCACTCATAACTTCTTTTGTTTCAAACAACGAGTAGCCCAGCGTTTTTGAGGTTTTTTGTTTTCACCACGGTATTTAGTTTAGCTATATCGTGTATTTTTTGAAATTTTTATCCAGAAGGTCTTTTATCACCTGTCATATGAGTTGCTAAAGAATGTTCTTGAGGTACTGACAAAAGTTAACGAGTCCACCACATTTCAAGCATACGGAAACCCTGCTGAATAAACTGGGGTGCCTTTACCTACATATTTCTTTGTACAGTCTCCATGTTATCTCAGTTCTGCATGAACTCATGATATCTGCAAAGTGCATTTTAACAGTTTATGGGATTGCCTCTGTGAAATTCAGTATATCAGGAGTGTTTTGTAATGTAAGATACTTAAGTCTATTTGTGTAAAAATCTCCATGCTAGCTGTACATCATCAAAGAAAAAACATAAACCAAAATTCTTTCAGTGATCCTTGTCAGCACTGTAGGGTCTTTCTTTTTTATAGTGACATTGAACCGTGTATTTTCCTCTGTCAC